>NW_004443958.1:4597003-4666792 GCF_000243295.1 Trichechus manatus latirostris
ATCTTTTTAAAATAAACATACATATAAATATTACACATATAAATATTTATAAAAATAGTATGCATGTAATTTTCTATGTTTTTTCACTTACATTATGACATAAGCATTTTTCATGTTGATAAATAGACTCCATTAAGTATGGTTTTAATACTACCTAATATGCCATAATATAAACTACTCTGATGTTGGGCATTTAATTTATTTCCAATTACTTACCAGTAAAAATAATGCTGCTATGAATATTTTAGTAAAATCACAGCTCTTTCCCATATGTTGGATTATTTATTTAGAATAATATCATAGAAGTGAAATTAGTTGGTTGGAAACTCCTATTTCCAATTGTCTTCCAAACTTCATACCATCTTGCTACCATTATGTGAAGACATTGATTTTATTATATCCTCATGGGCATTGAATGAAATTATTTTTAATGTTAGTTTAATAGATTTCATTTAATAGTTTAGTAGATACAAATTCCATGATTTCTGAGCTATATTTATCAGTCTGATGCAACTTCAAGCTACGCCCATGTTAACTTCTCCACTTTACAAACTCATCTTCAGAACATCTAACCTAACTGAATAAACTAATACTGATAAATGAAAAGAGGTGAGACCAAATAAAGTGTTGCTACTATATTAAAATTGTAAAATTTAAGTTATAGTCTTTATCATCTGTCTACAGAGTAACGACCTTGTTATTGGTATGCTCTTTTCTACCTGGGTATTATCAGACTTGAAGCTCCATTAGGTCACCATTTCACATTTAAATAACCTGACTAATTAAAGCTTTATCAGTTAGAGATGACCGATGTGGTGTGTTTAATATAAAGGCACTATAAAATCCAATACCCTAAGTCGGTCACAATGTTTTATTACTTAAAGCATCACAGGAGAGTGGCCCGGATCTCTTAATTGTTCTGCAGGTATTTAAAGGTGATTAACTCACGTAAGTGTGATCTCTCCAAATGTGGCTACCCATTAATCCCTCCAGTAATACGGCAGTTGTTGAAAGAACAAGCCCCCGATAGTAATGGTATGTTATATTTGTAATCTCACAGCAGTATCTGAATCAATATTCAAAAATCCATTCCCTGTATCTCACCATATCCACCCCTTGAAAAACGGGACAGATGGCTTAGTGACTTAAGAGAAGTTTGTTGAAAAGATTTAAAGGTAACTGAGATTATCTCCAATTTTATCAGGTGCACTAACCTCTTGATTTTCCTTGGATTGTGTCACCAATGTTTCAGGAGAGAAGTGAAGTTCTACTTTGCTGACAATATTGAACAAATGTTTAACAATATGATTATCATACTTACTGGTTCAGTAAAGCTGTATCTGAATTGTGAAGAATGAAAATAATAGCCAAAATGATAACTATCGGCCAAAGGCTTTCTTAACATCAGAAGAAAAAGAGTACACAAAGAAGGCACTCACCTTTGTACAGCAGAGACCAGAAAGTCATTTATTTTCAGTTTTTCATGGATATTTTTCTCTTTACGGCTGACGTTATACTTCTTGCTGCTACTCCGTGACCAATAAATTTAGTCAAACTTTTTATGCATTTTTAGTAATTAGTCTATTATGAACAAACTTTGAGCTTGAGAAAATAACAAATCTATGAATAATAATGAAGTATATATGCCTAAGTAATAATTCACTTCAGAATCACTATGACATTTTATCATGAAATGGGTCAGCATAGATTGATGGGGTCCTTGCCAATGAGGTAAAAGCAACCTCACTTAGGAACCAGAGGGTCTGTATACTATTTGTATGACACTTACTCCAAATGGCATGTTCAAGTTTGTTTAATTTCTGGTCAGATTCCTAAGTTCAATGACGGATATTGTCTGTAAACAAAGAAAAGATTGTCACGAACCACGGTGTCCCATGTCCGCTCATCATCTGTGGTGTTTTTTTTTCTGGATTTCACAGGAACACAAAGGACCAAGGAAGCTAGATAATCAATTAAGTTCTCTGCTCCTAGGCATGGTCCCTACCGAAATCATTCTGGAAAGATGTATCTTAGTCTCCAGGGGAGTAAATTTCACACTGTGTTTGGAAGACTATGTCCCTCAAAAGAATATACTCCTTGTATAAGTAATAAAAATGGACATACAATGTTCACTTTGGAGATTATGAAATTCCTGACATTTCTTAAAGTATAATCATCCTACAATAACGATCTGAACGAATACATTGACATTACCACTTTGAAGCACTTATACAATTTCAGAACTTGAATGACAACTGCAAGCCTATAAGATTTTTGTTGTTTTCCGATCAGATAGAAATCAACATTTTCTGCAATTCAATCTCTGGGTTTGTTTATACACATCACAGTCTTGAATTTAGCCAGTATATTACTTGGCAATACCAGCCAAGCTTTACCCTAATTTTCATGAATGACCAAAGCTGATATTTTCTTTTTATCCCTTGGAAAGGAGAAGATTTCTTGACAATATACAGTACCACTGAACAGCTCAACTGATCACCTAGTCTGACATCAGAGGTTCTGCCAGTCCCTCTTCTCTTCTACTGAGCTCAGTGTTAGGCAGAGAACATGTATCTCTTCCCCTGGTGTTTGTACTCTGAGAAAGAGTTGCCATAGAAATGTATGCTGTTGTTAGGTGCCATGAAGTCGGTTCTGACTCATAGTGACCCTTTGTACAACAGAAAGAAACTGCCAGGTCCTGCGCCATCCTCACAATCGTTATGCTAGAAATTAAACAAACAAACAAACATAGAAACGTATAGATAAATAGAATTCTTATTCCCTGTTTGGTTGATATCTCCATTCTGACCCTGTCATTGACTCTGCCGTATTTTGTAACAGTGTGTTTTATTCCCCCAGAAAATGAGCCTAAGAAAAGCCCACAGGAATAGAAGAGCAAATACAGGAAATAGCATCACTGGCTTTTGTTGGTCCATTTGTTTCTGCAGTAAGGCCTTTATCCAAGATTTTAAAGTACTCAATACATTTTCACAAATGGACCAGTGCATGAAGTGAGAGTAGAGGAAATTACTAACTTTGTGAAGAGTGTTCTCAGTCAATAACATTTCTCGATGGTCAGGAAAGGGTCATACTCCGAAAGAGCTCCTTCTCCTCTTAGGAGGACTTAGCTATCATATGCAAATTCATTATATTTCGAAATCTTAGTAATGTTGTTGTTGTTGTGTGCCGTTGAGGTGATTTCAACTCAGAGTGATCCCACAGGACAGAGTGGAACTGCCCTATAGGGTTTCCTAGGCTGCAATCTTTGCTGGAGCAGATCACTAGGTCTTTTCTGCCATGGAGCTACGGGTGGATTCAAACTGTGGACCTTTCAGTTAGCAGCCGAGCATTTAACCATTGTGCCACCAGGGCCACTTAATCTTAGTAATGGAGTGAAGGATATTACCATTTTAAGAACTGTAAGCTG
This sequence comes from Trichechus manatus latirostris, assembly GCF_000243295.1. Classification (NCBI taxonomy): domain Eukaryota; kingdom Metazoa; phylum Chordata; class Mammalia; order Sirenia; family Trichechidae; genus Trichechus; species Trichechus manatus. Next base: position 4,600,431 of record NW_004443958.1, read on the forward strand.
AAGCTTGGAGAGGACATGTCATGCAGAAGGCCATCGGAAAGAACATAAGGACGGTGGTTTCTTCTTTCACCACCCACCAGATTACTTCCTTTCTCATATGGCTGAGTTGGTGACTATACAAATGAAGCAGAATCTTTTACCTGAAACACAGCATTTTTCAAATAACCATATGTATATAATAGACAGACGGGAACCTTTTGAGGAATCAAAGATGGATCTCTCCTGAAGGCAAGCTACTTGATTTGATGGACCAGAGGCCAAATGGGTAATGACAAATTTCAGATTTTCATGTCTTGATTTTCTGAACACCTGAAAGCATATGAAATGAGATTATTTTCTCAGACGCTGCAGTGATAACAGAGAGAATAGCAATGTTCAAATTCACAGGATTTTAAGGATGAAATGTATAAGGAGCTTTGAAGAGGACAATGGCAGGGAAAAAAAAAAAAGGAATGTAAGATCTGTCAAAAAAAAATCCTCAACTTCTACCATACAACTTGCCTTCTAAAAGAAAATAATCTTAATTCACGAAAGATGGCTCACAGAAAAGACTAACTGGTATGTAGGACCAATAAAGAAAAAATTCTGAACAAAGTGAAGTAAGAAGGAGGGGAAAATTGAGAGGAACAAAGAGAAGCACATGTTTTTCCAAGAGGACAGGTCTGAGTGGGCACTCTCTCCATTTTCTGTGTGTGAATCATGGACAAATCACTTAATCTCTATCATTCTCATTCTTCTCTACATAAAAATTAGGTTATTTGTTGGGGCGGGGGGAGCAATTTGAAATAAGGCTTGAGTATAACTTAGCACAGTACTTAAAATAAAGTGGCCAATAACTTAATTTCTTCTATGATGTGAGTCTGGCTATAATCTTATTTAAAGAAGTATAGCCCACTTTGTACACATTGTCCATTGAAGGATGTAGTGAAATATAAAATGAAGTAAAAATAAGATAATATTAAAATAAATATGGGAGCCACTAAATAGATGATCAATTGTTTCCAGGATCTAGTTTTTGCATTACAGGCTCTGAAACACAATAAGCAATATATTTTTATTTTTAATGAGAACATAGCTTTGGATAAAATTCTGGACATTTCATAGCATATTCTTTCCTTCTATTACTGTATCTACAGGACTGTACCTACCTCAAAGTCATTCTGTGAAAATTATTCAGATTTATTCAGTTAAGAACCATCCCCCCCACCACCACCACCGAATCTCTGTCAACCCAGAAGTAAAACAATTCCTGAGGCCAACTCTTCAGACAAAGATTGGACTGGACCGTGGGACATATAATGATACTTGTGAAGACTGTGCTTCTTAGCTCAAGTAGATACATGAAGCTAAATGGGCAGCTTCTGTCCAGAGGTGAGATGAGAAGGCAGAGAGGGTTAGGAGCTGGTTGAACAGACATGGGAAATCAGGGGTGGAAAGGAGGAGTGTGCTGTTACAGTATAGGGAGAGCAATTAGGGTCACATAACAATGTATGTATAAATTTTTGTATGAGAAACTAACTTGAAAAGCAACCTTTCACTTAAAATACAGCAATAAACAAAAATTAAAAATAAAAAAAAAAAAAGAACCAAACACATAGCATAAGTAAGTGAGGCTAGCTGGGATTAGCCACAGCTCAGTTCGAACCTACACTTAGCCAAGCAGGAAGGTGAATCAATTATTACCATTTTATGATATTATTCAAGGAATCATGAGTTGTCTGGAGTTAAAGTAAAGCTTCAAGATTTCGAATAATCATTACTATAGACAGGACAGGAGCCCTGGTGGCGCAGTGGTTAAGAACTCAGCTGTTAACCAAAAAGGTTGGCTGTTCGAATCCACCAGGTGCTCCTTGGAAACCCTATGGGGCAGTTCTACTCTGTCCTATAGGGTCACTAAGAGTCAGAATCAACTCAATGGCAATGGGTTTGGTTTGGTTTTGGGGATATAGACAGGACATGAAGTAGAAGCAGCCTTTGAAAGCGGAAGGCCAACAAGTACAAAATGGTTGCTCCTGAGAGGATATCTCAAAAATCCATTTTTCTTAATAACTCGGTATTAGTTAATTATGTGAACTCTTCTTATTCTAAAGTATCCATCTAAAAACCTATGATTTGTCTTAATTAGTTATTGTTAAAATTGTTAAACTTATAAATTTTAGCTACTGTTCACAAAAGATACCCCAATGTATTAATATGAACCATATATGTGTGTATAGATATAAGTATGTATATATATATACATATATAAACAAATATTTCTTTAAGAAAGTACTTTGTAACTATAAATTATTTTACAAATACTAAATATTCTAACTAATCTTTTACAGTTTTCTAGGACTGCTCAATAAAATTGTCCAAAGGATATCAGAGTACAGCTCCATTTCACTTACAAATTCTTCCACTCAGTCTTCCTCTAGTGCTTGTTTATATCTATTGATAAAACCATACTAGAGCAACTTACTAAAAATCAATGGCCAAAAGCTTAGTCACCAAAAAAATCAATGGCCCGAATGACCAATTTGCTAAATTTTGTATCTTTATACTAATTCTTAATATCTGATAGGGCAAGATTTCCACTTCTAAAAAGATGGAGTAAGTATAAATTTCCTAATCCTTCCACTAAGCACAATAAAAACCATGGATATTACATATAAAAATAACATAAGAAGACTCTGAAAGGTAGAAAGAAGAAGGTAGACCAACTAGGGAACTTGGGACCCAAGAAATGACACAATGGTGAGTTCTCTGGGCTTTCTTTTTGCCTGATATATCCCAGACTTGGTGTTTCCAGGTTACCAGGTTCTTCAGCTGCAAACGTAAACTGAAAAAAAAAAAAAAAAGCCCTACCAATAGTTTGCTCTCTCTAGTCAAAGGGTCAGGTAAGAGACAGTCTAGCAAGATATAGAACTTTTACACAATAATCTCTTTACTCTGGCCAAACACCACAGAAAAAAACTGTGGCCACATTCCCATCCATGCCAACAAAGGCCAAGCAGAGAGTCTATCACTCCAACCTGACAGTAATGCCCCTTCCCTTCCCCAGTGGGGTGGTATCAGAGGAGGACTAGCAGAGAGTCAGGACTTTGACCACACCTGGTGGTAATGAGGCCACCCTACCTCCAGTAGTGTCAGTGGAGACCATGTGGGGAGCAGTAACAAGGCACTCTTAGTCCTGCCAGTCAGGGAGTTATTATTGGAAGCCTAGTGGAAATCCAGAACTCACAACCCTGCCCAACAGTAATGAGGAGCCCATTCCCTCCAAGATGTCCATGGCAGCCAAGGGGGGAACCCATACTTCTACACCAACCTGGCAGTAAAGAAGCGGCACATCTCTTCCCCTGCCAACACTGTGTTAAGCAAGATGTGCAACTACAATATGACCCAGCAATTGTATTTCTATGCATGTATCCCAAGTAAATGAAAATTTAAGTCCACACAAAAGCTTATACACAAATGTTCGTAGCAGTTTTATTTGTAATAGCCAAAAACTAGAAACAACTCAGATATCCTTCAACAGGTGAAGAGTTTAACAAACTATGATACAGCTACACTATGGAATGCTACTCAGCAATAAAAGGGAATAAAATATTGATATATACAACAATTTGGATGAATCTCCTGATAATCGTGCTAAGTGAAAAAATGAAAAAGCCCATCCCAAAAGGTTATGTACTGTATATATAGCATTCTTGATCTGACAAAAATGTAGAAATGGACAACAGATTAATGGTTGCTGGGATTTAAGAGGAGCCCTCATGGTGCAGTGGTTAAGAGCTACGGCTGCTAACCAAATGTTGGCAGTTCGAATCCACCAGCCGCTCCTTAGAAATCCTATGGGTCAGTTCTACTCTGCCCTACAGGGTGGCTATGAGTCGGAATTGACTCCACAGCAATGGGTATATAACGGGTATAAGATTTAAGAAAGTGATGGAGGCTGGATGTGGCTATAAAAGAGCAACATGAGGGATCCTTATTATGATGGAAATGTTCTATATCTTGACCGTATCAATATCTGTTTGTGATGATGCACCAGAGTTTTGTAAGATGTAACCATTGGGAGAAACTGGGTAAAGAGTACATGAGATCTCACTGCACTGTTTTTTATAACTGCATGTGAATCTGCAGTTATCTCAAAGTAGTTTAATTTAAAAAAATAAATGATAGGGCAAGACTCTCTCATTCTTCTTCAGATAATTTTTCTGGGCTTTTCCTTATACATTTTATTTTATTGTCCAGTTGTCAAATTCCATGAAACTCCCTGTTTGACAGATACCAAAACTTATACTATGAAGCTGTAGTAAATTGGCCATTTGGCAACTTGATTTTCAGGGAATGATTTTAGGTAAATTGAACTTCTTCACTTTGATCCATCTCTGATGTAACCAGGAAAACAGCAAGGAATTTAAGGAGGAGTCAGAATTGACTCGAAGGCTAGGGTTTTTATTTTATTTTACTAGGTCCATGGAAAAATGGAGGAAAGAAGAGAGCATGGTATGACATCGTTATCTATGGTCACGTGAGACAGAGTGAGGAAAGGAGAAGGGATGATGGGTTAAGGAGAGAAGAAAGGAGGGCAGGGAGTGGAGGGGAGGGGAGGAAAGAGAACCAGAAACAGAAAGCTCTTTAAGAGAAACCCTATAAAATCAAACTAACAAGCAGAATTGATTTGGAGGCCAGATGGCAACATGTGGCAGAGAGTTGGGGAAGAAAACCTCCTGCCTACCACCAACCCCCGTGGAAACCAGTGAAGTTCAAATGCCCTGAGGCTTGGAAGCACAGGGAGAATCCAGCTCACTTGGCAGGGACATGGACCTGGCTGTTCTTATTCCCAGGCAGCAGCAGCCATGACTCTTCACCAAGTGGCTTGGCAGACGCTGGTTGTCAGAGAGTACAAGTTCGAGCAGGAGAAAAAGAATAAGCAGGAGCCAAGCGATGGCTAGAGCTGACAGACTGGTTTATGGGCATATATGGGCCAACCCTTTGAGGATTCCCAAAAATAACTGGGAAACATTTTGAGGTGAACTCTTTGGATCGGTAAGTGCTCACTTGATCATTAAAAGTAATTGTACCTTTATTTTAAAATCATGGGCTGCTAAGAACTGAAAAGTCTGTGTTGTAACTATTCTATTTGACACTGACCATCTGATTCATCTAGTGCTTACTCCATTTGCCTGGTTAAATAAATGAAATTCTTCAAGAAGAGAATTCCCTGGTAAAAGGTAATATTATATATTATCCCAGGTGCAGATCAACAGTTTCATTATTATTTCCTCAAAGCATTTACCCAATTCTTCTCTGTGTGTAATATAAAGCTAGGTATTGTGCAAAGGGAGTATGTAAAGGAAGTAGCTGCCTTTGAGAATTTACAACCCAAAGTAGACAATATGGACATGGAAAGACACAAGAAAGAAAAATAGTTAACTACTAAACTGTGCACTTGTATGACATAGATAAGTCACAATTATGACAAATACCACCAACACCACCAATGGCCCACCAAACTATACTCCCTGTCTCGCCCCCAACAATACACACACACACACACACACACACACACACACTGCAAAACTCTGAAATAATTTATAATCTAAGAAAGGCTTTTACTCAAAAATAACAACTATATAATTCCTCTGAATTATTTTTGGTGATTGTCATATTATTGTGCTCCACTGGAGCATTCTGCATAACTCTCTCTGCATAAGAATATACACTGTTAAGGAGCCCTGGTGGCACAGTGGTTCAGGGAAAGGTCGATGGTTTGAACCCACCAGCCACTCTGTGGAAGAAGAATGTGGCACTCTGCTTCCATAAAGGTTAAACCAAAAACCAAACCTGTCGCTGTCAAATCAATTCTGGCTCATGGCGACCCAGTGGGGCAGAGTGGAACTGCCCCATAGGGTTTCCAAGGTTGTAATCTTTATAGAAGTAGACTGCTTCATCTTTCTCCCAGGAGCAGCTGGTGGGTTCGAGCCGCCGATCTTTCGGTTAGCAGCCGAGTGATTAACAACTGCGCCACCAGGGCTTCTTCTTGTAAAGATTACAGCCTTGGAAACCCTGTGGGGTGATTCTGCTCTGTCCTGTGGGGTCCCTATGCATCAGAATCCACTCGACGGCAATGTTTCTTTTTGGTTTTTTTTTTAGTGGCTTCCTACCAACAAAAGGCATAGATCTTAGATTAGTTAACTATTGCTGCAAAATAAATTATCCCAACACAAAATAGCTTAAAAAAACAAGAATATACACTGAAAATATTTGTATTTATTATTTCTTTTCTCCACAAGTTGTGTGGTCCTCAAGAACATGGGCTATATCTCATTTATCATTGAATCCTCAGTGGCAAGCAGCATTAAACCTAAGCAATAGTTGGTGCATCCTTGAAGAACTTAACTTGTTCTACTCTGGGCTGGAGATAAAAATAGAATCTGAGAAAATTGTTGGCACACTGCAGAACATAGCTCAAGTTTGAGTGCCCTGCTTTCCTTTGAGCTCCTTGAAAGAGAACTTGATTTGGGTAGTTTGTTACTAGCCAGTATGCAGCACTTCTCTTTGTCAGGGTTTGTTATCACACTACCTTTGAAGCCATTAGCCTCTCTTATACCCAACCTACATATCCATGGCTACTGTTTGTTTGGACTGCCATCGCTGATACAGTAAATTATAGTCAGAATTTGAGGACTGAATTCTTCTGCGTCATAGAAACCAAACGCACTAGTCATTTGCAACCATTTGGCTTTTCTGGGTCACCCTTCTCTCATATGTAAAACGAGAGAGTATACAAGGCTCTAAACGGCCAACCCAGTTCTAAGCTATTGCTTAGTCACCATCTAGTATTTATAAAGAGCAACCAAAACGATCCTGGCTCCTCCACTTTCTAGTTATGGCAGCTTGAGCGAGTCACTACCTCTCTGTGCCTCAGTTTCCTCATCTGTAAAATGGGCATAATATGAAGACATCTCATAGGATTGTTGGGAAGATTGCCTAGCACATAGTGTTATATAAATATTAGCTATTAATGTTACTGCTGTTACTATTTCAGTTTTCCAATGATACTTCAGTATCTCATTTAAAGCACTGAGAAATAAGGTAGTAAAAGTACAAAGTGTTTGCACTATCTCCACAAGAGTCACAACTGGGAGCTCATAAATTATAAATGCTAAAAAGCTTATTCCTAAAAAATAAAGCAGGTTACTTGGGAAACCAAACTGTACCTTGGAGGATGTTACTACATTATTTAATCATGTATAAAAGAAATTCCTCCTGCTCACAAAGAATGCATTTCCAAAGCTGTCTAATACTCAAAATGACATGATCAACTATCTAGAATCCACTAGGTCCTCCCTACTCAAGTGTAGTCAGCCAACCAGCAACATCAGCACTTGATTCAGGAAGTCTTGTTTGGGGTCCAAGATTCTTCATTTCTATAAGCCTTCTGCTGCTGCAAAAAACTTCTTTCTTAAAAAGCAAAGATGTCACTCTGAGGACTAAGATGCCTCTGACTCAAGCCATGGTATTTTCAATAACCTCATATGCATGCGAAAGCTGGACAATGAAAGAGGAAGACCAAAGAAGAATTGACATATTTGAATTATTGTGTCGATGAAGAATATTGAATATACCATGGACTTCCAGAAGAACAAACAAATCCATCTTAGAAGAAGTACAGCCAGAATGCTCCTTAGAAGCAAGGATGGTGAGACTTTGTCTCACGTACTTCGGACATGTTATCAGGAGAGAACAATCCCTAGAGAAGGACAGACATCATGCCTGATAAAGCAGAGGGTCAGCGAAAAAGAGGGAGACCCTCAATGAGATGGATTGACACGGTGGTGCAACAATGGGCTCAAACACAGCAACAATCTTGAGAGTGGTGCAGGACCAAGCAATGTTTCATTCTGTTACACATAAGGTCACTATGAATTGGAGCCAACTCAACAGAACCTAGCTACACCAACACCAACATAAGCCTTTCGGAGCTGCCAATGCTGTGGATTCACAAACAACATTTTGAGTTTCAAGGCACTAAGCTACAATCAGAAACAGACTTCAAAAATAACTGAAATGACGGAATTAGTGGGCCAAAGTCCCGTTAATTGACCAAATCTGGAGAATATCTTACTCAACATATTGTACAATTACAATCCTATCTATAAAGTATTTTGGAACTTATATGGAACTCTGACATGAGTACAAATATAAACATAAGAGATTCCATATTGGCAAACATGTTGCTTGTGATCTAATTTATATAATAAAAATTTCATAGTCATAGAGATGAACTGACATAGTCTCCGTAAGTGGGCACACATGGTGGGAGAAATATCCCCTGATTTTAATTGGGACAGTTGTAGGAAGACCTTTGGAGTCTCTGGGTGGTGCGAACAGTTAATGAGCTTAGCTGCTAACTGAAAGGTTTTAAGTTTGAAAGGCCACCCAGAGATGCCTCAGAAGAAAGCCCTGGCAATCTGCTTTGAAAAAAATCAGCAATTGAAACTCCCATGGAGCACAGTTCTGCTTTAACACACATGGGGCCACCGTGAGTGGGAATCAACACCATGGCAACTGGTTAGGAAGACCTTTATTTAAAGATGTATTACTATCTTGATGAAAGTGGGATTTCAACACAGGCATAGTTTTAGAAAGTGATTTGGGGTATGTTTTTTGCTTTTTAAAATTGTAGTGTGGCTTGTGTTTGCCTATGAATAGTGTGAATTACACCCTCAGAGCCGTATCTGTCAGAATCTTCCTAGTTAGCTATACCGTGTCTAAAGCTTAAGATTAAAATTACATATATCCGGTCAAAAAGAGTGGTGTAATTCCCAGCAGCTGGAACATAGTACTGAGAGGCCCTACTCTTTGGATGGATTTGAAATTAGAGTTAAGAACTTTCTTTAAAACAAATGGAAAAAAAAAAAAGAACTTTGTTGAAGTGAAGACACACAGTAGTGATGCAAAAGGAGGGTTAGTACAAAGTAAAAACCAAACTATTTGACAGCTGCAGCCAATCTTCATGACCAGCTCTGAGAAAAAGACCCGATAGATGGTGGCTACAAAGGAGGCAGCAAAGCAACTGCTCTCCAAGCTGCTGAGTACAGGCAATGCTTGAATAAATCCTCCTCCAAACCTTGGAAGATGTATGACTTTGGGATTTCAGAGGTTTCCAAAAATACACGAATCGCAGAAAACACTTCCCTTCTTTGCCAAAACACATAGGCCCTTTGTTTACATTACATTTTCCCCTTCTATATGTTGGAAATAATAAGACCCCTCATAGCATTGATAAGATTGAACATAGGGTAAGGCAAATGGGAGGCAGCTCAGTCAATTCTGCCTTGAAATCTTCTTTCACACCTCTGTCTGAAATGTAAATATGGCCTCAGTCCAGCTTTCCCAGTCCGAATGACTTTGGCTGAGGGCAGTTGGTATGGAAGTCATTTCCCTTCTAGGTGCAGTAGCTGCTTTCCACAGACTCAACAAAGACACGAAATATCATTAACATCTGATTCTGAAAAGGTTGACAACCACTTCTTTGTTTTACCAAGCAGTCTGGGGAAAGCTGCAGCGCATTACTCTATCATAAGCAAAATTGTACGTATTAGGCCCTGATATGAGTATTGGAATATTTCTCTCATTTGTGCACAGCAATGGAACTTGAATGTGCCTATTGTTTTCACAGTATCCATTACATATTTTAGATGGCATGGAAAGATCATATATGTAAACATTACTTCAGCTGAGGCTGAGTGATGCTTGGCAAACCTAGAGAGGCTGTCTGATCTCCTTGGGTCTTGCATTGAAGGAGGGGGTGCCAAAAGACTTTGGGGGGGACAGCCGATGGTTACCAAAAGAAGTGAACTCAATTGACCAATGGGAGCTGATGTATTAAAGATGTCTGCGTCCCTTCCTTTGACACACACGCATACACACACAAAGCTGCAGGCCTCCAAGGAGCCCCTCTATTTTGTGGCATACAGAAGGAGGATGAAAGGCTCGCCTGAGGCTCTGAAATAGCAGAGGGAAGATTCTGGGAAAAAAAACAGGAGAAGGTTTACTGGTTGTAGCTTCAGAACTCATGAATAAGAAAGGAAGAAAAAAAGGCCTTCAAATTTAAAAGCACTTTTAGAATAGCCATTAATAATCACATTCTCTAAGATAAAAGCAAGAATCCTAAACTTCTTTTTTTTTTTAAGCACTGATGTTTTCCTTTCCTTCTTCAGAATAGGAAATGGAATTAGCCTGAAAACATGAAATCAGCTGATTAAGAATTCTTGAAACTTCCCAGGGTAATAAGGCATACTGGATGGCCACACTCACCTCAGTGCAGCTGACCTTGTAAGCAGAAACATTGCTGCAGACAGGAGATTGATGCTTTGAACAACCTGTAGTTTTAATCATTTACAGAGCTGAATGGAAGCTTTTATTCCCAAGATCTAAGTCACTGAGCCCTGGACTCATGTTGGAGAGTTTATTGATATTTTTCTAAGAGACATTCTCGAAATTATCTCTGCATTTTACTCACCATTAGCCTACATTTAGAGTGCATTTTCTGCCTTCTTAGATTAGACTTAGATTTCTCTGATAACTAGGAACATAAATAGAGGGAATAAGTCATTATTTGAAGAATTTGGGCCATACTGATAGACACAAGATTTTCCTTAGGCCAGATGTACACCAAAATGTTTATTGTGCTAAATAATTCTGTTTCCTTGATAGATGGCTCACGCTCACTTTTGGTCTGAAAACCTGGCCTTAGGCAATCTTACAATAACAAACTAATGGTTGTTTATTGCTGCAGAAAGGAGCAAAATTGTTCTTTAAGTTTACTGAAGTAATTCTATAGCAAATCAAATCAACAGACATATTTTTTAGCACCCCACCCCCCAAGTAAGTCACTCTGCTAGGGAAAAGCAAGATGTATGAAGAGTGTCTTCTCCCCAACTAGGCTGTGAGCTTCTTACAAGCAAAGGCAAAGTTAAACTGCAACAAAAGATTTAAATGATGAGCAAAAATCAGATCAAAACAAGAAGAGATGCATTGGGGAGCGAACTATACAAACACTATGCCACTGGATGTCAGAGGTAGCAGAGAGCCCACCGAGTGGTCAGGGGAGGGGGTACTGAGGAAATTCGGTTTACCCAGCTATGAAATCATTGCTACTTATCAGAATTCAACCCAAAAACCAGTTGCCATCGAGTTGACTCCGATTCATGGCAAACCCCAAGTGTGTCAGAGTAGAACTGTGCTCCACAGGGTTTTCAGTGGCTGATTTTTCAGAAGTAGACCTCCAGGTCTTTCTTTCAAGGAGCCCCGGGGTGGACTCAAACCTCCAACCTTTTGGTTAGCAGCTGAGTGTGTTAACCCTTTGCACTAACCAGGGACTCCTTACGTTAACGGATTAACAAATTCTGGAAATATTTTCCAAAACACTATTTTAAATAGTTTTCTTTTAGTCTATCTGGCTTCTTTCCCTGTTAAGATTTTTTTGAATACCAATTCTGCTTGTCGGTAGGCTCTGTCTTTTTAAACACCTGAGACATCTTAATGATCCATAAATAGGGTGACATTGAAAAAGGCTACAGCCTACAGCATTAGCCACTGGAGGCAACACAGCTGTGCTGTCTGCTGCCTAGTCCATTGAAATGAGAGGGGGACAAACTAAAAGCAACCAAATACATCCCTCCATCTGCATCCTCACCACCGCACTCTGGGTTCCAGACCCTCCAAGATTTGTTTATATCTTCCAGAACAACATGCTCACTCAGCCCAGCAGTGACAGTGTGTGTGTACATACACCAACACACACATACACTGCATAATCTTGCAATCAAGAAATAGTATAGATACAGATCTTAAGTATAAGTAGATACGTTTTCTTCTATTAGTATTAGGAGTTTCTATTATTCTCCCTTTCTTTAATGCAGAAATTATAAGCATATCTAAGGGTCCAGTGTGCAAGCACCATACTTTTTCCAAAGAGGTTATGATTTCATTACACACAAATAAAGGGTAATTGCACAGTAACTCTACAATGAGCTCACACTACCCAAAGGACAAAGGTGGCAGTGTTCCCCAAGAACTGATGAGGATTCCAGGTGTTACGAACTCAAGTGATTATTCTCGCAACTCCAGTAACTAGTCAAGTTGCTGTTTGAAGTCTCGAGCTCAAGGATTTGTTTGTAATGTCCAAGGCAGGGCAAAATCTAAATTATTTGGAAAATATCTGGTGTTGCAAAGAAAAGAGCAGTGACTTACTAATTTTAACAGGTGTGAAGCAGAATAGTTTAAAATCACCAATTCATTACTCAACCCAACTTGCCTTAAACTGGAAAAGCTGTATAAAAATCGACCGCCACTCAGAGGAAATAATCCAAGGAGTTTGTAAATCTTCACTAGTTCTTAAACAATCTAGTCACATTTAGTAGTTCATAACACTGACTGATCTCTTTTCCATGAAATGAAATCTGAGCTAAATTCCATTAGCACCTCTTCCCTAAGTCAATATTTTTCCTGCCCCTTGGCTCTCTCCCTCATGGTGCAGCCATCATGATGTCTTCTTTGCAGTTCTTTCTCTAACCTCAGGTAGGAGGAGCACAACCTGGGAGACAGAGATGGCACATGATTTAACCTGGAACAGGGTATTGCCCATCTTTGCCCTGGTTAAACAAGCTGCTTTCATGACTCCACCCACGTGGTTTCTTTGTCTGTTTGGATGAAAGGATTGCTTAGTTACCTTGTGCGCATGTACACTAACATACACATACACTGCATAATCTTGCTATCAAGAAACAGCTTGATCGTAGCTCTAATGTTATTTGTAGCTCTAATGTTAGATGTCTCCATATTTCTCTGAAAAGTATTCTTTCTCCTTTCATTGGCCATTACCCCCATTATTCTTTAAATCTCCAGACATCAGAATGAAGTTCTCTTAGATATCATCTGTTGTACCTGGGAAGTCAAACTGAACTTTTTCTCAGTTCTCCCACCTTTACTAGGTGCTCAAGCCTGAAATATAATGTACAGGTTCAGAAGGTCAAACAGTCCCGAAATTATAAACTCACCCAGCGCTGGCCTATGCAATTAGTATATAAAACAGCAATAGTTAAAAATAAAGAGTGGTTTATAACGTTTTAAACTGACTAAAGAGGAAAAGCATGTGAACTTTTGAAGACAAGTTGTAACAAGGGTTTGATATATTACATTAGAATCAAGGAGACTCTCATGTATTTAGCAGCCAGTAGTTATATATCAGAAAAGAAGTTAGAACCAAAATCCCTGTAACGCAGGAGGGGGGTACATACTTAGTTTATTTTCTCAGATTAAATATCCAGTCCTTAAAGTGATGCAATCATAATTGACATTTTAATAACAATCCAGACAGGGTACCTTTTGCATGTTGGATAATATACAGTTATTTGATACCATGGGTAATAAAATTGTATTTTAAATACCATAGATACCAAAGAAAAAGAAAATTTACACTTAAACGTAAACCTCAACCAAGGGGGAAAACCCTAATTTTTCCCCAGGAAGCTCTCATATTTTAAAGCTGTGTTTTAAATAATAGTATTCATCACCCACAGGGTGATGGTAAGATATTTTCATATCTCTTCACAATGCTATTTTTCATGTGCCTTATTTTGAGTTAGGCACTAGCCTTCTAGAATTTTCTCTAGAAATAGATGACGTCACATACAAGGAGTTATTATCTACCTTCCCACATAAGATGCCACAAGCTATACCCATCCCACAAGTTTTCAAGAAGGAAAAGACAATGGTCTGTCATACATGCAGAGAAGAGAATTAGAACCAAACAATAAGTGTTAAGCACCTTTATTGACTGTACAGAGAATCAGATTCAAATGCAATGGTAATGATAGTAACAGCAATAATAACTTACAAGTGAAAGACCTTCACATTTTATGAAATGCTCTTCACTTGATCACTTGATTATCAAAACACTACAAAGCAATCTTCTCCCCATTTTACAGACGTGTAAAGGGCTCAGGCAGGATAGAAATTCCTCCAGTCTCCGTGACCAATCAATGATACAGCTAGGACTGTCACACTCACCTTCCAACTCCTAGTCCAGGGCTCTTTCCAACACACCATGGTTTATCTACTCCATAAAAATGAAAAATGCATGCTTGGATTCCCAGAAAGTGCAGCAGCTAATAAGAAGCCCTTAAAAGGCTGGACAGTTTCCTCTCTGTGCCCTTTTAGCACTTCTCCCATGTCCAGAGCCCAGCAAGGGTCTTCTCTGTGGGAGTAAGAGCTGAGGCTACTACAGCAATTTGGGAAGTGGAAGAAGTTTTGGAAGCTCTACTCTGGACAGCTTAGGGGGAAAAAAATAGAGGCAAGTTCATGTTCCCCTTGAAGCCCATTTTCCAAAATTACAGTTAAGTAATGCATAGCTTTTAGTTCTTCCTATCCACTAGGACACCATGATCAACCACCCCCCAAAAAATAAATCTGAGCCCACATAAGATGTGGAACTTTGTGCTCCTTTTGCCTTTCCTTTCCTACTGTTTAAACCACAGTATATGACCCAAAAAAGTGGTCAATTCTCAAAGAACTCCATATTATCTATAAGTATAGTCAATATGGACTATACAAACCAACCACTAAACCTTATGTCTGTGCTCCCTTCCTGCCACTGTCACCAATAAACAAAACAAAACAAAAAAGTTCTTCCTCGCTTACTACCCGCCTACAGCCACCAAGTCTACCAAATCAGAAACCTCAGTCACAGGTGAGGCCTCCCTCAGCCTCACTCCCCAACCTCTGCCCCATCTAGTCAGCCTCCAGGCTTTGATAATTCTTCATAAATTTTATTTATTTAGCCCCTCCTCTCCTTCTCCATTTTGGGAGACAATATTCCATCAATTCCTCAAGTTTCTGCACAATGGGCCCTCTGAGCAGAGGATCTGTTTGGAAGCAAATAGCCATGAAAACCAGAGATACTGTATCCCTCCACAAAGATTTAGAGTTGTATCTCCCCAGAGACATGTGCTTATCTTTCAGAATAATAAACCTAGAGATGCCTTTCCCCTTTCTCTCAAAGGAGATTGGCTTACATTCTAGGACAATGAGTAATTTCTCCAGAGGGAGGATGAAAAGATGTGCCAGCAGGCCTATAAATGCTCAGAGTCTCCTCTAACTTGGGGTTCTCCCCTGTAGTGCACCCCACTGCACGTACAGGTAACATCTGGCCCTCAGCAACTCCCTGTGGGGATTAGAGCATTGGGAAGGCTGCTGCTCTGGCTGCTGTTTTTGCTGTGAGGAATAAACCATCTATGTCTCTAACCCAGAGATTTCATGTCTTCCTTCGGTACTTGTAGCATAGAATTGTGGCACACTAAGTTGTTATCTTGCAAGTAGGATAAAATCTCAGACCCTTCACAGTTTTCTGATTTAACACTCACTGCCAGTGCCTTGTAGGCTTGGTGGTGCAGTGGTTAAGAGTTCAGCTGCTAACCAAAAGTTCAGCAGTTCAAATCCACCAGAGATCTACTCTGTCCAGTAGGGTTGCGATGAGTAGGAATTGACTCGACAGCAATTGGTTTTGGTTTGTCAGTACTGTAGCTCAGGCCAGAACTATTAACTCACATGGTTTAAGTGTCCTTGGTGGTATCTCATCTTCATTAACTCTCCCCTGTTGACATATCTTTCTTTCAGTCATCAGAGTGATCTTCTGTAACTCAAGTTTAATTGTGACCATTCCCTGCTTAAAGCTTTCTGTAGGTTTACTCATGTTCTTGAGACAAAGATTAAACTTGTTAGCATGGTCTTACACAATCTGGACCTATCCTGACACTACTCTAAACCCTGAGAAACCTCTTCCATTTTCATCAGAGCTAGCCCAAGCTCCCTTACCCCTCTCAGCCTGGAATGCCCTCTACCACCACTCTCCCTAACCCATCAACATTTCTACACAGTGAAATTCTACTCATTATTTCAGTACTCAACTCAAATACCACCTTCTCTGGGAAGCCTTCCTAAACTCCCCAGAGAGTTAGCCACTCTCTTTTCTGGGCTCATCTGGTGTACTGTGTAAATGACACACTAATAATTCTTTGTTCACAGGTTTGTCTGATCCACCCAATTATGAGCTGTAAAGCCTGGATCCTGTCTCACTGAAATATGTATCTCCCCCTGAAAAACAATATGCATTCAGTTAACATTTGTTGAACAAATTAATAAATAAAATGAAAGTTGACATATTTTCAAAGGCTTTGACTCTTATCCTTTCCTCAGCACATGGGCCTCTCCTCCCAAATCTTGTGATGATTTCCAATGAAGCCACATGCATTATGCTCAGTCAACATGTGGAAAAGATGACAAGTACGGCTATTTTTCTCTTCTTTACAAAGTACACTTCACATTACATACCTTCGCCATCGCTTCAACCACAGACATCCCTCTATCACCAAAATGAAAGCGATCTCAGTGAGTTGGAAACAGTTAACTGAATAACAGTTAACTTAAATAACTGAATCTCGTTTGAAAACATTTAAGGCTTTTTGTTTATTAACATTTTATTTACAAAAGCTCTTAATGACTCCCTAGTCCACTCAGTCAAGGAAATGAAGCTATTTCATCCAGAAATCCAATCAGTTCTTCTGGCCTTCAAATCTGAAGTACCAAATGAGTTTGATGAACTGATTCTTGAGCCAGAAGATCCCTCTATTTGGCTTTGCTGCTGGCTGCAAAGGAAGAATCATTTCACTGGAAAAATGATGGACTAGGCCACCAATCTTGAAGGTAAAAGCAGAGCAAAGAATGAGAAACTGAAAATAGAAGAAGGGGATATCAGGTAACATTTTCATTGGGACTGAAACTTTAATTGGGAGGATAAGTGTTCATTACAGACTTTGTCCCTGGAATACTTTGGCAAAGAGATTCCAATGAGTGTTAAAATCATTACTGACTGGCCTCAATCTAAACAAATGCCCATCTTTTCCATTTCACACTGAGATGAAATGACTTTGCTGTGTACAACTGGAAAACCTGGGGTTGACGGTTTCTCCTCTCCCAGAGGGGCTGTGAAAACTTTTTCTCTTTCTCCATATCCTTCTGCTTTTTAAATTTAGAGGTTCATCTTCTGAAAAAGGTTTTTTTCTTCTTTTTTTTTTTTTTGTCAAGCGCTTAGACTAGTGTCCGACTTCAGCGGCACCAGCATCTCTGCCCAGTGCAAACCTGATTTTCCATATGAGCGCACACAGGGCCGGACCATCCCAGCAGAGGAAGCGTCTGATAAGTGTCTAAATGGGAGGACATGCAAGCCCAACACTATTTATAACAAGAGTCATTACTGGGCAGAAGTCAGTTTAGCTGGAGGGAGCCAAGCAGCAAGAATTGGACAAAGAAGAGGACGGTGAAAATGAAAGGGAAGAAGTGATTTCATTAAGAGACATTTCCCTTCTATATTTTCAATTACTTTGGATGTCTGTGGCTCATTCTTAATTGACAGATCAGGAAATGCAAGCCCTTTCTCCAGTCTGCCAGGATTATTAGCATGCAGGAACCTGAGGCTTTGTGCCTAGAGCAACTTTTTATTACAAAGACGATAAAAATGATGTATATTATATTCCGTCAGCAGAGCTCATGAAGATCATAAGTCTTAAAATGCAGCCTTGCCTCGCCCCACCTATCAATAGATGGATTGTGGGTTGCAGTTGGAGAGCTTCAGCTTGCCTTCCTTCCGATTTTTTTTTTTTTCCAAGAAATGCTTATAATAAACTCTAAAGCAAATCACTCAAAAGAGTGATTGGAAACAAATTAAAATGAATAGTGTTTAAATAATTAACACCTGCCAAATGAGGACGGGGGGGCCTTATTGCTGATATTAAATCACATCCTTTAACATCTGAAACAGATGACAGTAAGTAATTCCAAACAGTCAAGACAGGAAACTAATTTTTAGTTCTTAGAAAGTTGAATGAGTTTTAATAAAGTTGACAAAAAGAAAAAAAAAAAAACTCATTTTGATTTAGTTAATTCTACTGTAGAAAGTTGAGTTTGCAGTAAACTTTTTCTTTAGTTTAATATACTATGAGTGAACAGCTTTAATTCATGGTTTAAAATATACTCATTATTCAGTAAGCTAATGATGTATGTTCCACCTGGTTGCTGTGAAGCCTTGTAAGTACAAATTGAGGGTAGTATCTTGTTACCAAGAAAAAATACTAGCCTTGCCAAGTTCCCAGTCAATAAATATAACTCACAATAGAACTGCCAGTTAGGTAAACAAGCATGCCCCCTGCCAACCCACCTATCAGCAGGAGAAAACCAAAAGAGAAGTATTATCCTAGTCTGGACCAAGACTGAAAATTTTACAAGCACTAAGCAAATAATCCTTAACTCTATTAATGCATAAAGAAGAAAAAGACATAATATGGCTGAAATAAGGCCAGAGTTGAAACAGTAACTACTGACAACTCCAGCAGCTTGCTGCATTCCTGTCTCACCTGGGGTTTTATGCCCAGCCATTGAACTGCCATTGAACTAGACTTCAGTAATGGTCTTCACGGCAAGGGCTCCCTTCCAACTCAGCCTGTTGGGCTCCGAGAGCTGGGCACTACAGTGGGGACCTCAGCTCAGAATTCCACCAGTTGGCTTAACCGTGCCTCCAAACTAGGCAACCGTGAGACAGTTTGCGGTCTATTTCATTTCTAACTTTGTTTTGTGGAGGTGGGCAGTTGAGGAAAACAGGTGATGGCCATGACACTAATTCACCTTCACTTTAATACAACTACGTATTCATTTTAATTGGAGTCAGTGTTGCAACTACCTTCCTATAAATTAACAAGGTTCTTTGACAACCCAGATGCTTCATATTAGAGCATGTTTGGAAAGTAACTACTCTGTACCTGAAATGGTTCTTTTAGGTATCTCAGCTATTTAACAGGGTTTTGTTGTTGTTTTTTAAGGGAGTGGGGGGTTCTCCCAAAATTATACAGGGACATTGTCTCCAGCAAGACCTAACTGCTTGTAAAAATTTTAACCTTGTTAGGATCAGGACAATGACAAAGCTTGCAATATAAAGCAACGAGTTTGTTTTTGCTGCTCTTCTCTCAAACACAGCTTCATTATTAGAACATCTTTTGGAAAAAAGTTATCATCTGATCTAATAGCATGTTCCTCAGAAAATGAGCTGGTGCTGGCTATCGTCATATGATCAAAAGTAATCTAATTACTCTAGAAAAAAAAATATGACACCAGCTCCCTACTTTTTTTTTCTTCCCTTGAAAAACCAAACTCTTCCAGTCATTAACCATTTTAGCCATTTAGAGAATGTGTTCTTACCACATAGATCATGGAACCCAATGAAGTGCTTCCAGCTAAAGGCTCCCCAGCTTACCACAGAGTCTAAAGAGCTTATTTCTCCCCCCAAAAGCCCAAGCATGCCTTTTTCCCTTGTCAAGATAGGTTCACAAACACTATACAAATTGCTAGTACCACCTACTGGCAAAAAAATAGAACCAACCTAATAACCCTTACTGAAGAGTAGGCAAGATATGCTACCTAAAGTCAAGCACTCCTGATGCTTGGGGTCATGAATGACAATGATAGAACTCAATCCCATCTAATCCCACAAAAAAAGGTTTTTGTTTTTGTTTCTTAATATAATTCTATCTTTATGAAAGGCTTTCAAAGCCCTGATACACAGGATCCATTATTATCCCTATAATATACATTATATAACCCATTATATAACCCTGGTGGCACAGTGGTTAAGAACCCAGCTGCTAACCAAAAGGTCAGCAGTTCAAGTCCACTGTCGCTCCTTCGAAACCCTGTGGGGCAGTTCTACTCTGTCCTACGGGGTCTCTATGAGTTGGAATCGACTCGACGGCAGCGGGTTTTTGTTTATATACATATATTACAAGCCAGGGATCACAGAAGTGAAGCAAACTACCTAAGCTAAAATATTAAGTCAGTAAGAACTTTCAAGTCAGACTTCATTTTCTTTCTCCTTTACTTTAATAAATGAATTATTCTTCATTATACATTGTAAATCTGTACCCCTGATTGAATCTGAGATTTTGCCTCTCAACCTGCAGGCGTGTCAAAAAGCACAAGGTACTTAAAATTATGAAATGTGAGTTCTCTTTCCATCTGTACCACAAAATTCACAAGTTACATATGTCTCCAGTGAGTTTCCTCGTGTGTAAAGTGGGTGCAATTATACATACTCCACATAAGCTACAGAAAAGTTATAAGGTTACAATCACAAACTTTGCAATGTAAAAATAAATAAACAAACGAAGTAAGAGAGAGGGCAGGAGACGGAAGAGAGGGAGAATGAAAATGAAGGTAAAGGTAAAGAAAGGAAGGGGAGGGGAGAGAAGGGAAAAGGAAAGAAAAAGTCATGGAAAGGAAGAAAAAAGAAAGGACCTCTCCTTGCATTCAATGCATTACATTGCTTTGGGCAGTATGATTCAACAAATTAGAAATTTGGATTAAGTGAAACTAATTAAAACTAGCATGAGGGCCATTCTCATACTGATACAATTTTCAGTGTCTAATGTAGTGCCGTAATTTGCAAGTTTTGAGTTTGCATTTCCAAAGATGACAAGCCCTGAAGAGACAGTATGAAATGAGATACCATCCCATTTAATTTATTGCGTTGCTAACTAATTATTCCATAAGAGCTAGTCTTGCCAGTCTGCTCTTCTAGAGGGTAGAGATTCAGCACTGTTACACATCTTCTGATTATCCCCAGAAAGTCTACGATGAGGTCAGCCATGGAGAGGAGACCATCATTTTTAGTTCATTGATAGCTTCCCGTGAGTTGCTTCTTCAGTGTCTCCCAGCCCTGCTTTTCTTATGTTCAGCCCTCATATTCCTTCTTATACCCCATTCCATTCCAGGTCGGAGTGAAGTACGGTAGCTAAAGCTTTGGAATTTGTTGTTGTTAGATGCCGTCGAGTCGGTTCTGACTCACAGAGACACTTTGTACAATAGAATGAAACATGCCATGTCCTGTGCCATCCTCATAATCATTCCTATATCTGAGCCTGTTGTTACAGCCACTCTGTCAATCGATCTTGTTGGAGGTCTTCCTTTTTATCGCTCACCCTCTATTTTACCAAGCATGATGTCCTTCTCTAGGGACTGGTCCCTCCTGTTAACATGATCAAAGTACGTAAGATGACTTGTCATCCTTGCTTCTAAGGAGCATTCTGGCTGTACTTCTTCCAAGATAGATTTGTTCATTCTTCTGTCAACACCATAATTCAAAGGCATCTATTCCTTTGTTCTGCCTTATTCATTGTTCAGCTTTCACATGCATATCAGGCGATTGAAAACACCATGGTTTGGGTCAGGCACACCTTGGTCCTCAAAGTGACATCTTTGCTTTCTAAAACTTTAAAGAAGTCTTTTGCAGCAGACTTGCCCAATGCAATACATCCTTTCATTTCTTGACTGCTGCTTCCATGAACATTGATTGTGGATCCAAATAAAATGAAATCCTTGACAACTTCAATCTTTTCTCCATTTGTCATGATGTTACTTATTGGTCCAGTTGTGAGGATTTTTGTTTTATGTTAAGGTGTAATCCATACTGAAGTACATAGTCTTTAATCTTCATCAGGAAGTGCCTCAAGTCCTCTTTGCTTTAAGCTTTTTGATTAGAATGCAGTATAGTAGCTAAAGTTTTGGAATTACATAATTGAATTCAAATCCCAGTTTTGTCACTGGCTAGCTGTATGGCATAGAAATTAGTTCATTCTTTCATTCGTTCATTGAACAAATATTTGTTGAGACCCTACTGTGGACCAAGCACTGCTCCAGGAGAATTCAAGAGTGAACAAGACATAAAATTGCTGCTCTTGTGGAGCTCACCTACTAGTATGCTTCCTGATTATCGTCAAAAATGAAAATGAGTCTTGAAAGGACTCAATATGGGTAATTTACCTAGCTCAGTGTCCGGAACATAGCTAGTGCTCAATCAAGGGCAGGTGAAAAATTATATCACCAAAGACAACAGCTGAAACAGGTGAGCTCTGTCTCTCCCCTCTCTGAATAGCATCAAGCATTATATAACTGTGACTTTCATCTGAAGTGATTAAGGCAGTCATATTTCCAAAAGAACAACCACAGCTGGTCAGTTCAAGCACAAGTCGCAGCCTGGATTATAATATGATAGCTTTGCCATCAAGCATCCAGAGACACAATTCTTTTCAGAGAATTATCCTCTGGGGAGATATACTAAGAGGGAATACAGCACAGTGGAATGAACCAGGTAAGTTTAGGCTCCATGCTTAGTTTTGTGACCTTAGTCAAGTTTCTTACCTTCCTTGAAGATCAGTTTGCAAATCCACCAAACTATTCCACATCCTGTTTCCTCTATCTGAACTGCTCTTCCCCAAACATTTGCTTGCTTTTCTCCCACACTGCCTTCAGCTCTTTGTTAAAATGTCGGTACTTCTCAGAGAACTTCCCCAAACAACTACATAGAATAGCAGCCCCTCACATCTCCGTCACTTCCCTTTTATTTATCTCCACAGCATGGAATTCCATATGGTATTATAGATGAGTTTGTTTACTGCTTGCCTTTCCACTTTAGAATGTTAGCAAAGATTTTGTTTTTCTGATGACTGCTGAATTCCCAGAGCCTAGAACAGGTCTTGATCCAAAGTTCTGCTCTATAAATACTTGTTTATGAAGTGCATAAATACATACAAAATTGCCTGCAATTTCACTGGGATCGGATCACTTGAAATTCCACCCATTAGATATTTTGGTGGTAGTGGAGTCCCTTAACCCCAAGTTATGAGTCTCTGCTTGAATTCTAGCTTGTTTATCTAGCATTCCAAATGGTAAACAATTAAATCTAGTATGTCAGATATTACTCTTGAGTTTTTTAGTTGAGCTTCTTTTGAATATGGGAGAATATGCAGTTCACAAAAACTTGAGTGTTGTTGTTAGTACCCCATTGGTTACAAAGTAGAACCGCTCCATAGGGTTTTCTTGGCTGTAATCTTAACAGGAAGGAGCCCTAATGGAACAGTGGTTAAGGGCTCAACTGCTAACCAAAAGCATAGTGATTTGAACCCATCCACCACTCTGCAGGAGAAAGATGTGGCGGTCTGCTTCAGCAAAGATTACAGCCTTGGAAACCCTATGGGGCAGTTCTACTCTGTCTTATAGGGTTGTTATGAGTCAGAATCCACTCCATGACAATGGGTTTGACATCTTAACAGAAGCAGATTGCCATGCCTCTTTTCTTTCTTGGTACCGTTGAGTGGGTTCAAACCACCAACCTTTAGGTTAGCAGTCCAGCACAAGCCATTTGCACCACCTAGGAGACTTAAAACCTTGATTAAGGAACACTAAAGAGACAAGAAATCCTGCCCTACCTTCTCTCCTTTGTTCTCTGGACTAGTGGTTGTCAAACTTTAAATTACCACCACCCGAAGGACTTGTGAAACCACAGATGACTGCGCCCCACCCCTAGATTTTCTGGTTCAGTTGGCCTAGGGTGAGGCCCAAGAATTTGTATATCTAACACGTTCCCAAGTGATGCTGATGCTGCTGGTCAGTGACCAACACTTGAGAATCACTTTGGATTTCACAATGAAAGAAGAGTTCAGCTGTGGCCCTTCACACTTTCACCCTGACTTTGCCTCACTTGACTCTATGAGAGAAGTAATGATTGCATTTGTTCCCTAATTTAGCAAAGTTGAAAGTTAAGTTCTGGGAGTGTGGGCAAGTTTTATGTTTAGTTCCATAATGAAATCTAGGCTTCAGCTTCATTAACCAATCTGCTTCATAATGAAAATTAATTATTATGGTCATTAGACTAAATGGCTTCTGTCATCTGTAAAGACATAATTGGTACAGAAAACTGTTTTGCAAGTATGAAATAATCAGCAAAGGCTGACTATACCAATGAATTTTTTCTCTACTAGTCTCCAGTGGACCAGCCCAAAAGTTACTCGGGACAAGAATGGTGGTGAAGGGGAGGCATGGGTTATTCTAATAAGGAGTGAAAGATTTGTGGCCTGTGCATTCTGAATTGTAAAACATCATCTTTAAAGTGCACTTATCACGATTCCAGGGGAAAGGCAAAACCATAGGGACACCTCTGAGGAGGGGCTGAGAGAAAGTGTTTTCTCCCCAAGTCACATTCTACAATGATGGCACCATTTCAACAAGATTTAAAGTAACATAATAACATGACAGTTGAAAAGATGGTGCTAAAAAGTCAACAGAAGAAACACTGAGAAATATGCATAATTGAAATATCAGAGGTGAAACCTTAAGACACTTAGAGGAGACAAGTAAGAGTCACGTAAGCTTCACACCTCGTTTATGGACCCAGGGAGTGCAGGTCCCGCCCTCTCCACCCTCACAGCTAAACTTGCTTCTTCTGATGTTAGAAGCGACTACACCTGTGACAGATAGGGCCACCCAATCCCATAGGATTGTCAGTGGAACCTTGCATGGCAATAAATTTCCTTCAAACGTTCCAAACTGCTTTTTCATTTTTACTGATTTTTAAAATGCAGTCTGCTTGGAACTAGGTTCTCCATCTAAGGCTAGCCCTATTTGTCTGAAAATACAAACTTATAGACATCTAACAACTCTTTATTTAACACCTACCTCTGCAGGGTGCAAACGTTAAAAAGCACTGGGATAGAGAACTGAAACAAGGTTGCAAAAGCAATAGGAGCCTTTTTTGCTCTACACTTAAGAGTTTCAAAAGGAACCCTGGTGGCGCAGCGGTGAAGCTACTAACTGAAAGGTCAGCGGTTGGAACCCACCAGTAGCTCTGCAGGAGAAAGATGTGGCAGTCTGCTTCTGTAAAGGTTTACAACCTTGGAAGCCCTATGGGGCAGTTCTACTCTGTCCCACAGGTAATTATGAGTCAGAATCAGATTCGGTTTGGTTTTTGTAGGGTCACTATGAGTCAGAATCAACTTGATGGCACCAGGTGTGTTTTTTTGGTTTTTAAGAGTTTAAAATCTAGTCGGAGAGACAAAAATAAACAAAAGTAATTACATCAGAACAATACAAATTAACATATCTCTCAGTAAGAATATAAGAGTGATTTAATTAGAGAAATTTTTCTTATGGATTAGCATGAAACGATATCAAATGCAGACTCAGATGCATCTGTGGGTATAGATAAATATTCCTATGAATGAGATGCTGATTTTGACCCCAGTGTACTCAAAAAACAAATGGATGTTGACATACGCTAAGATGACTGGGATCATTTAGAGTGATAAATAAATTACTAATTAAGCAGCCTCAATCAAGCATTATTTGCAGGGGTACCATACTACCAAAGTTTATCATGTTTGCTTTGAAGAGAAAGTTCTTTGTGCAAAAATGTGGCTAATTGTACATTGTTCTAAATAATATCCAGTGGAGAAGGTAGCAATTTAGGGAAGATTGCTCCTAGAGTAACAATATTGAATGGATGCATACTAGAGTGCATCCAAAAACAGGGTCAGCTATTCTATGCGTGCTTCCCTCCCACCCACAAGGGACTAAGGGAAAATGTATTGAACCCAAGACAAACGTAGCCATGTGCTTTGCATTTCGAGCCCATTTTTTCCCCTGATTGCAGTGTAAGCATTTGACTTTTTTATGAGTTGCTTCATCAGTACCAACCAGAAGAAGACTTGAATACAGAGAGCCCTGAGAATGTGCAAAGTCTAATAGTCTTCATTAAAATGACACATCCATCTATCTATCTCAGTGGGAGTTAGTTGCTTACATATATCTGAGGGTTTGGGCTGAGTACAATTTTTTTTCCCCAATTCTTATTGTTTGTAACAAGTCTTTTATCATCTTGAAGTCTGAATTAACGTTTCTGTCCCTATCAGTTTAGTTGTTTCTCCATTTGGCAGACTCTAGGTTTTTCCTGCTGTCTCCCCTTTAGGGCATGAATTAGCATAGTTGTGCAATGTTTATTGTTTGTTATTCCTTAATTTTTTCGATGTCATCCTTGAAGATGTTAAATCTTCTTCTCTGAATCATACTGGAAAAGACAGAGATTTCCATGAAGGGGGGAGTTTGGGAAGATGGATACAAGCCTTGGGCTTTGTTGGTGAAACTGTTTTAAGTACATTCAGCATGTTCTCTTAGGGACAATTTCAGTGGCGTGCACACCAACAACAACACACACACACAGACTCCATTGTTTCACCTGTAGAGTCAGTACAGCAGTGGCAGATAACGAAAGTTCCACATTAGGGAAGCAATAAGCACATTTGCTTAAGAGCCCCATCTCTGGACTAAATTACTTCATGGATTCAAATCCTAGCATTGTCTGACCTTGGAATTTTTATTCAACCCCTTGGAGCCTGAAGCAAGGAAAATAATATCACCCAGGATTATTGTGAGGGTTAAATAAAAAAAAAAAAAAAAATCTATAAAACGCTTAGTGGAGAGACTGCTAAGCACACTGTAAGATATGCTAATATCAATAATGATGGCTTTTTAATGATTATGATAAGACCTAAAGAAGCAATATCTATTTTTGATGATCAAGGCATAGATTATTCTCTTTGTAGATTATTCAGTAGCTAGATTCTTTATCCTCACAACCCTTCATCGTTCTGTTCATAGAAACCATTCCATTTCTTATTCTCACCACCTTCCCTACATTGTCAAAGGGACAGGAGATAAAATCATTTCTAGCAGTATTTCACAGCTCGAATACAGGTGGATTGGGGAGGCCATTGAATCAAAAAAAAAATGGACATCAGCTATTAAAGATTCAATTATCTCCATTCTTCCTTCCCCCACTTGTGGAAAGTCAGCAATGAGGGGAGAAAAAAGATGGCATTGCATTAAAGTGCTTTAGGAACGTTTTGGGGGAAAATAAATACGCAATCTAAATGCAAGGTATCATTATATTATTATCACTCTGCATTCATTTAATAAGAGATTAAAGTGTTCTGGTTCACAGCAACTAAAGTTGCCTCAAACTTTCCCATGGTTTCTTTGATATTCTTTATTTGAAGGAGGCTACCATTTAGGACAATTGCTGCAATATGTTGGTTTTCAACTAAAACCCTCTTGAAGATTGGAAGTACCTTTAATCCCAGCATAAAATTAACTACTCACTTGTTTTCTCGGATTCTTTACTTACCAATCTAAGACAACCTCGCCCCATCCTAGCAGGCCAGTGAGAATTAGAACATAACAGCAGCTCTTAATTCCACTATATTCTAGGGTATGCTTCTTGAGCCCCTTCCTTCTAGAATCCCCAGGGGTGCTGAGAGGTCTGAGAAATCTTCACCACAAACTGTCTGTGCTTCAGGGTAGGTTCTCCAGAAGCAGATACTAAGATGGAGTTTGGGGTGCAGGATGCTTACTAGGGATCATACATGGGAGGGTAACGGGAGGAAACAAAATGGGAAAGAGGAAGAAATCAAATTGCATTGTTGTCCCTAGATCCACCAAACCCTCAGTCAACCCAGCAGAGGGCTCTGGAGGAGTCTTGTCCATCAGTGTCTCACATGGTGCAAAAGTACTGAATATTTTTATCCCCACCTTGCTCAGTCACCGGCTGTGGGCAAGGTGACCTTCTGCACCTGACAGGGACCCTGAAGGAGCTGAGAAATGGAAGCTGTTTGGGCAACAAGTTCTTCCTAGAACAAGACCTGAGCAGCTCATCATCATGCTCTACCTGCTCCTCCCTGCCACACCCACCAAGTGTGCAAGATGCAAAGGGACAGGCATGTATAAATGTGCACCACATATTTTCATCAGGGTTGAAGACTGAGAGTCCCTTCCATTGAAATTCTCTACCAGTAGAAAGAAGAATGACTATAAAGCAGCACTGCCATCATCATTATCCCCTTTTCTACTAAACTCGTTCCGTTTCCATTAATCCTTAAATCACAGAACAGTAGTCCAAGGAAGAAATTTGGGAGTTATTCATGACCTTTCCTCCTCTCTCACCTCATATTCAATCCATCATAAGCCCTACAGAGTCTACCATCTTAATATTTCTCCTACCCTCATCCTCTGAAACAACTTAAGATCAGGTCTTATCACTTCTAATTACACCTACCCTGGTGGCACAGCAGTTAAGCGCTTGGCTGCTAACCAAAAGGGCATCAGTTCAAATCCACCAGCTGTTCCTTGAAAACGCTATGGGACAGTTCTACTATGTCCTATAGGGTCGCTATGAGTCAGAATCAACAGCAAAGGTTTTTTGTTTTGTTTCGTTTTTTGTTTTTTTTCGTTTTTTTGGTATCCTTCAAAACTCAGCAAGTACCACCTCTTCCAGGATGCCTTCCTGAAATCACAACCACTGCTGGTCTCTAGAATACCTCTTGCCATCCCATAAACAAGTGTTGATTTACTTGCGTCCATCTCTGTACTGGATTTAGGTTATTAGACACCACAGAAAATATCTCACTTGAATTTGTATCCCAGCATCTAACACACTACCTTACACTTAAAAAGATTCTAAAGAATGTGTGTTGGGTTGTTTTTATCACCCACCTATTGTGTGTGAAGCACTGTGCTAACCTGGGTTACAGGGACACAAAGAAACAGGCTCAACCCTCCACAAGTTTGAATGCCATCTGGTAAACACAAGGACAATGTTTCTCTGCTATTCATAAGGTTTTCAGTCAAATAACATATTGCACTGGGCAGATGTGCTGCAAAAGACCTCTTTCAAGTGTTAAAAAGCAAAGATGTCTCTTTGAGGACTAAGGTGTGCCTGACCCAAGCCATGGTATTTTCAATCACCTCATATGCATGCAAAAAAGCTGGACAATGAAAAAGGAAGACCAAAGAAGAATTGATGCCTTTGAACTATGGTGTTGGCACAGAATATTGAATATACCACGGACTGCCAGAAGAATGAACAAATCTGTCTTGGAAGAAGTACAGCCAGAATACTCCTTAGAAGTGAGGATGGCAAGACTTCATCTCATGTACGTTGAACATGTTATCAGGAGGGACCAGTTACTGGAGAAGGACATCATGCTTGATAAAGCAGAGGGTCAGCGAAAAAGAGGAAGACCTTCGACAAGATGGATTGCCACAGTGGCTGCAACAATGGGCTCAAACATAGCAACGATTTTGAAGATGGCCCACAACCAGGTAGTATTTCATTCTGTTGTACATAGGGACTGTATGAGATGGAACCAACCCAACTGCATCAACCTAACAACAACAATCACAAGGATGGAGTGATAGCAGAGGTTTTCCCACGAAGGGAGAGAAGGAAAGCAAAGCAAGCCTCAAGAGACTAGAAAGGAAATCAAAATTATACAAGAAAAATAAATTTGACAATGAGGAAGAAACAAGAAATTAGAGCAGGGTAGAGAGGATATAAAAAAGAGAGTGCTATAAAGATTTTTCCCAATCTATCAATTGAGTAATGGTAAGTTTATGTGGAAGGAAGCCAGAAAAAGGTACGGCTTGATCTAGCCATATTTTTTGTTTGTTTTCCTACCATTTCTTTTTTTTATTATTGTAAAAAGATATATAACAACATTTGCCAATTCAACATTTTTCACATGTACAATTTAGTAACACCAATTATATCTATATCTTCGATGCTGTCGATATGATAAATCATATCTCACCTACCTTCTAGGAATGCAAGAATAAATGAATGAAAACTATGTTAATTAATGAATTTTAAATATAAATTTACATGGCCAAGAAGATAGCACTGATCAGTCGTCTGCAAATTTTGACCTCTCACCTTAATATTAAAAAAAAAAAGCAAAGAACCCGTTGCCATCAAGCCTATTCCAACTCATAGCAACCCTGTAGGATGGAGTAGAACCACCTTGTATGGTTTCATTACCGAAGCAGACTGCCACATCTTTCTTCCGTAGAGTGGCTGGTGGATTCGAACTGCTGACTTTTTGGTTAGCAGCCAAGTGCTTTAACCACTATGCCACCAACACTATCTCATCTTACTTTCCAAACCAAAACAAACAACAAACAAACCCGTAGCCATCAAATCAATTCTCACTCATAGCGGCCCTACAGGACAGAGTGGAACTGCCCCATTGGGTTTCCAAGGAGCGACTGGTGGATAGGAACTGCTGACATTCTGGTTAGCAGCAGCCAAGCTCTTAACTACTGTGCCACCAGGGCTCCCACCTTACTATAGTTTCTATTAAATATGGCAGGAGATGGAGAGCAGATAACTAGTGCAAGCTTCCATTTGGAAAATAAATAACCAGTACTATTTAAAATTTAGCAAAAACCCACTCACAGTTCAATTTAATATTTCATGAGACAAGAATACAAGGCATGATATTAGATTTCATTGGACAGAAGTAACAATAAAAGAAGGCCACAACTTGGTAAAAGCTAGCAGTCTTATTTTTAACAAAATAAAAATCATACAACTGATTAAGAAGAAAACAAAATAGGCTCCGACTCTTTGCAGATATTAGACACATATTAAAATGAACTGGAAAGTGAAGTAGTATATTTTACACCAGATTGTGATGTTCTTCTTTTTGTACATCTACATAGCCCCCCGCCAAGTACACAGACAGGTGTATGATAGTGCAACCAAATCAAGAAAGCCTCTTGCATTCCTAGAAGGTAGGTGAGATATGATTTATCATATCGACAGCATCAAAGATATAGATATAATTGGTGTCACTAAACTGTACATGTGAAAAACGTTGAATTGGTAAATGTTGTTATATATCTTTTTACAACAATTAAAAAAATGGTACGGAAACAAACAAAAAAATACAGGTGATGTAAAATCACCTGGAAATTTTTCAATGGGAAACCTAAGGTCAAGAAGGGGAGAGTGTTGACGTGTTGTGAGGTTGGCAACCAAGGTCACAAAACAATATGGATATTAACTGTTTAATGAGAAGCTAGTTCTTTCCGTAAACCTTCATCTAAAGTACTTTACATGGAAAAGAAATTATTATTAGAATACCCTGTTTCCTCATTATATTCCTTCTTTGTTCTCTGCTTGCTCTAGTATATTTTTCCCCCTCTTGGTTCATACTTTCTAAGTTCTCTGTCCTTAGCCCTCTTCTCTTTTCTCTTTCACCAACCACAAATTACCTTCAAAGTAATTCTAAAATTCTTAAATTTGCTGTTGTATAGCTTTTCCACAAACACAAAAATTTCAGACTGAGTCTATTTAAAGGCAAGTCACATCTAATGATATCCTTTACACCCATTTTGCCTTTTTTTGTTTTCACAACTAGGATCTAACCCAGACAGATATGGATGACTGCAACAGCTACCCAACCATCCTTTCCAAGTCTGAGCCACCCCAAACACCACTGTTAACTCATTCTTAAAACACTCTGTCTAGGTTGCCAGTGCATAGATACCTCCACGTTCACTCTTGACTACAGAACAGACTCCAAACTCTCACAGATATTCAAGACCTTCATAATCAGGCTCCTTCTACTAACCCCATCTTATTGTTTGCTCCTAAATCAAATCACCTACCTCAACCAGCTCACCAAGCCTCCATCCATCCAGTATCTTCCAAGCACACAAGACACACTGTGAACACTATGACTGGTTGTATTGAAGCTCAAAAATGTTAGGTACCTTAATCAAGAACATACTGCTAGAAAAGAAAATAAATTGGGACTTAAATTCAACTCTTTCTCACTCCAAAACTGTCCTCTTAACCACTGGTACCAGAATCTTTCTTACCGGGAAGCTGGTACTCTTAACCACTCTGTCCTGACTTTCTTATTAACCAAAACAGGCATTAAAAAAAAAAAAAAAAAAAAAAACCTGTTGCAGTCAAGTCAATTCCGACTCATGGCAACCCCATACGTTACAGAGTAGAACTGCTCCTTGGAGTTTTCTTGGATGTCATCTTTATGGAAGCAGATTGCCAGGCTTTTCTTCCACAGTGCCACTGGGTGGGTCCAAACCAGCAACCTTTAGGCTAGTAGACAAGTGCAATCCATTTGCAGTACGCAGGGACCTAAAAGAGGTTAAAGAAAAAAGTTTAGCTCCGGTTAATAATCACATTAGGCAAGGCATTTATATATTGTGCAATTTTCAAAGTCAAGAATATATTTAAAGACTGCTGCCTTGAGAAAACGTATATGCTAAAATAGCTGAAAGTGTATTTGATTGATCCTAGCTCCTCAATGTAAAATCAAAAGTTTGTGAACTGAAAGTTCCTATAAAATTAGAATATATTTCTGGAAGCTAATGAACACTTCTAAAAATCAGCTTCTGTAAGTGAAAACTAAATAGATACATAATTCCACATTTCTCCCCTTGCTAAGACAACGAGAGAGAGTTTGGTCTCTCTTTCATGCAAAGGTATGTGCTTGTGAATTCACGTCTCTTTCATTCTCTCCTTATACTGAAATCAAAGTACACGAACAGCAGTTTCTCCTTTCTCGGTGGTGCTAAAGGCCCCAGAGCAGGGTTCTATGCAAAGCCGTTAGAGCTGTGTTTGTCAGAGGTTGCAAAGTGGTGGCCTGCAGACTCAATCTGGCCTGCATGTGTGTGTCGTTGGCCCACGCAGTGTTATTTCTTTAACTGGATTAGTTTCCAACGTTCAAAAATCAAGAAATTTCACATAAAAATCCAGATTTCCAGATTTTCTTGGAAAATACAAAGATCTGAGAACACTAGGCCCACATTCCCTCAAGCAACAGTCCCCTAGAACTCCCAAGCCACTGGCAGCTCAGCTCACTCTAGATGAGGGTGAGCTCTTTAATGCAACACAGTGCCACCCACCCACATCATTCATTCCCAGCTCCTGTCTGGGCCTTGTGGGCATGTCTTTCCACATCCTCAAGTTTTGAAGGTGATCAGAGTTTTGAAAAGTATTTGTGGCAAGGGAAAAGTACAACAAAGAATGTGGGAAGAACAGAAAATAGGAAACTGGACCATTGGTCTAGTGTTTTGTCATTTTGTTTGTTTGTTTGAAATTGTTAATTGATATTCTTTCCTGTGAAGGTGAGAAGCATATCAGTGTTGCTTGCATACCTCTTGCTCCCTTTTCTATCACGTCTACTATTCTAAAAACTAAAAATGAAACATAAAGGAAAGTAAAGAGATAAGAGAAGCACTTCAATTCCTTTTTCTCAAAACTCCCACCTCTATAGCTCTTCTCCTTCTGCCCCAGTCCTCAGTTTGGGAGACAATTATAGTTATGAGATGATCAGATCGTTATAGTCATATTGTAAATGATATATTTTAATAGCAACTTGTAGAGCAAACTAGAAGAAGATGGCACAATAGTTTGATAGAGAATCCAACTATAGGCAAGAAGATTAACTTTGGAGGTTGAGGGAGATGTTAATTTAAACAAAGGTACCTATCTTAATTATCTAGTGCTGCTATAACAGAAATACTGCAAGTGGATGGCTTTAACAAACAGAAGTTTTTTCTCTCACAGTTCAGGAGGCTAGAAGTCCAAATTCAGGGCGCCAGCTCCAGGAGAAGGCTTTCTTTCTCTGTCCCCTCTGAGGGAAAGTCCTTGTCATCAATCTTCTCCTGGGTCTAGGAGCTTCTCAGTGCAGGGACCCAGAGTCTAAAGGATGCGCTCCACTCCTGGCTCTTCTTGCTTGGTGGTAATGAGGTCCCTCTCTTCTCTGCTCACTTCTCTCTTTTGTATCTCAAAAGTGATTGACTCAAGATAAAACCTAATCCTGTAGATTGTGTCCTACCTCATTGACATAACTGCCTCTAATCTTGCCTCATTGACATCATAGAGGTTAGGATTTACAATACATAAGATAATCACATCAGATCACAAAATGGTGGGCAACCACATAATACTGGGAATCATGGCCTAGCCAAGTTGATACACATTTTGGGGGGACACAATTCAATCCATAACAGTAACCAAACATAGCAATGGGGGTGAAGCAAGGAATATTCTTAAAACTTAATGAATTATGCAGAGTCAACAAGGTTCTTGGTTTTAAAGACATCTTCAGGAAAGACATTCTATTTTATATGGATATTTTAAAATAAGCAGTCTCAGCAATTTCCAAGAGGTTATTATGTCATACCTTTCTATGCTGCTGAATAAAAGGAACCTGTGATTAAGTAGCAATTCATGATTTAAGAAACCGATGGAATTTATTGAACATTTTATAACAGAATTTCTAGTGGCTTCCCATCTCTGAGGAGCTAGTTTTGATTTATATGCTATAATTAATCAGATAACCAGAACCAGAGAGAATTCATCAAAGAAGATGGAAACTTATTTTTGCGTTAATTAGCTACTCTGGTGATTGATCAGTTAGTTACTTTTTTTTTCTTTTTTCTGTTCACTGCCAATTCTGACTATATATTTTATCTTATTATTTAAGAATCTCCAAGTGGAAAATACCTAATAATTTCCCTAACACTGCTTAAAAGTCAATGAAGAGGATAATAAGAGAAAAGCTCTTTGTAAAACTGGTTTTCTGAATTATACATGAGCTCCTTTTGGAATTTTGGAATTCTACCCTGAAGTTCCTATGGAAGTGGCTCTGTCTCAAAATATGAGAAGGAAAAAAAAGTAAGGGAGCAAAGACTTCTTAGACAATCAGGATATCAAAGAGAAAAATGGACTTTCTGGCTTGAGGTCAGGACAATCTATTCAAAATCTTCTAGAGAAGAACAAAGAGGAGACTTACTAATTTGAAAATTATTGCCATTCTTTTTTTTTTTTCCAGAGCTACCACCAATTCATTAATGCCCCTTTTGAGAATCTCTTATATTTTTCATTTGGCAAGCAGATTTCCTTCATTGCGCTATACTTACGGGAGGTAAGGGGGGGTGATGTCTTCTTATGTATAAAGTAAACCATATGAATGTGTAAATATAGACAAATGGGAAAATAAATGGATGATTATTATGCAAATAGCAAAAGCCAAATGGATATGTAAAATTTCTTAGACCACAGTGGTGCCTTCTCAAAGAAATGTTCTCTTTGCTCTTGCCTTTGAGCCCAACATCCCATAAGAACAAAAATCAACTCAAGAGATTCAGCTTTCAGCCTTTAATTTATATTTATTTTCCGTCTTGGTTTAAAGTAGACAGGATCATCCTATTATATACAGCTACCTATAGGGAAGATTAAAAAAATTGAGAGAGAGGATTTTGCTGTAAAGTGAATAAACTTGGTTTAAGTTTCTGTAGTTGTTTCCTGAAGTCCACCAGACAAATATGAAAGGGCTAGTAATGTATATGTTCCGTCCCTCCTAGCATGCAAAGTACTTTTCAGCTATGGAATCATTTTTTTTAAAAAAGAGGGGATCTTGGAAGATAACCTGAAGTAATTCTTTTCAATTGACATATTTTACAGTGATTGGATTCTTCAGGTACAACAATCACTAAGTTGAAGTTCTAGAAACTCTAAAGTTTTCTAAAACGCCCATTGCCGTTAGAAAATTGCAAACTCAGAGGTGCTCCCCTTTCCTCGCCACCCTGTCAGATGGGAGCTACTCAAGCTGTTAGTGTATGCATTCCGGCTCATGCATACATGAGTGGAACAGTGGTTAAAGCGCTTGGCTGCTAACCAAATGGTTGGTGGTTTGAACTCAAAAACTGCTTTGCAGAAGAAAGATATGGCAATCTGCTTCCATAAAGATTTACAGTCTTGGAAACCCAATGAGGCAGTTCTACTCTGTCCGATAGGGTCGCTATGAGTTGGAATCAACTCAACGGCAATGGGTTTGGTTTGGTTTATGCAACTAAAAGATGCTCCAAATGGTCCTTGAACTCTCATGTATTCATCAGAGCATGTGACAAAAGTTTACTTCCAAATGCTGATGCCAAGGGGGTTGGTGAAGTCAGCTATTGTCTGCTAGCACTGCTTGGGGCCATGGGCAGTATCAGGGATTTAGTATTATAAATATCATCCAAGGAATAGGAGGAGGGACTAGGACCAAAGTTCTTTAAAATGTCTGTACCACTCTTCAAGATATCTTTTGTTTGCCCCTTCAGATTCACTCTCCAGTTTTCTCTACCCTGCTCTGCCCCAGGAGGCTGACCAGTATGGACAATATCAACTTGAGCCCCGTGCTCCCTGGTTTCTGATTAGGCTTGATGAATAAGGCACCTGGCAGGAGATTGAGACAGGGAAGAAAGTGAAGTCAGCATATATTATTTCCCTGGCTCCCCCTCTACAGAATCACTTTAGATGGATGGTTCCCTCAACCCCACAGTTCTCCAGGTGAACTCCTCCACCAACTCTCTTTCCTTCTGGATTCTGGTGGCCCCTCCATCCCCTCACTCGTTCAGGCCCAGTGTTGATCTGTTCCAGGTAGCCCTGGATTCCTGCATAATTCCTTGTGGCTTGCCTACACACCCAAACCTTTCACATAAATAAAACTGTGTGAATTATTCTGGTTTTAGTATGCCACCTGTTTCCACTTAGGACCCTGACTCATGTACCCAAAGAGTCATCTATAAGGTTTTTGATAAATTCATATTTTTTGCTTCACCCCAGACCTACAGAACCAGAACCTTTTGAGGCAGAGCTTGGGAAACCACTTCCAACAAGCTTTTTAGTTGATTTTAACATAGTTATAAGGAGCCACTGGTCTAAAGCAGAAGTTAGCAAACAATGGCCCATAGGCCAAGTCCAGCCTGCCCCTGTCCTTGTACGGGCTGTGAGTTAATAATGGTTTTTGAATTTTTAAATGACAGAAAATCCAGAGAATAAAAATATTTTGCAGCATGTGAAAATTATATGAGATTCTGTGCATACATAATGCTTTACTGGAACACAGTCCTGCTTATTTGTTTATATTTGGCTAAGGCTGCTTGAGTGCTAAAATGATAGAGTTGAGTATTTGCTACAGAGATCATGTAGCCCACAAATCTTAAAATATTTACTGCCTGGCCCTTTACAAAAAAGGTTTATTGACCCCTGGTCTTAAGGGAAGGATGTAGCCCTGTTCTGGATCTTTTGCTCACATCACTTCCTATTATCTATTTAGGCTGGAGACCAAGATCACTTCACCAAGTTATATAGGCTACTAACTATGCAAAGCAATGCTGTCTCACGCATTTGAAATGACAATTCCAACCTTCATGCAGTTGTGGATATATTTATTCATATGAGTATTTACGTAAGTATATATTATGTGCTTTGTGTATTTGAAAGATAGCTAATGGGCATTACATTTTGATATGCTTAAGAACCCCAGCTGAGAATCCCTATTCTGTCGCTTAATTTATTGTATGACTTTGGGAAGTTACTGTTTGTGTGTTTATATAATTTATGACCTACCCATTAAATTGTCGTGAGGAACAAAAGAGGAATTTTATGAAAGAGTATAACACAAGAAAGTAGAGGGTGGGCAAAAATGAAAGAATCTCTCAATAAGGTGGATTGACACAATAGCCACAACAATGGACTCACACATACCAAAGGTCATGAAGATGGCACAAGACATGATTGCTTCATCCTGCTATACATCAGGTCACCATGAGTTGAAGCCAATTGGACAGCAACTAACAACAATAACACAAAACACTTAATAGATAGTCTATAGTTATTAATTTGGTTATTAATTCCTTTCCTCCATCCTCAACCCACCTCACTACCATTTTTGCTCATTTACATATGAATAAGTCAAGAGACAAGGATATATGTTTCACTGGGGATTTTCTACAATGAACTGAAAGTTTCCAGGTTATTTAGAAAGGCAAAATAGGCCTTAGAAATGCACTTACAAGAAGAGGTTTTTGTCTTGTCTAACACAATAGCCCACACCCTGTGGTCACTCCATAAACACTAACTGAATTGGGTTGTATTATGCTGTTAGACCACATCCAATTCCTTCGCTGCCTCCATCATGAGGAAATCTGCTTTAAAGTGTATGAAAACAAACAATCTACCCATTGGTCCATGCTTTGAAAGGAAAATGTTGAGACATGATGCTTTGATAGAGTCTACCCTTGTGGTCTGTTTTAAAAGTGTAGCTGTAGTTTCTCTTTTATCAGCATACAAAAGTTTTCCAAGAAACATGAAGACTTTAAAGACTTGCCACATTGCAAGAATCACCACAGTATGACCAAGTGAAATTGTTGTAGAATCATCACAGTATGAGGACTTGAAATTGGCTTGAAGACTAATGAAGCTTTGCTACAAGCTAAGAATGGAAGATTGAAAACAAGAGGTAAACCCGTCACTGAATTCTACTTCCTCCATATATGCTAGTCAATTAGAACTATATGTATATATGTGTGTATGTATGTGTGTGTGTATTTATATATATATAAATATATATATGAGCCCTGGTGGTGCAGCAGTTAAAGCACTCGGCTACTAACTAAAAATTCAGTGGTTTGAACCCACTAGCTGCTCCGCAGGAGACAGATGTGGCAATCTGCTTCCAAAAAGACTTACAGCCTTGGAAACCCTGTGAGGCAGTTCTACTCCATTCTATAGGGTCACTATGAGTTGGAATGGTGTTGGCAAAGAACACTGAATATACCATGGACTGCCAAAAGATCAAACAAATCTGTCTTGGAAGAAGTATAGCAAGAATGCTCATTAGAAGCGAGGACGGTGAGACTTCGTCTCACATACTTTAGATATGTTATCAGGAAGGACTGGTCCCTAGAGAAGGGCATCATGCATGGTAAAGTAGGAAGTCAGTGAAAGAGGGAAAGACCCTCGACGAGCTGCATTGACACAGTGGCTAAAACAATGGCCCCAAGCATAACAACGATTGTGAGGATGGCGCAGGACTGGGCAGTGTTTCATTCTGTTGTACATTGGGTCATTATGAGTCGGAACAAACTTGGCGACACCTAACAACAACAACATACATATATGTATATAGTTCCAGAGCCATATGTTACCTAAAAAGATCATCTCTTCAAAGAGCACTCACACAGGAGCCCTGGGGCTTTTTGGCAATAATTCAGGAGACAGAAGGAGCCAAATTGGATGGATCCCTTCAACCCCAACCACTTCATCAACTGCACTAATTTTGTTTTTGTCTGTTTTGTATATTGGAGTTTTGCATAACATTTTGTTTTGTGAAACAAGGATCACAAATAAAAAAAATAGAGAGAGAGTGATTCACCTTTCTTATACTGTAGATCAGAAGTTGGCAATTTTTTTCTCTAAAGACAAGACAGTAAATACTTTAGGCTTTGAGAGCCGTATAATTTCTGTCACAACTACTCAACTCTGTCATTGTAGGTACAGCCATAGATAAGACATAAACAAATGGGTGTGGTCGTGTTCCAATAAAAGTTTTTACACAAAAGTAAGTGGCAGAATTTGGCTTGAGGGCTATAGTTTGTTGACCCTGTTGTAAATGACAAAAATGGGTTCTGTTGTTGTTGTTAGGGGGCGTTGAGTCAGTTCCGACTCATAGTGACCCTATGTACAACAGAACAAAACACTGCCCGGTCCTGCACCATCCTCACAATACTAGTTATACTTGAGCCCTTTGTTGCAGCCACTGTGTTAATGCATCTCATTGGGGGTCTTTCTCTTTTTCACTGACCCTGTGCTTTACCAAGCATGATGTCCTTCTCTAGGGACTGATCCCTCATGATAACATATCCAAAGAATGTGACTGAGACAAAGTCTCACCATCCTCGCTTCTAAGAAGCATTCTTGCTGTACTTCTTCCAAGACAGATCTGTTCACTCTTTTGGCAGTCCATGGTATATTCAATATTTTTTGCCAACACCATAATTCAAAGGCATCAATTCTTCTCTGGTCTCCCTTATTTGTTGTCCAGCTTTCACATGCAAGAAAGGTTCTAGAGAAGTTAAAATGACTAACCCAAAGTCACTAACCGGGTAGTTAGTGACAACTACGAAACAGGAATTCTTTCCACTACACAGCTAATAGATCGGGGGGTGGGGAGAATGTTCAAGACATCATATCTTTGGAAAGGTGATGAATACTATTAGAAAAGATTCAAGTCATTAGTAAATGCCTACTCTGTAGCTAATACAACATTCTGACATAATCACAATCAATACTTCTGTTAAAACAATTTGTCTACCACTATGCCTAAAAAATAATGCCTCAAGATGAAAAAGAAAATCTTCAATGTTCTTATGTAATCTGACTTATTTGGGTTTTGTCAGTGTTGCTTAGTAAAAAGATATATCATTTAATTAACTGTTGGTTTAATCGGTCCATCTATAACAAGATGGCATCAAATGTGTTGCAAGGAAAAAAGTATTTTGATCTCTGCCACTCAGTGAGTATATCATGATGTGGACATTAAGCCTTAAGCATTCTCTCAGTGGAAATGAATTGCACTCTGGCTCCCTTCCTCCCTCCGTTGGTACATCTCTCTCTGTGATGTCAATATATCAGACCCTGATGCCCAGCATTAAGACTATTTTCCTATAAGAGGGAGTTCCATCACCTGGTTCTGAAAGTCCCGTTTGCTGAGGTTCAACTCACAAGACTTAGCCTCTGCTCCTGGTGGTCCTGCTCCCCAGACTCTTGTCTCTGCTGTTTTCACCCAGACAAGAAAGGTAAGAGAAAGCTCAGAGAGCAACAGCAATGAATGAAACTCCATCACTGATGGTTTCTGACAATCCTTCTTTATCCCTGAATTCAACACTATTTTGACCTTTCCCACATCAGGAGTTTCAGTATCTTGTTACACCTTCCTCTTTCACAGGTTAGTAAAACCCCAACTGAAAGGAACAGTAAATCAAATCAGACCATATGGGAAACACCACATACTCCCGCAATTCATAGAACATATGAGGCAATGAGGAGCAGGAGAAACTAAAATGGCCATTACGTACATCTTTTCTTATGACAGTTATAATAAAAATGGAAACTAGTTGTAGCAGAATATTCCAGTTACATTCTCAGGGTAGTTGTATTGTGGTTTTCCTTGGCTAATCTGCCCACAGTCAACAATAGAGACTTCAAGTTTCTTTAGAAAATAATTACAAAGATTTCTAATTCTGAATATCCATGAAGCATGTACTAGAATTTCAGAACATTTTAAAGAGAGAGTTCTCATAAGTAAATTCATGTCACCTTAATCCATGGAAACTAGGACTACCTATTTCCAACTATCTTGCCTAAAAAACCATAGCAAGGGACTTCCACAAAGAAAATTGATGGTTTGCACTCTGTTTACTCTTTAGAATAATGGAGTTTTAAAGCTAGAAAAAGGAGCCTTGGTGACACAACGGTTAAGTGCTCGGCTACTAACAGAAAGGTCAGAGGTGTGAACCCACCACCCACTTCCTGGGAGAAAGACCTGGAGACCTGCTCCCATAAAAGACTATGGTAAGAAACCCTATGAGGCAGTTCTATTCCGCCCTATAGGGTCTCCATGAGTCGAAATCGACTCGATGACACACAGCAACAACAAAGCTAGAAAGGATTATATTTCTAGAATTATATTATCACCCACTCAATGCCTTTATTTTATTCATAAGGAAACTGAGGTGCAGAAAGATTAACAAGTGTTTCTTCCCAACATAATGGAGTTGGTTGGTAGCAAATTGAGGTCTAGTACCCGGTTCCCTGATCCCCATTTGGAAGTTCTATCTGCTAGACAATGTGACCTCTTCCATTGCAGTCATATTTATCACTGTTATAGTTTATAAAAGAATTTTTTTTTTTGGTAACATCTTTTGCTCTTAAAGCAATAGGTCTTTATCTGTTTTCATAGATGGATAACTGACCAGACAAAAACCTTGTGAAAATCACTCATGATTACTCAAGGAGTTTACAATAAAAACAAAACAAAATGAAAAAATACATTTTATTTTTGTTTTGTTTTTAATTTTCCATCCATATCTTGGGCTAAGATCTCACTCCTTCCAAATGAAGTGGGTGCTGGTTTCCCTGAATGTGTTTGTGTTAATTCGTGAGCATGAATAAAGGGAGAATCACCAGAGCAGTCCCTTCCTAGCCTATCCAATCCACTCCAGTAGAGTGGCATGAACTCTCACATATATGAAGCTCTGCTTCTTTTAATGTCCTTTTCAGAGTAGGGCTTCTTGAAAATTCTGTTTTCCATGAAACCTAATTAGAAGTTATTCATTATCACATTTCCACATTCTTCTTAGCTTTAGCCCTTTGTTAGCACCCAGTTGGTGCCTCATTTCTTATCCCTGCCCACCCTCCTCCTCATTGCAGTTGGCTTCAGAAAAAAACCTGCTGGAGGAAAACGTTGACGGGTCCCATCAGACAGCCATAGAAATGTATGACTGTGGGGAGAGTGAGCTGAGGCCGGGTCCCATTTCAACTGAATTAATATCACAGGATTGCTTTACTCCTAGAAATTGAAGATACTAAATTATTACTCTCTAGCTTCCCCCTATCTATTATGTTTCTGTATTTTGTTTTTGAGTTTTGCTTTTAATGAAGCATAAAACTTATGTGGCCTCTTCAGCTGCCAAACTCAATACTTTGTTTTTAATGAAAAGGTATTCTGGCTTCCAGGGAAAAGTTGAGACACACTCAGAAGTTAGTTAACTTGTAAGGGAAGTTGTAGAGATAGTGAGTATAGCAAGAGCAATGGGAATAATGTAAGCAACTTGGATAAAATGACTTTATAAACATTCAGTGCTTATTATGTGAAAAATGCTCACTTCATACCAAATGCTGGTGAGGATGTGAAGTAACTAAACTCTCTTGCCCTGCTGGTAGGAAGAGAAAATGGTTCAGCCACTCTGAAAAACGATTTGGCAGTTCCTTATAAAGTTAAGCATACACTTACCATACAACCCAGAAATACAGTTCCTAGATATTGACACAAATGAAATGACGGTTCGTGTTCACACAAAATCTTGTGTGCAAATATTTATAGCAGTTTTATTCATAATTTCCAAAACCTGGAGAAGTCCCAAATGCCCTTCAAGAGGTGAGTTGGTAAATAAACTGTGCTACATCCATACAAAGGAGTACTACTCAGCAATGAAAAGGAGCAAACTACTTGTCTTAGGCTGGGTTCTCTAGAGAAGCAAAACTAGTAAAGCGTATAAATATATATAGAGAGAGATTTATAGCAAGGAAACAGCTCACATGATTGTAGAGACTAGAACGTCCCAGGTCCATCGATCAGGGTAGAGGCCTCTCCCAATTCACACAGCTGCAGAAGCTGATGAACCCAAGGTCATCAGGTCAGAGAGCAGGGCTTCCACTCACAGGCTGTGAAAGTTGATGAATTCCAAGATCAGCAGACAAGACCATAAGGTTTCTCTTGATTCAAGTAGCTGCAGGGGCTGGGGAACCCAAGATCAGCAGGTCAGGGAACAAGACTGTTGCTTGCAGGCTGTGAAGATCAATGAATTCCAAGACT
Source organism: Trichechus manatus latirostris (assembly GCF_000243295.1). Taxonomy (NCBI): domain Eukaryota; kingdom Metazoa; phylum Chordata; class Mammalia; order Sirenia; family Trichechidae; genus Trichechus; species Trichechus manatus. Next base: position 4,643,654 of record NW_004443958.1, read on the forward strand.
GACAGGTAAGCTGCTAGCTCAAGTCCCAAGAACCGGAAGTGAGACAACAAGAGGCAGCTGCTGGGTCTGGAACAAGCCAAAAAACCTTGGCAAGGTGAGCAGGAAGGAAGTAACTGAGGCAGAGCAGAGAGATGAAGGCTGAGCAGGCAGTGAGCTGCCGTAGGCCCCACTCTAACCCGTACCACTCAGCAGATTCCATCATGGGGGTGATCACATGTCAAATTTCAACAGAAAAGTGATCACAACATTATACAACTGTCCAAACACTGAGAATCATGGCCTAGCCAAGTTGACATACAATCTTAACCATCATGCTAGTGTTACATGCAAGGATGAATCTCAAATGCATTTAGCTAAGTGAAAGAAGCCAGATACAAAAGGCTATATGCTGTACGATTCCATTTATATGACATTCTGGAAAAGGTAAAGATATAGGGGCAGAAAACAAATCGTGGTTGGCAAGGGGCTGGTGGGGGAGGGCAGAGGAATGACTATAAAGGGACCATAAAGGAATTTTGGAGGGTGACGGATGTGTTCTATTTCATTATGTGGTGGTGTTCACACGACATGCATTTGTCCAAACTTATCAAACTATACGCTAAAAAGGGTGAACTTGGCTGTATGTAAATTGTATCTTAAAAAACAAAAAGTGCTACCTTGCCACTAACAAAACCACTATCTCTGCTCTTGAACACTGAAAAATTTATTTGAGGAAACTGAAAATTTTCCTTAAAAGATAGACAAATATTTTTTTTTGCATGCTATACTAATTCCCAGAGAGATGGCTGGCCAGTAATATCTTATTTTTTCAGGACCTAATTTTATGTCATTGAGGACTGATGTTAGAGGTTGAACTTTTACTATATGTTAATGGAGAAAATATATATGTACATATTGGGTGGCCTACCAGGGTCACCAGTGGTCCCCACTGCACAGACAGTAAGGGCACAGGAGTCCGGGGCAAGGCAGGTACAATAATAGCTGTGAGTATCTGATAAGCCCTGTCATGTGTTAGGCACTTCTCTGTGTGTGTTACATGTCTCATTTAATGCTCTCTACAATGCTCTGAGGTAAGTATTATTCACCATCATTTTTCAGTAAGGAAAAACACCCAGGGAGGTAAAGTAAGTACTCTAGGTCACACTCTAAGCAATGGAACTGGAATCACTATGGGCTGGGATGTTTGAAGAAAGGGGACTTGTACTGGGCTTTGAAAATGATAAAGCGGGAGCAATACGGCAGACACGTTGAGCAGGGGAAAGGTGTCACTCAGGTTCAGAGGTACACCCACATGTGACATACCTGGGAAACTGAGTTAATCAGCTCCAGTGGAGCAGGAGGCTTTCTGTAAGAAAGTAACAGAGAATCACATTAGCAAATTAGGAAGAGAGCAGCTTGTAGAGGACACTGAATGGCAGACTGAGGAACTTGGAATTTGTTCCATGGGTTCTTTGACCATGCACCATTGCTGGAGATGCTTGAAGAGAAGCAGCCAGTCTAGACAGAGTTCACCTGAAGACATGCATGAAATAATTACTTTAAAAGATTAGCCAAACAATGGTGGTGGGCTGGATATGGAGGCATGGTAGCCAGGAGAAACCATCATGCTGTCATAGGGGCATTCCCTGTATTACCTCACTTAATGCCTACCTCTATCCCGTGGGGTAGGTACTATTATCCTCGTTTTACAGATGAGATGATTGAGGCTGAAAGAGTGTAAAATGATCTGCATTAAAGTCCCACTGCTGGGTAGAGGCAGATCTGAGACTGAAGCCCAACTGCACTGACATTTCTTTATAATACACAGAGCTGAAAGTTCTTGGAGGCGAGGAGAACTATCAGGGTTTTCATAGTCAGGGCACCTAATTAATGTTTCCCAAAAAGGAATAAAAGGTAACGGAACAGAAGAATTGGCAATATTTAGTTGGATATGGGAGAGAGGAAGACTCAAGGGTACCTGTAGGGCTTGGGGAGTTAGGGGTCCCATTGACAGAAATATGCACTGGGATGCCACACCAAATAAGCCTGATGTGCCTGTCTCGTCAACAAATCATTCAGGTATTGGATTTCTATTGATTTTAAAAATGTGGAATGGCCTCACCTATGTATCCAGTTTCTACCTCCTTCTTGTCATCCCTAGTCCCGTTTTGAGTCTCTAAGAAAGAAGGCTAAGAAAAGACAAGCATCCACTTCAGGCCAGTGCACTTGCCCATCTCCAGACTAGCATGCAGAGGGAGCGACTGTGCAAGGATGAGTCAGCTACCCAAGTCCTCAGATCCAAGGTCTTCAGACCAGACAGGGTTTGCTTTAATGATTGCTCAGAGTCCCATACCTCCCTCAACTTCAGGAACCTAACAGTCTGTTGTTAAAAGCTTCATAACAAAACACCCTTGGAAGGCATTCAAACATTGAAAAAACAGATTTTTCAGAAACAACAATATGCTCATTTCTTTATCCTTTAATCCATTCGTTTAACACTAATTTACTGAGCACATACCATTGACTAGATACTGTGCTTGTGCTGTTGTTGTGTTGTGCACCCATCGAGTTGATTCTAACTCATAGCGACCCTAGAGGACAGAGTAGAACTGCCCCATAGGGTTTCCAAGGCTGCAATCTTTACGGAAGCAAACTGCCACATCTTTCTCCCATGGAGCAGCTGGTGGGTTCAAACTGTCGACCTTTCAGTTAGCAGCCCAGCACTTAACCACTGCCCAACCAGGGCTCCTTGTGTATGTGCTACGAATATTAAAATAGTTTACTATTCTTACCTTCATTGAGCACACATTTTGGTTTTCAAGAAAGATTAAAAATAAAACCTTGGAAAAACAGAAATGTAAACCTTCCAGAATTCTCCTAACACTTTCCTTATAATAGAGACCAGTTTGTTACTGGTGATAACTGAGTCTCTGATTTTATTCCTAGTGTTCCTGCATTTTGCTAAGAACATTTGTTATTTTTTTAGTTAACTCTTTATTCATGCAGAGGTGAAAAATGAGTGGCCAACCATCACACCTAAGTGCTGGCCATGAAATGCATCTCTCGGCTCCTGCTGTGGGGAGTGTAATTGCCTGAACGCCCCCAGCCACCGTGCTATGAGTCCACCATCACCTTCACACTGAGCAGGCTTCCCATGGGCTACTCCCAGCCAGTGACTAAGCACAGCCAGGTAACTAATACAGAAGGATTCTAGGAGATGCAGAACTCCTCTGCAGGAGATTTTGGCTTGAGGGCGCTCCTCACTGGTCTGGCTGAAAACTTTCTTAGAACTGGGCATCACTCTGAGATTCTTTTCTTCCTTGTCTCCTTCCCAGGGATCAGATCTGCATGTACTCTGAAGGCTGTCCCCACCTCATCTAGCTCCCTGCCCTTCTCGCCTCAGAGTCTTGTCCCCAATAATCTCTTATATATTTAATCCCACATTGATGTCTGCTTCTAAGAGGACTCGAACTAAAACAATGTGCACAAGTCATAACCATTTTCAAACTTGCCTTTTACAGTAAATTCTCCCTCATTAATACTACCTAAAGGTGTACTCTTAAAACTTTCAGGATTCTTACTCATAACAACTTACTGTTTTATTGGTAGTATCAAAAGTATATACTTTGTCTTTGGTGCTACGTAATAAGAACATTTTTTAGTCCATTAAGAGAAAATCACCTTATTCGTTGGGTCCAGTCCACAGCAGAGCAAAGAGGCACAGAAGTTTAGTGGGCAGCAGTGGGCTGAGAAGCCATGGTCTTGAATCCTGGTTCTTCTACTTACAAATCATGTGACTTCAGACAAGCCATTTAACCCCTCTGAACTTGTTTCCTCTATATTATGGAGATAATAATATCTTCCTTGCTGACTTCAGAGGGTTGTTTTAAAGATCAAATGATTTAATTATGCAAAAGTGCCTTGCAAAGCAGAGCAGTATACAAAAGTAAGATATTATAATTATTGTCTTCTAAATAGTAAATGCGATTGACCAATTTTATTCATATTTCCTGAAGGACAAGCTCTGGGTGTAACAAAGCAATTGCACATCAAAATATCACATCTGTACAGCAGTGTGGGAAAAGTCAGGGAGCTACAGAAACATTGTACTTGGAGTTATACAAGCCAATCTCAAGTCATCTAAGTAGGTTAAAGAATTATAAACCAAAGCTCTGCTGAAATTACCTTAACTTCTACAGATGATAGTGGATGTAAGGTGCTGGTTTAAGGGGAAGAAAAAGAAAATTTCTGGCTTCAGGTGATATCCAATCCAAAATGATTTGCATGAACTTGGAACCCAAATAAAATCCTTCCAATCTGCTTAACTCTAGGTAGTAATAATAAATCTCTCCACACCAGTAACTTGAGGTTTTCTTTGGTTTGGTTGTAAATTACTTCTTTTCATAGGAAAAGAAGAAGAAAAACATTATCAACGGTCCACAGAAGATTTTTTTTTAAATATATGTGTATCTACAAATATATGTTTGTTTTCACCCCCAATACTGTGGATGAATTCAGGTGTTTCTGGGTGACGATAAAGTTGGAATAAAGAAATAAACTGAACAAACCTATATGAGTGTAAGTTAATCTTTACTGTCAAGCATAAGCCATTGTAAACTTTATAGGACTAAATCTTAAGAGAAAATTTTTTATAATGTTCTTAATCTTTAAAGTAGTAGCTTCCATTTGAATTACTAACCCTCAGTCAAAAAAAATCTCTAAAAAATTTCATTCTTCCTGGCTAATTGCAAAAATAAACAGATATCCTGCAAGAGGAGAAGGCTGCCTTCTTTGCTGAGTGCCTCAAATGAAGGCAATAGTTGGGTGGTGTTGGTACCATGCTAAACTAACCATTTCCTTCCCCTGGTGTTTACTTTGGGTTTCCTATTTCTTTACCTATGTCAAGTCTCTCTACACAAGAAGTCTGTGTTGTGTATACCCGTACAGTATATAGAGACACCATGCTTAATAGTTTGATATGAGAAGCCAGAAATTAACTTCTTTTTTTTTTTTTTTAATCACTTCCACCGATAAAGGGAATACTTGTAACCCCCAACAAGCTAAGAGTGGGTTGCCTCACTGTCTGGGTGGAGGGAACTTAGCGTTACAGCAAAATTGAGCTCCATACTCCATCCACAAAATTTAGGACATTTTTGAAAAAATAGGGACAAAACCACCCCAATTCCCTGAAGCAGCATAAAGTTACATTAATGGGCACACAAAAAAAAAAAAAATTCATTGCCATCGAGTCGATTCCGACTCATAGTGACCCTATAGGACAGAGTAGAACTGCCCCATAGAACTTCCGAGGAGCACCTGGTGGATTTGAACTGCCGACCTTTTGGTTAGCAGCTCTTAACCACTACACCACAAAGTTCACCTGAAGGAGTGTGACAGTTACTCTTAAATTGTTAGTAATCCAGGCAGGTCATTCCTTGCAAACTCCCATCAAACATACTTTACCTAAACACCAGCAAATTCACCTCAAAGACCAAAGGAGTATATAATCATTCTAGCAAATCAAGACAAAAGAACTGGGGAGACCTGGAAGTTTTTACTCACAGAGTGTTCTGGAACAACAACAAAAAGAGGTCTGGGGGTGATTAAAGGTCACATTTTCTCATCCCAAAGGCATTCTTCAAGGGAGAACCAGCTTTCATTAGCTTTTCCAGGCTTCCATATCCCAGATCACCCCCATGTGCCCATCCAAACAAAACTTCTAAATAAATACAAACAAATGCATTCTTAGTGGGGTTGCACTTTCAAATTAAACACTATGAATTTGCTTATGTGCATGCAAATAAAATGTCATGCTCATCAGGGGAGCATACTTTGGCATCAAGTAGTATATGGTAAATGGCACATGATCTGATTGAGGGGAAAACATCGCTATGCCAGAGCAAAGTCAATTTGGCTGGATCTGCTTGTGATGGAATCGAGTGTCTGTGTCACAGACGCCATACACAGAGACAACTGGCCCTTTCACATGCAATGGCACACAGTCTGGTCTCTACAACCAAGGTCACTCTTGTGTGCTTTTTTATCTACTCAATGTCTTAGGCTGGGTTCTCTAGAGATGCAAAACTAGTGAAGCATGTATATATATATAAATATATATATATGTATATATATATGTATGTGTATATATATATACATATACGTATGCATGTATATACAAAGACAGACAGAGAGAGATTTAACTCAAGGAAATGGCTCACACAGTTGTAGAGGCTGGTAAGTCCCAAGTCCACAGGTCAGGTATCAGGCTGGAGGCTTCTGACTCACGTAGCTTCAAGGGCTGATGAACTCAAGATCAGCAGGTCAGATAGCAGACTGCTGGCTCACAGGCTACAGGGGCTGATGAATCCCAAGATAGGCAGGCAATATGGCAGTCTGCTGGCTCAGGTCCCAAGAACTGGATGTCAGATGTGATGAGCTGGATGTAGGATCCAGAGCGAGCAAAAGCCAGCGAATTTTGCCAGAGCATCCATATATTTTGGGTGCTGGCCACACCCCTAAGGAAACACCCCTTACAACTAATTGGCTGAGCAAATCAGCCCACATCATGGAGATGATTACATTATACCACAAAATGGAGGATAACTACATCATTACATAACTTCCAAATTACATCATTACATAACTGCCAAGCTATACTATTATATAACTGCCAAACCACTGAGACTCATGGCCCAAACAAGTTGAGACACGACCTTAACCATCACATCATTCATTCATCAAATATTTTCTAAGCACTTACTATGTATGAGACCTATGATAGGTGCAAGATCTACAAAGATGAGTGAAACATTATTCCTGACTTCAAGGGGTCAAAAGTCTTGTCCAAACCTCACAATCTATATTATGAAGCAACTAAAAGGAAAGGTGCCTACAATGCATAAGAGTGTACATAGCACAAAGCCTATCAAATAGTAGGTGCTCAACAGATGTTAGGTGAACATGCATTTGAGTAACTACTAACAGAAAAGCATACAAAGTGCTAGAGTATACAGAGCTTCAAATTATCGCTAACACATAATACCATACCAAAACCAAATCCATTGCTGTTGAGTCCATTTCGACCCATACCAAACCTATAGGACAGAGCAGAACTTCCCCATAGGGTTTCTAAGGCTGCAATCTTTACTGAAGCAGATTGCCACATCTTCCTCCCTCGGAGCGGCTGGTAGGTTCAAATCACCAACCTTTTGGTTAGCAGCTCAGTGCTTAACCACCGCACCACCAGGGCTCCTCAGCACGTAATAGGTGCACAATGAATATTAACTGATTTAGCAAATGAAGTAATAAATGCTACAAGCACATGGAAGAGAAGTGATCTAACACAAGCAAAGACTTCCCTATGAAGGTGGCCTTTAAGCTGGACAAACAAGGTGTAAAAGACAATTCTAGGTAGGGAGAATAATAAAATTGGTCACTGAGACTGTGTAACAAGGCACATGAGCTTACGTATCAACTTTATCTCAGAATGGGGCTGCACTTCCTTCATGTTGCCTGATTTATATGACGTCCCACTGCTTCGAATGATTACCGTTGAGCTAGCTAGTTTCATTGATGCCAAGGAGAGACTCCAGGACTGCACCTTCAGGAACATGAAGATAATCATAAGCCTGTGACACCCTTCTTATGCTGAAGACCCAATTTGCTAATGGTGAAATGCAGGCTACATCATAGGGAACAGTATGAACTTTTCAGAAAGGAGTCCACTAACTTCCTGAAGAAAAAGAAGGTTGAAAACAGGGAAAATAAAAGACAAAAAAGAACCAAAGGCAGATACTTTTCTTGAGTGGTTCTGTGAACAGTGTAGAAACACCAGAAAAAACAAAGATACAAACATTGAACCAAAATATTTAACAGCATAAAATCCTTTTATAGCATTTCAAACTCTTCAAGGATATACCCCTGTCAAGAAAGCACTCAAAACAAACAAAAAAAATCTAGTTTCATGAAAATAAATACTCAGATTTTCAAAAGGCAATACTTAACTTGTGACAGAAACAAGGCCATAGAGCAAGATATCTCTTTGGATTCTGTGGATAAGTATGATAAGAGAGAGATGTGAAGTATATGGTCAAGGAAGAATTCTTAGAGCAACTCGGCGCCGAAGAAAATTTTTGCATTAAAAGTGAATTTTAAGCTGTGATGTGGCTAACATATTTGCTGAAGAATTATCTCTAAACGTATAATAAAACCAAATGGAAAAATGTAATTCAACTTACCTAAGTTTGCTTCACAGAGAACCATCCAGGTAAGTATTAAAATTACTCCATAAAACAAAACTTGCTCTGTTTCTTTCTCTATGGAATAGCAATTCTTAGTAGCTTTCTCAGCTGGTCAGTGACATATTAACATGTTGAAGCAGCTCATAGGCCACATGACTGCCCACCCCTCAATGACATCCTTTCTTAAACCAGTTTCTGACAGATTTATTGATGGAACAGAGAGCCTACCTATACTAATACAGAAACAATAATTGCTTGCCGTAATTCAAAGGAAACAATGCTCAAATGAGCATATTTTTCCTATACTTACTATTTACCAGACAATGTAAAGTGGATATAGGTCATTTAGGAGCCGTGGTGGTGCAGTGGTTAAGTGCTCAGCTATGAACCAAAAAGTCAAAGGTTCGAACCCACCAGACACTCAATGGGAGAAAGATGTGGCACTTTACTTCTGTAAAGATTACAACCTTGAAAACCCTGTGGGGCAGTTCTACTCTGTCCTTCAGGGTCACTATGAGTCAGAATCCACTGGATGGCAATGGGTCGCATTTATAGGTCATTGTGGCATTAGCTCATCTATGTGAACGGATATTTGTTTCCTTTTGTGCTATCTCCATCAAGACTATTCCACTTTGCTAGAGTTAACACCAAAAAAAATCAAACAGGGAAACATAACAAAAACAATATTAAAATCCACTATTTTGGGTAACAAGTAGAAGATTTCCTAGTTTATATAACAATAAAAAAAAATGATGGGAAAATAGTAATCTGTTACACTTGTTTTCTGTTTCACAATTTAAAAAAAAAAATCTCCATCATTGTCTCTTTCGACCTTCATTAAACACTCCTTGTAGGTGCTTGGCCGGGAGAGGGGGAGAAAGAAAAACGACCAGTAACTTCTGCTTCCAAAAAGATGGAGCAGATATACTTTCCCTTATTTCTCGCATTAAGTACAGTCAAAAACTCTGTACTTTATACATAAAACAAACACAAGAAAACTGAAAGGTGGAGAGAATAAAGCAGAACCACTGGGGAATCTCAGAACAAAGGACTGACACAGTGGTGAGTTCTCTGAGTTTTGTTTTGACTCATATATTCCAGACGTACAGTTGAAGAAGCTGTCAGCCCAGAGACAAACAGAACCAGACAAAAATAAAAACATCAAAAACCTCCACTCTCTAGTCATAAAACCAGGAAAGAAGGGCACCCTAGCAAGACAGAAAACTTTTAGACAACAGCTCCTCTGCTCTAGTCAAAGAATACACACACATACGCAAAGTGGCCCCGCCTCCACCCATACCAGCAAGGCTAAGCAGGGAGCCTAGATTTCCACCCTCATCTCGCTATAGCAAGGTATCTCCACCCCCCAAACTCCCTTCACCACGGTGGTGTGAAGACGGCAGAACAAGAGGCTAAGAACTTTATCTCCACTGTCCCCCTGATGAAGTGTCTTTGCAGACCAAGTAGAGAGCTTGAACTTCCAAGCCCACCCACCAGTAACGAGGCATCCCTCCTCTCCCTCCTGGCTTGGTATCAAAGGAGGGCTAGAGGAGAGTTAGGAATTTTACCACCACTCAGTGACACCAAAGCCACTCCCCACCCTGGTCTCAGTGGAGGCAAGATGGAAAGCAGTTAGCAAGGAACTTCAACCCGAACCAGCCAGGGATGTATCAGTGGAGGTCAAGTGAGGAGTCGGAACCTCCACCCAGAAGTAATGAGAAGCCATCCTCTGAGCTGTCAACAGTGGACAAGTGGAGGACCTGGACTTCTACCCCTACCTGGGGGTATATATGCATACATATATATGCATACGTGTATGTGTGTGTGTGTGTGTACCTGTACGTATAAAATGTAATACCTAGAGCAACCACTGGCAATGCTATGAAAGAGATACACTCAAAAACACTATAGCTAAACCTGCATTCTGAAAAAGTTTAAATAACCCACAGAAAGGTTGAAAAAGAAAACACAGAAAAAATATTTGAAACCACATACCCATAATGAACTCTCAAAAGTCAACAGTAAATAAACAAACAATGCAATCAGAAAATGGGCAAAAGACATGAGGAGAAATTTTACCAAAGAGGAAATGTAGATGGCAAATAGCACATGAAAAGATACTCAACATCATTACCCATTAGGGAAATGAAAATTAAAACCACAGTAAAATATTACTACATGCTCACCAGAATGGTGAAAATGCAAAATAGTGAGAACATCAAATGCTGGTGAGGGTGTGGAAAAACTGGATCACTCATACATCGCTGGCAAGAACATAAAATGGTATCTGGAAAATAGTTTGGTAGTTTAAAAACAAAACTCAAAATGCAACTACAGTATGACCCAGCAATTGCACTCCTGAGCATTTATCCCAGAGAAATGAAACCTTCACACAGAAATCTGCACATGAATGTTTAAATCAACTTTATTAATAACAGTAAAAACTGGAAACAACCCACATGTCCTTCAATGGATGAATAGTTTCACAAACTGTAGTACATCCGTACCATGGCATGCTACTCAGTAGTGAATCTCCAGAGAACTGTGCTGAGTGAAAAAAGCCAATCCCAAAAGGTTATACTCTGTATGATTCCATTTATATATTATTTCTAAAATAACATTATAGAAACGGAGAACAGAGCAGTTCTTGCAAAGGATTGAGGAAGGGGTGGGTGTGGGAGGGAAGTATGGGTTACTATAAAGGGGAAACATGAAGAATCTTTGTGGTGATGGCGGTGTTCTGTATCTTGACTGTCAATGTCAATATCCTGTTGTGTGATAGGCACTATATATAGCTTTGGGGGAACTGGGTAAATGGTACATAGCGTGTCTCTGTGTTATTTCTTATAATAACATTGGAATTCGTAATTATCTCAAAATAAAAAAGTTTAATTTAAAAGTTGACCGTTACGTCTCTCTAGTGGAGGATACAGAGTATGAACAAATATTTATAGTCAGTATGGCATATACAATAATTGACTTAGGGACAAAACTCTTTTGGCAGCACAGTATGTTCACCGAGGGAGCTACCAAAGGCCTCCCAGCGGAGCTGGCATTTGAGCTGAGTCTTGAAAGATAGGAGCAGTTGACCAGCTTTTCTTTAATCCTTGCAATCTTATGAGATAGATGTTATTATGCCTCCTTTAAAGAAGGCTCTGGAATGTTAAATCAATGGCCCCATGTAACACAGTTTCCAATTGCAATTTCATTCTCTTTCCATTTGTCCATAATATTAAATTATTGAAATACTACATGATAGAAGCCAAATGCTAGAAAGATAATGAACAAATTATGACAAATGTTATTTTTCAAAGAAGGCCATTCATCTATTCAGGCATTTAATAAACATTTATGATATACTTGTTATATATATTGGGCACTCACGTGTGTTAAAGATAAGATGATAAACAGGACAAAATGACAGTCCACAGAAAAAGAAAAGGGAATCATTCAGTGTCTACCAAGATTTAGAGACAATAGTTCTCAAATGGTTTTGCTGGCTGCAGGCTTATACACACACACACACAAGTCCCATTAGTAATAGCTCTTAATGCATGGGATGATTTTTGGACATGAGAGAGAGGCAAGAAAACAAATACAGGACCTTGGGGCAGAGAGGAAGCATATGTGCAATTTATGAAAGTACCCATAAGGCAATTATAACTCCTCCTCCCAAATAGGAAGCACTGTGCCCGCCATTTTCCATTCTTTATAACAATTATATTAGTCTAGTAAGGGATTTCTGAACCTCGGCCTTATTGACACTGTGGGCCAGATAATTCTTTGTAGCGCGTCGGGCTCTCCAGTTCATTATAAAATATTTAGCAGCCTCTGATCTCTACCCAAAGAGCCCTGGTGGCGAAGTAGTTAATTAAAAGCTCGGCTACTAACCAAATAGGTCGACAGTTCGAACCCACCAGCCGCTTATGGGGAAAGATGTGGCAGTCTGCTTCCATAAAGATTACAGCCTTGGAAACACTATGGGACTGCTCTACCCTGCACTATAGAGTAGCTATGAATCAGAATCCACTTGACGGCAATGGGTTTGGTTTTGGTCTCTACCCACTAGATGCCAGTAGCATACCCACCAAGTCAGGATATCAAAAATATCTCCAGGCATTACCAACTGTCCCCTGGGGAAGGCAAAACTGCCCCGGGTTGAGAACCATTGGTCTAGCCACATTATTGCCATTTTACAAGTAAGGGCTGATGTTCAGCTGCAAAAAGTCATACAGCTATTAATTGGTGAATCCAGGAATAGAACGTAAGTCTCCTTGAATCCAAAGGCAAAGTTTTTTTGTTTTTTTTTGTTTTTGTTTTTGTTTTGTTTCCATTACATCTAGCTTTTTATAAAGAGTTAACATCCTAGAGGGAAAAACAGAGCCATAAATCAAAATTACAAAATAATGTAATTGGGGTTCTAACTAAGGAGTGACAAGAGGCGAGGGATGCAAAAGAATGGAACAAGTAGTTCTACCTAAGAAAGACAAGGAAGAATAAGTGTATTCGTTTTCTTTTGTGGCAGAACAAATTGCCACAAACTTAGCAGCCAAAACAACACAAATTTATTATCTCACAGATTCCTTGAGTCAGGACTCTGCGTACTAATTAGCCAGGTCTTCTGCTCAGGGTCTCACAAGGCTGAAAGCAAGGTGTTTGCCACAGCTGTCATCCATCTGAGGCTTGGTATTCTCTTGCAAACTCATTGATTGTTGGCAGAATTCATTTCCTTGCCGTTGTATGACCAAAGTCCACTTTTTCTTGCTAGGGTCAGCCTCTCTCTTAGCACCTAGAGGCCACCCTCTCCTTTCACAATATGGCCATACTTCAAGTAAGCAGTCTGTTACTGTTTCTTGTCTCTTTTAAGGGCACACCTGATTAGGTCAGGCCCACTGAGGATAATTTCCCTTGTGATCAACTCAAAGCCAACTGATTAGTTGACCTTAATTACATCTGAAAAACTCCTTTTTCCATATAGCTTTACATAATTATGAGGGAAAAATTCCAACAGATTTACAGGCCTCACCCACACTTAATGAGAGGGGATTATAACAAGGCTATGGGTCACTGGGGATCATCTTAGACTTGTGCCTTCCACAGAAAGGAACACATAAATTCAGTTTTAAAAGATAAGTGATTTTATAAAATAAAACAAGAGACAACTCAACTTTGTGATTAAGAACAGCATCTCTGGAAACTTCATCTGGATTTAAATCCTGGCTCTACACTTCCTTAGCTCTGTGACCTGGGGAAAATTGTTATCCTCTCTCTTTCTCATTTTCCTCATCTGTGAGATGGGGATAATAACAGTACCAACTTCACACAGTTGTTACGAGGACAAATTGGTTAATGTTTGTAAAATTTACTTTAATATTTCAAATGGTGACTTGTTTATAGGAAGCACTTCAGAGTGCATATTAAATCAAATAAATATTTCAGTGCCTAACCCTTATAAAGCACCATATTCTGGATTTTTCTAAATGAAATGTACACAATGAAAAATCTTTAATAAGTTCTGCCAAGATTACTTGGGATCTTTTAAACATTATGAAAAAGCTGCTGCTGGCATTACTGATGCTGACATCACACACAGCTGACCTAGTAAATCTACTGGTCACGAGGGCGAGCAAACTCAGGATGGAACTCATCACTGCCCCTCCCCACCGGTGATGACTCGCCCTCTTCCCAGATTCCTTGCCAGCCCTCGTGGTGTCTGACTTGATGTCTGCCCTAGACATCACATGCCTGGTTGCCCCAGAAACCTCTCCAAACCTTCTTATGTGACGGCACAGTCCTGTTTACCGTCTTTGCACATAGTGTTGCCTCTTGCATCCTGGACGTAGACCTATTGTGTGTTGAAATCTTCCCTTACAAGCTTAGCTTTCCTCTAAGTTTTCCCTTTATCCCTAGGCAAGTAGCAATTCCTGTGTACCTCATGGTGTTTAAATAAATTGTCATAACTATCAACAATTTTACATGAACCATGTCAACTCACACATGGTTTTATATAATGACAACCTAATGGAGTATGTCTTTTCCTCATTTTTCTTTTTGTATAAAAAAATTTAGGATCAACACGATTAAGCAGCTTTCCCAGTGTTCTATAGCTTTGTTCAAGAAAGTGACAGTCACAAATTCATGTGGCTCCAAGTTCACACTCGTTCCAGTGTTCAAATTGCTTTCATTTTGTGGAGGGCAGTGGAAGAACAGTGCTTGAGAAATCTGGGATTCTTTTGCCCTGTCACCAAGCAGCACCTTCTCTCACCAGAACTTCCTACTTCATTGTCGCAACCATCTAAGTATATCTCGTTTTGACTCTTTTTCTAATACTATTATTCATATCTCATCTTCCCTACCTTCCCAAGATCCTTGTAGGGCAGGAATCATGTTCTATTGTATTTCCAGAGATGCCTACCCAGTCTTGCATAAATGGCAGCACTTGAAAATTACTGGTATACTTGACAACTGAATTTCCTTATTGGCCAACTAAATACCACAATTCAGAAAAGATCTATAAACTGGAAAGAGGTAAGGGATGTGTGCATAAAACATCCTTTCCACTGTGCCTGTGTTGCCAGCACTTCTCTTCACTAGCTAATTCTCTAGAAGAAGCTGTACTTCAGTTCTGCTCCACTTCCGCTACCTGCAGACTAGAGATGGAACTTCATGCTCCCATGTCTTGTAATAATATTTCATTAAATCAAAATAGCCTGGCTTTTCTATAAAGGAACCTTTCCCACTCCCAAGACAGACTCAAACAGATGTATAGCTAAACCCATATCAAAGTCTGATGTTTGGTTACAGGAGAGAGGGGTGTGAGAATAAAAATCATGTATTTCTTTAACAGATATTTTCTGAAATCTGAAAAATGTGCACTCTGCTATTTACTGGGACTACAATACTGAATAAGACATAGCCCCTGCTCTCCAGGAATTTCTAGTTAGTAGAAGATGTGGACAGGGAAGCAAGGGATTGGATATTAGCTTGAGAAATTCTATGAAGGGAATGAGTACGGGTTATGTGGGAGGAACACTAATTCAGTTCTGGCTTGGGATTCATTTTGCCAGTCAGGGAAGGCTTCCCAGAGGAAATTATACCTCAGCAGAACCCTGAATGAGGGATGGGGTTTAGCCAAGGCAGGAAGCTGAAGAACATGTTCCATCCCAAAGGAATAGCATAGACCCAAGACCACGTGGAGAGTGCTGAAATAAGAGGCTCTCTCAGTCCAGGGAAGAGTCATGAGGCCAGATTAAAGAATGTGAACCTTTTTATCCAGGTTTCAGCAGGGAACCATGACAACACTTTAGAAGGAGAAGTATCTTGGTCAGATTTCTTCTTTTATCATGACTGTAGAAAGATTGGAGTGGGGCAAGCCTGGGCATCCGGAAGGAAATCAGGAGACCACAGTGATTATCTAAGCAAGAAAAGAGGACAAAGCCCTGATGGGCAGATTTGGACAACTTGAGGATTAACCAGTCTTGGTAATCAATTGGATATGGAGGTGAGAGTGGGAAATGAATGAGTGACACCAGGGTTCTGGTATGGCCCTATGGGTGAATGCTGAACCGCTTATTGAGTTGAGGAAACCAGGAGGAGAAGCAGATTTAGGAGCTACATAGTTCAGTGTTGGACACCTTGTATCTCAGTTGTGATTCTGCATTACTGCCAGCATGTAAACCAAGGTGATGGGGATAACAACAGCACAAAACAAACCCAAACCTGTTGCCATTGAGTCAATTCTGACTCATAGCAACCCTACAGGACAGAGTAGAATTGCCCCATAAGGTTTCCGAGACTGTAATTTTTATGGAAGCAGACTATCACATCTTTCTCCCATGGAGTGGCTGGTGGGTTAGAACCACCAACCTTTTGGTTAGCAGCCAAGCGCTTAATCACTGTGCCACCGGGGCTCCTTACAAAAGCACAAGAGCCCCTCTTTTTCCCTCTAAGGTGTTCCAGGACAGATTTTATATCCAAGGTGTCACCTTCCCCACTGCCAAAGTCCATTCACCTAATTCTTTAATGTGACTTAATGTTAAATGTACTTGAGTTCAAAAGACCTTACCTCTCAACCAAAATGTGACTTCAAAGCACTGCATGAGTTAAGTATGTCTGTCTGCACAGATGTTGTGCCCACCACATCAAAGGCATTTTGCACTTGCCATAGGGGATGGCTTCATGACCTTGGAAATAAATTTGAAATGTATGGGCTCCCTTAAACCACAGAGTTGAATGAATATGACTTGAATTATGGTAATGCATTATATTCACCATGGGGGAAACACAGTGTAAATTACTAAATTTGAGAGTTTTAAACAAAAGAAATAAGGGACTCACAACCAAAATTATTGGATGACAAAGTAAACCATATTCAACTCCTCAGATAGAAAACTGTATCTATGTACATATATTGGTCTACAAAAATGTTCACTCAGACCATAACGTTTTTACTAGCTTTCCTCACATTTACCAATGTCAGTCTCACTTTCTTATCACACCCACACTTTCCTACTGGAATAAAAGTTATAAAAAATGTTTTGAACACTATAGTACACTGCATCAAACTAAGCATGCGTATAATATTAAACCAAGACCATACCAACTTGTCTGCAGCCAAAAGAGCAAGTTTTCATTAAAAAAAAACACCTGGCTAAAGTTTCATTTCTTCTAAATACAGTAGTAACTTAACCACTTACAATATTCAGTTTTGCTTTTCTATCTACCACGACCTTTGAGAGCTAAAAAATGTATTAGAACACCTTATGAATAATCTCATCCAGTCATGGAAATGAACAAAAATATCCCATTTTCTACAAGGAAATTGTATTCATTGCTGTAACCACCTCCCGAGAACTATTTGGAGATTTCTGTGAGTATGTCTAGGGTAATCCTGTAAGTACGTCAGCCCTCTCATCAAGTTATGGTTTCAGACTCTGCGTAATTTTTTAATGGTTGGTGTTGGTGTTGTTAGATGTCATCAAGTCAGTTCCAATTCATGACACCCTTACGTATAACAAAACCAAACACGGCGCGGTCCTGTGTCATCTTCATAACGGTTGGTATGTTGAGTCCATTGTAGTTACTGTGGCGATCCATTTCATTGAGGGTTTCCTTCATTTTCACTGGTCCACTGGTCCACTGACTCTGCTGCTAACCTAAATGTCGGCAGTTCGAACCCACCTGCCGCTCTGCAGGAGAAAGATGTGGCAGTCAGCTTCCGTAAAGATTACAGACTTGGAAACTCCATGGAGTAGTTCTACTCTGTCCTGTATGGCCCCTATGAATCGGAATCAGCTCGACAGCAGCGGATTTGGTTTAGTTTTTGGTCTACTTTACCAAGAGCACTTGAGTGATGCAAACAGTTAATATGTTCGGCTGCTAACTGAAAGGTTGGAGGTTTGAGTCCACTCTAAGGTGCCTCAAAAGAAAGGCCTGGCAATCTACTTCTGAAAGATCACAGCCATTGAAAACGTTTGGAGCAAAGTTCTACTCTGACACATGGGGTTGCCATGAGTAGGAATTGTTTCAACAGCAACTGGTTTGGTTTTTAGGTTTTAACTTTGGGTAGGGCACTCAGCAGTGGGTTTGGTTTGGGTTTGGTTTAGGGCACTATGCTGAGTGCTTTACCCATATTATCATTCTTAATCTTTATGAGGACCTATGAGCAAGGTGTTATTATTCCCGTTTTCAAGATGAGAAAATTTAGGCTCAGTACAGTTAAGTAGGTTGCATAAGGTTACTCAACTAAGAAGAACTGAAGCTAGAGCTTTCTGATTCCTGTAATGCATACAGGGCTTGTGTCCTTGAAACCCAAAGCCATAGTATGCCCCACAAAACATTTTATAAAGCTCAGACACTTCCCTGAGACACTGTTGAAAACCCTGGGTAGGTGAAAGTCCATTTTATGCCTTCCATGTGTTAGCAACACTATAAAAGTTATATTCATCGGCATCTGTAATATAAGAACTAATGAGATCAGTATTCTCTGAAAGTTTTTTTTTTCAAATGCCACCTTATGTTCCACACATATTTTAAAAATGAATGTTCAGATTTTAAAGAGGGACTAAACAAAATTGACAATGTAATTTCATCCAGGTACCCAAAAAACACATTTTCTTGCCTTATGGGTTACTCTACCAGTCAGGCCATGATAATAATTTACTATTCTGGAATATAGTTATTCTTCCAATTTTGACATAACTGCCATGTTATTTCACTCACGTATTCCTCTGTCTATCCCAGTAGCCAGGGGTCATTTTTCATGCCGTTCATTTACATCAGAAATTACAGGTTTTGATACCACTGCCATAGCCTGTGTTTTAACTTTGAAATATATTGTAGCTAAACCTCTAATGTGGCTAATCTAGTCCATGACTCAATATGACTGCAGTTACGGTTCCACAAAAGGGCTGCTGTTGATGAAAACGCAGCCCTGTGCTTATGCTGAGAAACTTCTGGGGGCCAGCTCACTGGGCTCCGGTCAAAAGAACTCCGTAAGCAAATAGCCATCTAAGGCTTTCCTGATCGCGGTCACCAATTTATTCTGTGACCTTGGCACTGTTGCGCCTCTCTCCATGTCTCTCTCTCTCTCTCTTTTTTTTTTGCAAAACCATCAATTAGAAAGGCGCAGACATGGTTTTCTTCATTTCTTTCTCCTTTCTGCCATTTAGACTCACACAGATGTGATGAGATCTTTCCATGGCCTCAGAAAGGGACAGCATTTGACAGAGATGCTGAGGGACCTTAATGGTTAGGAGTATGGCTGTGGGAAAGTCACTTAACTTCTTGGGTGTTAGTTTCCTCATCTGAAAAATGAAAGAGGGGAATACATATCTCACAGAATACCTACCTTACAGATATCATTGCTGATGTCAGGTGGATCCTGGCTGAAAGCAGAGAATACCGGAAAGATGTTTACCTGTGTTTTATTGACTATGCAAAGGCATTCGACTGTGTGGATCATAACAAATTATGGATAACATTACAAAGAATGGGAATTCCAGAACACTTAATTGTGCTCATGAGGAACCTGTATGTAGATCAAGAGGTAGTCGTCCCAACAGAACAAGGGGATACTGCATGGCTTAAAGTCAGGAAATGTGTGCATCTTGGTTGTATCCTTTCACCATACCTATTCAATCTGTATGCTGAGCAAATAATCTGAGAAGCTGGACTATATGAAGAATGGGACTACAGGACTGGAGGAAGACTCATTAAAAACCTGCGTTATACAGATGACACAACCTTCCTTGCTGAAAGTGAAGAGGACTTGAAGCACTTACTGATGAAGATCAAAGACCACAGTCTTCAGTATGGATTACACTTCAACATAAAGAAAACAAAATTCCTCACAACTGGAACAATAAGCAACATCATGAAAAACGGAGAAAATATTGAAGCTGTGAAGGATTTTGTCTACTTGGATCCACAATCAACACACATGGAAGCAGCAGTCAAGAAATCAAAAGACGCATTGCTTTGGGCAAATCTGCTACAAAAGACTTCTTTAAGGTGTTGAAAAGCAAAGATGTCACCTTGAAGACTAAGGTGCGCCTGACCCAAGCCATGGTATTTTCAGTCGCATCATATACGTGCGAAAGCTGGACAACAAATAAGGAAGACTGAAGAAGAATTGACGCCTTTGAATTGTGGTATTGGCGAAGAATATTGAATATACCACGGACTGCCAAAAGAATGAACAAACCTGTCTTGGAAGAAGTACAGCCAGAATGCTCCTTAGAAACAAAGACTACGTCTTGAACACTTTGGATATGTTATCAGGAGGGATCAGTCCCTGAAGGACATTATGCTTGGTAAAGTAGAGGGTCAGCAAAAAAGAGGAAGACTCTCAACGAGATGGATTGACACAGTGGCTGCAACAATGGGCTCAAGCATAACGATTGTGAGGCGGTCACAGGACCGGGCAGTGTTTTGTTCTGTAGTACATAGGGTTACTATGAGTCAGAACCGACTCGATGGCACCTAACAACAACAACAATGTCTTACAGAGTGGTTAGAACAATAAAAGGAGCTGACATTCGGGAAGCACTTTAGTACAGTCCATGGCACATAGTATTCAAGTAACAAATTGTAGCCCTTATTATTACCTTAAAAGAAGCCCTGGTGGTCTAACACTTAAGTGCTCAGCTGCTAACTGAAAGGTTGGCAGTTCAAACCTACCCAGTGGCTCTACAGGAGAAAGATCTAGCGATCTGCTGCTTTAAAGATTACAGCCTCAAAAACCCTATGGGGCAGTTCTACTCTGTCATATGAGGCCACTACGAGTCAAGAATTGACTCGACGGCACCTAACAACAATAATATTATTACCTTATGACACTGGAAGCCATCTGTTGGCTTCCAGTGTCTCCTTAGTGCTGTAGGTAAAATGAAAATGGTCTTGAGGGGTACAATCCAGTCAAGAAATACCTAGCAACTCTTGCAAACTTTCCAGCCCTTCGAGGCCAAAAAATCAAATCAGTTTCCAATCAGATATTGACCTCTCAGATCTCGGGGCAGCTGGGCAACAGTGTACAGATCAAATATCTTCTCAATGTGCCATGATGTGACAAGGGTCAGAAGGCACTCCATAAAGGTCCAAGCCAAGGGGACAAAATTTTATGCAAGGTTAATGTGTGCTTATTTGCATATGTTAGATTCCTATTAAACCAAAAACCAAACAAGTTGCCGTCAAGTCAATTCCAACTCATGGCAACCCCATGTATGTCAGAGTAGATCTGTGCTCCATAGGGTTTTCAATGGCTGATTTTTTGGAAGTAGATTGCCAGGACTTTCTTCCAAGGCATCTCTGCATGGACTCAAACTGCCAACCTTCCAGTTAGCAGCTGACTCCATCAGCTATTTGCACTACCTGGGACCTCCAGATTCCTACTGGTTGACTGCATTTTTAAGGGAGGAAAATAAGGATTTATTAAGCACTTACTTCGTGTCACACACTTAACTTGGTCTGTTTTTACTCCTCGTAGTGTGCACAGAAATGCTCTAAGCAGCATCAGTGTATAAACTTGTATCTGAAACCCCCAGAGCCTGGTCATGAGTAGGGTGAGTTATATTTGATACAAGACTAAGGAGAGTGAGGTTATAAAATATTTCTCTCTTGGATACATTTCCACTCATGATTTGAGAAAATTATAGCCCAGGACCATCCTCCCTTTTAATTTTCTGTTTCTTTTTCTTCTTTTCTGTAAAGCAGAGGTTATTAACCCTAGCTGCACATTAAAATGATCTGGATGACGTTTTAAAATTCTGTTGTCAGTACATCACTCCAAAATTTCTACTGTAATAGTTTGGGATTTGGCATAGGCGTCAGTGTTTTTCAAAATTCTGCCCCACCTACCAGGTGATTCCAGTGTGCAGCAAGGGTGAGAATCTTTGTAAGAGGATTCTACCATCTTCTGGATTTTGTACAATCAAGCCCTTCCGTTTAAAACCACACTCAAAGGTAATCTGAGGCTGGCCAATAGTTGAGACTCAGATAAACACTTAAGCAGAGATGCCAGTTTGGAACATATGGACACAGCAACCGCCTTTAATTCTCCTGGGAATTTTTTCCAAGTACTCAAAGGAAGACTACGAAGTGAATATCTATTCCTCCTCTGCCCTCCAACACACATATCATTCCCAAATGCAGGAGTATGCAATATAGCCACAGCTTGCATGCCTCTAAGTAATAATGTATTGATTTATAGTTTGCACAAATTGCAATAAATGGCATTTTCTGTTATGTGGCAGGTAATAGATTGTTCTGGAGTGAATACAAGTCCATAATTCATGCAAGGGCTATGCTGATGCTATAAACTAAAGCTCACAACGTAAGCAGTTAATCCATGGTAGTTGAATGCTGAGAAGGGATTTGAGGGTGGTGTTTAATCTGGGGACCATCTATTATTCTACTGGAAGCACAATAACTTGACAGATATAAAAAGAAGCAAGAGAAATGTTTTCAGGGACTTTTCTCATTTCTCCTACCTTCCTAACCCCTTGCCGCATCTCCATGTTGCTCTCTGGAGTGGACATTTCCTGCTTCAGAGGCAGACTGGGAACAAGAGAAGGTTGTTTCAAGACAACAGGTACCATGTCATTCTCACTGCTGAGCCTTGACTTAAGCGGAACAGGCTGGAGACTGTTGAATTTGCCACAGTCCATCAGATGATTAGTCTATCAGCAGTACGATACTCTGAGTGACCAAAACTTCTGGAGAAAGGGAAAAATCTCTCTAAACTTTTGGTTTCCCTCACTGACACAAACCTCCTTTTGTCTCTGTTCATCTTCCTTTGCCTTCTGTGTCAAGGAGAGGTGTCCTCACTCTCCTGAAAACCGTGCCTGTCTTTTCAGAGGCAGAGATGAAGGAAAACCAAAGCAGAGAGGACCCTTGCACAAGGATTTGGGGAGAAGTCTTTATCCACTCAGAGTCCATAAACTGAAATTAAGCCTTTTAAAAACAGACTATTCCTACATACAGTTTTAGAGACAAGGTAGCAACCCATTTTCTCTAGTAAGTGTCTGTGACTTTACTGGACTAGAAGTTTCTCAAAAACGATGAGCTGTCTAAAGGAGACTGGAGAAACCCCGAGAGTATGGCCCCCAGACACCCTTTTAGCTCTGTGGTGAAGTCACTTCCGAGGTTCACCGTTCAGCCGGGGATTGGACAGCCCCATAAAACAAAACGGGACTAATGAGGCACAGCAGTCTGGGGACAAGGGCTAGAAGGCAGAAGGGGACAGGAAAGCTGGTGATAGGGAACCCAAGGTTGAGTAAGGACCGTGTTGATGTGTTGTGAGGCTGTTAACCATTGTCATAGGACAACATGTGTACTAACTGTTTAATGAGAAACTGCTTTGATCTGTAAACCTTCATCTAAAGTGAGAATAGCAGCACAATCGGAAGAGCTAGTCAATGTC
>NW_004443958.1:4666892-4673391 GCF_000243295.1 Trichechus manatus latirostris
AAGCTCGAGAAGGGAGAAGGTTGACATGTTGTGGGGTTGTTAGCCAATGTCATAAAACTACTGTTTAATGAGAAAGTATTTGTTCTGTAAACCTTCACCTGAAGTACAAAAAAAAAAAAAAAGATAAAAAAAAAATGATGAGCTCTTCCACCTTTTCATTGTTCAAGATATGACCAGGCAGGTGAGATTGGTTCAATTAACATAAAGAGTCAAGATATTTACAAATTAGCTTTTATAAAGAGCAGAATATAATCATGACTAGGTCTACAATAAAGAATGCATGATGCCTTAGCCATATTTTTCTCAGATTCCATATACATATGGGAAAATTAAGTTAAACTATGTACCTAGAGAGACATTACATAATGATAAAGCGGTTGATTCGCCAAGAAACATACAATGCTAAATGTGTATGCACCTAACATAAGGGCTTCAAACTATAAGAAGCAAAAACTGATAGAACTGAAAGAAGAGGCAAATCCACCGTTATACCTGGAGACTTTAACACTCCTCTCTTAGTAGTAGATGGAACTAGTAGACGGAACGTTAGCAAAAATAGAGAACTAAACAACACCGTCAACCTACTGGATCTATTTGTTTGTAGAACTCCACCCAACAGCAGCAGAAAAGATATTCTTTTCAAGTGCACGTAACATTCACCAAGACAGAAAATACCCTGGATCAAAAAACAAACACGAACAAATTTAAATGAATTGGAATCACACAAAGTATGTCTTCACACTATAATTGAATTAAACTGGAAAGCAATTACAGAAATATAACCAAACATCTCTACAAACTTAGCAATTGAACAACAAGCTTCTAAATAATCCATGGGTCAAAGAGGTACCAGGAGTAAGGACTTAAGTATATCTTTTGGGGGGACACAATTCTAGCCACTACATATGCATATCCTGTGATTCAGCAAATCCCCTTCCCAGGCATATATTCAGCAGTAATGTCTTCTATGTTCACCAAAATGCATGTACTAGAATGTTCATAATGACACTACCCACAATAGCCCTGTATTTTGGCAAAGGCACAAAAGCAATTCAATGGAGGAAAGATAGCCTTTTAAACAGAGCTGAAATAATTGGACATCCATAGGCAATAATAATAATAATATTCATTAGCATCTTGACTTTATTTTCACGCTATATTAGTTAGTTTCCTTTTGCTGCTGTAACAAACTACCATACTCTCAGTGGCTTAAAACAACACAAATTTATTATCTTATAGTTCTAAAGGTCAGAAGTCTGAAATGGATCATATGGTCTAAAATCAAGGTGTTGGTAGAGCAACATTCCTTCTTAAGGCCCTAGGGGAGAACCCATTTCCTTGTCTTTCCCAGCTTCTAGAGGCCACCTAGGTTCCTTGGCTCGTGACCTGTTCCTCCATCTTCAAAATGTATCACTGCTACCTTTGCTCCTATCATCACATTGCCTCTCTGATTTTGACCCTCCTGCCTCCGTCTTACAAGGACTATTGTGATTGCATTGGGTCCATCCAGACAATCCAGGAAAGTCTCCCCATCTCAAGGTCCTTTACTTAATCACATCTTCAAAGAACCCTATGCCATGTAAGGTAACATATTCAAAGGTTTCAGATATTACAAGACCTTTGGAGAGCCATTATCTGTCTACCACAAGCCCCAGACAGGAAACTATCTAGTTGCCCAGCAATAAGCAAAGGAATAATTGTGGAATATTTGCACAAGGAATATTATACAGCAATGAGAAAAAAGATCTTTAATTACATGCAAAATACAATCTCAAAAACATGCTGAGCAAAAGAAGTTAGTAACAGAAGACTATATAAGTCCATGTATATAAAGTACAAAAAGGGGCAAAACTAACCTATGGTAGAAGTCAGGATAGTAGTTAACCTTGAAGTAGGGAGTTGTGCCTGGGTGGGAACATACACGGACCTTTGGGGATGCTGATGATGCTTTATGTCTCTATCTGGAAGTTTATTCTTGGGTGTGTTCAGGTATGTGAAAAATCCTTCAGACTGTATGCTTAAGATATATATTTTCACTTTCTTGTTTGTACATTTTACTTCAATGGAAGCATAACCTTATTACTGACAAAGGGGGAATCATAGGGTCCTGGGAGCATAACGGGCCCCAAACTGCTGTAACTTGGTACCATGTGTAAAGCTGAAGTTTTTGAATCTAATAGGCATTTCTAAAGAACCACAGCTCTTCCCCCTTAATAACTCTGTACTCTTCTAAAAACCATTGAATCTTTCTGGCCCTCCGTTTTCTTATGTATAAATTGGGGATAATAACACTTCCTGCCTCAGTAGGTTGTTAGGTAATAGTGTACTTGAAAACAACTGGAGAATAACAGGGGCTAAGTAAATACTACCTCCTCTCTCTATTTAACCGTCTTTGACTATCTTTCAGCAGAGCAAATACACAATAGGAAACAAGAAAGACAAACAGCCATCTCAGAAGCTGTATTTTTCTTTTGTCATTGTCAGTACCATCTTTAAAAATATTTGCCCAGCATTGTGTGAGAAGTTGCTCCGCATCCACTAAAACTAATGAAGTTCTTCTGGGTTTCTTTAGAAACACTGCCAATTTCTTTATAAAGCTGCCAGTTCCATGGTGAAAATTCTGTTGCAAAGGTGAGCTGTTTGAGATCATGCAAGTGTCATGTATCACTTCCACTAACTGTAACATAAAAAAAAAAAAAAACAGAGAAACGTGTTGCCATTGAGTGGATTCTGACTCAGAGAGACTCTATAGGACAGAGTAGAACTGCACCCATAGAGTTTCCAAGGAGCAGCTGGTGGATACAAACTGCCAACCTTTTGGTTAGCAACCAAACTCTTAATCACTGTGCCATCAAGTTTCCAGTTATAACATCTGCAGGAAAAATCCAACGAGCAGGATGGAAATAGAGCCACACGTACCACTCCAAACCTCTACTCACAGAGCAAACACAGCCTAGAGCATTAAGCATCTATCTTTGTGACGAGATAAAGGAAGGGATATCTAGAGACCAAATCAAACTCACAGTTAAAGGAGAACATTTAGTCTCCATTGCCTTGCAGTGGGGAGTAAGGAACAAAGATGAACATAAACACAGACAGAAAGTGGGTTTCCCTTCAGATAGATGAGCACGGCATGTTTGAGATTGGGACTGCTATCTGGGCCATAGACACCATTAAAGAGCATTGGGCTTCTGATTGTGTCAGGGTCACTCAGACCCACATGCAGTCTGGTGGTTCACAATGATCTTCCCAAGGGTTTTTTAAACCATGGTTTACATTTTCCATTCCCAGCCAAAACCCTTTATTTGCAATGCTTAATTCTTTATTTATATTTCCTCACCCCCATTTTTTTCTTTTTTTTTTTTTTTGCCACTGGAATTATTTTAACATCAGTTAATTTTTGATCCAGACTTTGTCTGCTTCTCCAGACTTATCTTGCACACTGCCCTCTTAAGATCCTTTCTTCCCCAAATTTCCACATTCCATCTCTCCCTAAATGCCTTTCACTCCCACCCCACGATTCTGGGCTAACTCCTTCCTGGAGCTGCTCCATTGGCACCTTCCCTGGAATGTTCTCTGCCCTCCTCTGAGTGTGCATCCTCTCATCACACCTGCAGGAGAGCCTGAATCACTGCATTCATCACACGTAAACTACGTGTGTACCTTCTGCCTCACGCCCTCTATTGTGTGCTCCTTCAGGACAGGGACTGATTTATTCACTCCTGCCTTGCCTGTGCCTAGCTTAGAAGGTGTTCCATAAATGTTTATTGGATAAATGAGTGTCTACCTGGTGGCCACTAGCTAGAGGCAGTTGAAGACCCAAGTGCTGCCAAGTCGATTGCAACTCATAGCAACCCTATAGGACAGAGTAGAACTGCCCCATAGGGTTTTCAAGGCTGTAATCTTTATGGAAGCAGACTGCTACATCCTTCAAACTGTCAACCTTTCAGTTAACAACTGAACACTTAACCACTGTACCACCAGGTCTCCTTAGTTGAAGATCAGGACTACTTTTTGGTTTTGGTATCTTTAGCTTGACAGCCTCTGGTAAAAAGTGTCATCAAATACCATTTTTAATATTGTTGCTGTCGTTAGTTGCGATCAAGCCAGTGCTGAGTCATGGTGACCCCATGTACAACAGAATAAAATGCTGCCTGGTCCTATATCATCCTCAGGATCACCACCATGCTTGAGTCTATCGTTGCCTTCCAACCAAGGGAACTCATCTTCCAGCACTCTATCTGACAATACTATGTTGTGATCCGTAGGGTTTTCATCGACTAGTTTTCAGAGGTAGATTACCAGGCCTTTCTTCCTAGCTTCAGTCTGGAAGCTCTGCTGAAACCTGTCTACCACAGATGGCCCTGTTGGTATTTGAAATATCAGTGGCATAGCTTCCAGTATCACAGAAACACCCAAGCCGCCACAGTATGAAAAACTGACAGACAAGTGGTAGATTTTTAACATAATGGTGCCTTATTTGTTACCCAAAGAACTACTATCAATAACTGTCCTTAGTTTTGCTCTTTCTTTTCTCGCCTCAATCAGAACACCTCCCATAGTCTATAAAACTCTTCATGATATCTTTAGATCTCTCATCTCTCCAATCAATTATTTTAGACCAAACGTAGGAAACTAATGCTTGTAAGACCTTCAGGTAACTGGTGAAATAATATTTCCCTGTCCTTTCCTTAAAGTCCAAAAAAAATGAAATAAAATGCTTCCCCACAGGCCTAAGTAACTATCCTAATCTGTGTGTACAGAGATTTCAATAGAAGAAGCTTAAGAGCTGTGAATGGTAGTCAGCCCATTGTGTATAGATATATTTTTCCAGGTTTTTTTTTTTTTTTCTTATTCCCAATTAGAACGAAAATCTAAATTCCAAATATGTAAGCCATTCCCTATAAAAATGTACAAACTCAGCTAATTCCATGAGAAAAATGAGTGTTTATTGCAAATGTGAGCTCAAATTTGAAAATAAAAGAAGATACAATGTCTCCCCAAGTAGGCCTGCTGTAAATGCTTAGGTGTTGTTGTTGTTAAGTTGCCATGAAGTCAGCCCTGACTCATGATGACCCCATGCACAACAGAATAAACTATTGCCCAGTCCTGCATCATCCTCACAGTCTTGGTATGCTCAAGTCCATTTTTGTGGCCACTGTGTATTCTGAGTGCCTTCCAACCTGGAACATATCTTCCAGAACTATATCAGACAATATTCTGTTGTGATCTGTAGGGTTTTTACTGGCTAATTTTCGGAAGTAGACCACCAGGCTTTTCTTCCTAGTCTGTCTTAGTTTGGAAGCTCCACTGAAACCTGTTCACCATGGGTGATCCTGCTGGTATTTGAAATACCAGTGCCATAGCTTCCTGTATCACAGCAACACCCAAGCCACCAAAGTACAAAAAACTGGCAGACAAGTGGTAGCTATAAATGGTAAATCAGTTCTTGCAAAGACAGTCCTGAAGCAATGACTACTTTTTACCAATGGGCAGCAGAGTAGTGATAAGGCCAGCCATGGTCTTGTTGGGATTGAGCCCAGGCAGCATGGTTGCAGAGCCCCTGTGGCTCTCAGAAAAAACAAGAGTAGGCCAAATGATCTTCACAAAAAGTCCATAAGAGCAGAACACAGACTTCTCAGAATTCTAGCATTCACAGGAAAGGAGAGAGATAGGGAAGTCGCATGAAAGAAAAGCAGGGCCAAGGAAACCTATTTTTAAGAAGGGACAATTTTGACCCTGATTTTAGCTTGACAGGAAAAGCTAAGGGAGAAGGAGAGATTAAAGAAATGAAGGAAGGGGGTGATAGAAAACCCCCCACCCCACATCCCTCACCAGGAGACTGTAATGCATGGAATCCAGAAACACGATGAGACTCTGAGACAAGAATGAGCAGAAAATAGGTGAAGATAAAAATAAGTTTTGAGTCACAGGGAAGGGAGGTTGAGAGTTCACTGCATATGGCTGCAAGGATCTCTGTGAAATAGGAGGTAACTCTACCCACCGAGAGGGAAGGCAGTGGGAGGCTGGGGTTTGAACAGTGGGGAAAGGACTTAGAACACCTGCTCTGAGGAACAAGGTATGAAGGCAAGAGAGATAAATAGGAGGCTTACCAAAACTTACTCAAGACCACAATTCAGGAACAACTGTACATGTGCTTTGGTGAGCAAGGGCCTGAGAAAAAGGAGTTTGGGTCTTGAAACTTTACTCTTCTACATAATTACGGCTTGATACGAGCGAGTTTATTAAAGCTCTCTTGCTTCATTTCCCCTATAAAACAGGTTCATAATCCTTGCCCCCTTCCTACCCCATAGGAATTTAACAAGCATTAATTAATATCTTCAAAGTGTCCCAAGTGCCTTGGGAAAGCACTGTGTAAAGACTTTTTTCATCTCTTATTATTCTTACCTTTGCCTTTCCCCACCCTCTGTTTAGAATGAGCTTTCTTCACTTTCTTCCAATATTTGCTTGCTAAGCCTACCTGAAATCAGCCATTGAG
>NW_004443958.1:4674321-4741207 GCF_000243295.1 Trichechus manatus latirostris
CATGTAGAAACTTTCAAAACGGTGTAACTTTGGCTATTTGTATTTTCACCAAAAAAAGTTCCTCAAGGTCGAGAAGGGAGAGTGTTGACATGTCGTGGGGATGTTAACCTATGTCATAAAACAATATGTGTACTGACTGTTTAATGAGAAATTATTTGTTCTGTAAACCTTCATCTAAAGTACAATGAAAAACTTAAAAAATAAAAAAAACAAAGATATGCTTCTTTGAACTTAACTTGAGATGCGACATGGTCTAGCTGATCCCCATGTTGCAGGTGTGAAGTTTGAGGTCAGTAGAGTTTCTTAAGATTCCATAAGCCATGCTTGTTTTTTATTCTCCTGTATTATCCGAGAACCCCAGTGAGGCTATAACTGGCTGGATGGGGAGGAGGAGGGAAAGGGAGTCCTAGTATAAGGAACAAAAGGAAGTTCTCAAAGCTGTCCAAAAAAGAGTCTCAAATGTCTCAAAAATATCAAAAACTGTCCAGAGAATTAACGTGGCTATGAATTAGATTTTGTGGGGCTTGCCTTGACCCCAAAAGAACGTGGAAGGGGCTCTAGAACATTGTGGCCATCCGAAAATTAGAGATATCTAGGAGGATTTCTGTGTGGCTGGTGGCACTCACAAGTAGATAGACAGATAAATAGATAGATAGAAGGACAGATAGATAGATAGAGTAATTTTACTATGTTATGGGTTTGATTGAGTCTATCTGGACTCAATATGTGGAAGATATATTTTGGGGTTATATTGACCAGCAGGGCATTTATGGTTCTTGCCCTCAGGAGATGTAGCAATGCCACCCATGAAGGGAGTTATCAGAAAAAGCTGTTAACCAATTAAACCAGGAGGGGCATCCTGTTAGAAATAACGACAACAGACTTAGCAACTTCCCCCCCTCCCCCCTGCCGTGCATCTTCCAATTCATGGTAAGAATTAAAAAAAGAGGAGAAGAAAGAATTCAAGAAAGTTGAAAGATGCAGTGAGGGAGAAGGGAAATGTTCAGAATGGAGGGAAACGGTATGAAGAAATGAAATGGAACATGTCCAATGGTTAGAGTATTTGTCACTTTTATGAGGGACTCTGAACCCCTAAAACAACATGGAAGACTCTGATGTGAGCTCACAATACCCAAAGCAGAGTCGGTGGTTCAAAACAACCCAGAGGCGCCACAGAAAACAGGCCTGGCAATCTGTTTCAGAAAGTTCACAGCCATGAAAACTCTATGGTGCGGTTCTACTCTGCACACATGGGATCACTATGAGTCAGAACTGACTCAACAGGAACTAATGACAACAACAACCCTGCTTAAACAGATAGAGGGAGAGGGAGAGGGAGAAAAAAGAAGAGGGAGTGAGAGAAAGAGAGAAGCTTGGTATCTCATCAACATCCAAACCATTTTTCCTCTCTTTCAGAAATCAGTTTCCTTATCCCGGAAAAACACTCTACAGACCTAATGAGTTACTTACTCGCTTTTTCAGACGCTTCTACAACTGCCATGGTCTGTGAACAGAGGTATCTTTGAAATGGCACAACCACTTGTTACAAAGACACTGAACCACTGACTGTCCTGCCTCTGGACAACTGATTTCCCTAGACAAGATGTTTTTCTTTTCCAGCTCTTCCTTCTGCCTTCCGCTTCTTCTTTGTTCTTTTGATTTAGAGTCCTGTGATACTTAATGAGCAATACACCTCCTAGCAGCCATAAAGCAAGAAAAATTCAGTTAGGATTATAATCACAATTTCAATTATTTACACGTTAGAAAATATTACCACTGGGTTCTCAGAGTTATGTACTCTGGTGTTCTCTTCTGTTTGAAGTGTTAAAATATTAGCCCTGTTCATTATGAATGGATTGTTTTTAACATGATTCTTCCCCCACCCCTCACTCTGTCTGAAATCCAATTTACAGCCTGCTAAAGGCCTCATAAGTTTTTTATGGATTATTTCCTGGGGTCACATTAATCTGACTCCTTGTTGCTTTACACTAATTTCACTTTGCCACAGTAAAGTAACTAGATTCGATCTCTTAGGAATTAATCCACAGAGACCTCTTACTGAAGCTCCCCAAGCACAAAGGAGAAGAAGGAAGAGGTCGTCCTGCCTGCCCTTCTATGCATTGTAACCGGCTGGCCCAAGTCCTGGGAAGAGAGGAGGACATGGGCAAGGGGGGTAGAACCCAGCAGAGAAGACACACAGTGACAGCGGAAGGAAGCTTGAGTGTGACACAAGATTCGGCCCTTCCTCCCACCTTCATTATAATGGTACCAGGACCATCACTCAAGCAAACAGAGAGGAGGAGAGGGGCAAAAGAGCTAGATGGGAGAGTAATTTCTTTTCATTTACTAAACATATGCTGACACTCAGGACCTAATTTCTTTCCCTCCAGCCTGCTCACTCCCTGAACCCAATTCTTACACCATTTACTGTCACTTTTAGTGATGAGGAGTCCCTGGCTACTGCAAATGGTTAATGCCCTTGGCTGCTAACTGACAGGTTGGAGGTTCAAAACTGCCCAGGGCATCCTCGGAAGAAAGGTCTGAAAAATCAGTCACTGGAAACGCTATGGAGCACAGTTTTACGCTGACACACATGGAGTCACCATGAGTCAGAGTCAATTCTACAGCAGCTCCCAGTGATGCTTGGCGATGAGAAGAGTTAAAGTTCTGTCCCTCTTTTCTCTTTCGTAGGAGAGCTACAGTGTCATGATTTCCTTTTCCAAAAAACAAAAGCAACAGACTCTTGCAAAGATTTGCAATGAATTAAGGTGAAAAACTCACATTTATCTGAGGGTAAAGTAAGCAGCTTTCTCAAGTCATAAACTGAGGAAAAGGATAACTTTGCAGTTTTTGCAATTTTGATAGAGAATTGAAAGAGAATATATTAAAAACATAAAGAGAATATATATTAATAGAATACGGAAAGAATACATGTAAAGTGTCTAGCACAGTGGCCTGACATGAGTAGGCATACATAAAGGGTAGCTGTGATTATTAATATTGCTATTACATTCTCCAAGCAGATTGTCCTCATTTAGCCATGACTGGCTACTGAAAACACATTTAAGAATAACAAATTACTTTTTTATAAAGCATTTTCATATGTATTATCTCACTAAATTTTCACATCAGGTAAGATGGGCAAGTACCACTATCCCCATTGCACAGATAAGGAAATTGAGGCTATGGAGGTTAAAGAACCCCTGGCTCTGGGACTAGAATGCAGACCTCCTAACTTTCCAGTGAACACCAGCCTCACTGCTTCCTTTCAACGAGTAAGACTTTAGACAGGCAGACTCTTAACTGGCATAATTGTGAGTCACAAATTGACTCTTAAAAGGTAACCAAGGCACTGTTGTTAGGAGAAACACTTAGACCCTCCCCCCCCACTGTTGGTGTTGCCACGTGCAGGGATGCAGCTTGACCCTCTCCTATCTTCTCTTCCCACAAGGAGGGTGAATGACCAAGTTGTTGAGTTTAGGAGAAGAAATGGAGTGTACTTGCCTCAGTTCCTTTCTATCTTCTCTCTTATGATTCATATAAGGGCCCCCCATTTGAGGAAGACCTGCATTATTCCTGCTGTGTCAAAGACTGAAGAGATGGTGGATGTAAAGGCTGTCAATTCAGGGCTGACATATTAGCAAACTCTCTTAGCCAAGAAACAAATGTCACATGCTCCAATTTACTTTGTCAGTAATACAGGTGACATGATCCACTGATCTCCATCTATCTTACTATTGGATCTAACTCTTCAACTGGAAGGGCAAGAAAGGCGTTACGTATTTACACCTTGCCCTCTCTCCCCTCCCAGAAAAGAGCCCAACACCTAAAATATTGATGGGAACAAGCCATCACTAAGGAACTGTGCTCAGTTATGTAGATGGAGAAAATTGTAAGTTGCCAAATCTTGTCATTGGTATGAAGTCAACATGCAAGCTGGTAAATTGCATTATCCTAATTGTTATCTCAGACAGAAAATAATTTCAATTTTTAGTCATGCTAAAGGGGGAAAATGTATTCTCCTAGACTTACTAACCAAACCAAAAAAAAAGCCAAACCCATTGCCATCGAGTCAATTTCAATTCGTGGCAACCCTATCCAACAGAGTAGAACTGCCCAATAGAGTTTCCAAGGAGTGACAGGTGGATTCGAAGTGCTGACCTTTTGGTTAGCAGACGAGCTCTTAACCATTGCACCACCAGAGCTCCAGACTTTCTAAAGAGATTTTTAATTGTGTGTTGTACATGATTGGATCTACTAGGAGTTTAAATCATTGTGTAGCAAAAAAAAAACAAGTTAGTGACACACCCTAATGTGATAATGAGTTAAAAACAGTCATTACAATAATGATAATGTTCATGTATATAGTACAATCAAGGGCAGCTTTGAGCAGTGATAACCCAGTGATTTGTTCTACACCAATAAATCCACTAAAACCCCTCAGATAAGATTAAGTCAGTGTTTGAATTGTGAAACTAAAGTTAATGACGTTCCCAGTTGTCCTCAGTTCGTCTGTCATATACAGTTCTTCCCAAAAGACTTTAATAATACAATGAATCCTGTGAAAGCTGGAACTCGGCAGGACTGCCTTGTTTTTCCAGGTCTTGCAAGTTTTCCTCCTTTGACAGGGTCACTCTTACCACTTTTCTATCGCTGGTTTTAGTGGAAAATATTTTAATTTTCCTTCTCTGACAGGTTTCCGCTTTACACAGGTTCTGGCTTTCACAGGTTTTTCTGTATATCCTTTATTTATTACTCTCTTCTTAACATGTTACAAGATATATTTTCATCTCCTTTTCATTTAGTCTTAGTTGCCAATATACTTTCAGAGCGAAAACTAAATAAAAGAAATCAAATTCAGTGATTAGTCATTCTCCCTGACATTTGCTCTTGAGCTGTAAGATGATGGCGACAAAAATCAATAATTGATGTCTTTTTTCTAGTATTGAATATTTCAAACTAAAGCAAGAACCTCTCTAAGGAGACTTCAGGGTGGAAAATCCTTCAACTGAAAGGGTTTCCCTATTTGCTAGAGATAGAGAGCACTGGAATTATGGTATGACCAATTGTCCCATAAATCTGCCCAAACTACAGTACCCAAAAAAAACAGTTGCCACTGAGTCAATTCTGACTCATGGCGAACTACAGTAGGAACTAACATTTTCAGTGTGAGGCCTCTGGAACAGAGCTAAAGCAAAAGAAAATTGAAAATGAATAGTGTCTACTCATGAAAGAGAAATATAAATAGTATATGTTTGGAAAAAATTTAGCCTCACTAGTAATAAAAGAGGAAACCCTGGTGGTGTAGTGGTTAAGAGCTATGGCTGCTAACCAAAAGGTCAGCAGTTCAAATTCACCAGACGCTCCTTGGAAGCGCTATGGGGCAGTTCTGCTCTGTCCTTTAGGGTCGCTGTGAGTCAGAATCAACTCAACGGCAACAAGTTGGGTTTTGGTGGTTAGTAATAAAAGAAATAAAGATCAAAACAAGATTCTATTTTCACCTATCAAAATACTAAAGATATTTTCAAAGGATAATTGTCTGAATACCATCCACAGCAAAGGAACCGGTTCTTGCTGAAGGATTCTAAGTGGAGATTCAGGATCCAGAACACATGCATGGAGCTCTCAGCTGAGATGATCAGAGATTAAAATATCAGAAAGGTAAACCAAGCCAGAATCTGGGCAGAAAATCCAAATTTAAATACCCAGAGAAGATGGGGAAGAGTGGCGGATCCTGGAAGGGTTAGAGGTAGGGATGAGAGTCAGGGCACAAAGTAAATTAAAAAATATTGTTAACTGGATGAAAATGAAAACATGACATAACAAAGTTTGTGGGGTGTAACTAAAGCAGTGTTTAGAGAGCATTTATAGCACTGAATGCAACCTGATAAAGAGCATCTACAAAAAAATTTACAGCTAACATCATACTTCATGGTGAAAGACTGAATGCTTTCCCTCTAAGATCAGGAACAAGGTAAAAATGTTTGCTCTCACCACTTACACTGAACACTGCACTGGAGGTCCTGTTGTTGTTGTAAGGTGCCGTTGAGTCAGTTCCGACTCATAGAGACCCTATGTACAACAGAACGAAACACTGCCCAGTCCTGCTCCATCCTCACAATCATTGTTATGCTTGAACCCATTGTTGCAGCCAATGCATCAATCCATCTCATTGAGGGTCTTCCTCTTTTTCGCTGACCCTCTACTCTACCAAGCATGATGTCCGTCTCCAGAGACTAGTCCCTCCTGATAACATGTCCAAGGTACGTGAGACGAAGTCTCACCATCCTCGGTTCTAATGAGCATTGAGGCTGTACTTCATTCAGATTTGTTTGTTCTTCTGGCAGTCCATGGTATAGTCAATATTCTTCACCAATACCATAATTCAAAGGTATCAATTATTCTTCAGTCTTCCTTATTCATTGTCCAGCTTTAACATGCACATGAGGCAATTGCAAACACCATGTTTTGGGTTAAGCACACCTCAGTCTTTAAAGTCACATCTTTGCTTTTTAAGACTCAGCCATTCCATTTCTAGATATTATTCCATTTCTAGACTATTATCCATTCCTAGACATTTGCTCAAGAGAAATGGAAGCATATGCTCACACAAAGATTTATAAGCAAATGTTCATAGCAGCTTTATATGTAATACCCCCTCAAAAAGTTGAAAACAACCCTAATGTCCACAAATGAATGGATAAACAAAATGTAGTATATCCCTACCATGGAATACTACTTAGCTATAAAAGGAACAAATTATTGATTCAAGCAACAACATAAAAGAATGTCAAAATTACCATTATCAGTGAAGGAAGCCAAACAAGCAAACAAATGAACGAATACAGATTTTACGATTGCATTTACATAAAAGTTTAGAAAATGTAAACTAATCTACAAAGACAAAAAACAGATCAATGGTTACCAGAAATTGGGAGAGGAAAGGATTACAAAGAAGCATGAGGAAACTTTTGGGGTTAATGGAAATATTTATTATCTTGATTGTGGTGATGGTTTTAGGGATATAAAACTCATCAAATCGTACTTTAAACTGCACTTTAAATATATGACACTTATTGTCTGTCAGTTATACCTCAATAAAGCTGGAAACAGTGAGCATTAGGGATAAGAACATGTCAAAAAGGATGTGATTTCTAGGGTTAATGGAAGAGCCAGGAATGGAGCAGACAGTAATTGTGCTGTCAAGAGTACGGTGAGAATGCATTACGACCCTCCATCTTTGAAGCCAGCAACGTTGCCTTCTGAAAGGCAACTTGATGATATGAACTAAAGGTCTTCAAACTACCCAATTTCATTCTAAGAATCTATTCTAAGAATATAATCCAAATATGGAAAAGGGTTTTATGTACATAAATGTTTGCATGTATATATCCGCAGTAGATAAAAATTTTAAATAACAAATTCCCAACAATACAAGAATGGTTAAGTAATGACACTTTTATTTCACTTATTCACTTAAAAAATAATAAGAATTTACTAATTGCCTGGTAATGAACTATTACGCAGCATTTAAAATATTGAAAAAGGCAATTTAATAACATGGGAAATAAGTATAACATTAAGTTAAAAAAGCAAAACACAAAATTGTATTTATTGTTGTGATTACAGGTCTGTGGGGTGGGAGGACTTTTTACACGAGAAAATGACTGTAAGGAAGTATAACACCCATTGATGGAGAGATTTGGAAGGAATATTTTTCTTTTATCTATTTAAAATTTTTCTTTAATAGACATTTATTTCTTTATAATGAAATTTTGTGAAGGTTTTATTTCTGCTCCCAACTCATTGCCCAGAACTAATCATGTGGTCCCACCACTCCCAAGAGGCTCAGAAAGTGTAATCCTATTGTGTACTCCAAAAGCAGAGTGGGAGGTATCTGGTGGACTAAGGACCACCACAGGTGCAAAGACCTCTACTTGGTAGCACCACAAGTAGGCTCTGAGGCAGTAACAACACATAATCAAACACATCTGTATTTCCACAGCAAATGAATGAATATTCACGTGAAATGAGGTAAATGAAGACTATAATTAACCTTACCT
Source organism: Trichechus manatus latirostris (assembly GCF_000243295.1). Classification (NCBI taxonomy): domain Eukaryota; kingdom Metazoa; phylum Chordata; class Mammalia; order Sirenia; family Trichechidae; genus Trichechus; species Trichechus manatus. The sequence continues at coordinate 4,682,385 of NW_004443958.1, forward strand.
CAATTCAGCTGAAGATTCAGTTCTTTTGTCAGATGAATTGTGTCACGAAACTTACTGTTTTGTTTAGTTTTGCTGTTCAGTGGTTTTGTGTTTCATAATTGTGTGTAAGGGGCTGTGGACCTGTATTTTATGGAATCGTAAAGGGTTTCCTATCAGCTTTCAGAGCAAAACCTTCAGCCAATACTACCCCAATTCCCTTCAAATAAGATCCATTCAAAGCCATGGCATTTCCTACATTTCCATTTAGCTTCAGATTTTCACCATCAGAGTTCAAGTGTATTTTACAATGCCTGGCACCCAATAAATACTTCCTGAAAGGATACGGAGCGAGGAGTTGACTATATTAACTTCAGAAAACAATCTGGCAAAAGGCATTTCTTCCTTCATTCTAAAGCATTTATTGAGTGCCTACTATGTTATCAGATTAGAGTCCCTTGGTGATGCAAATTGTTAAGCACTCAGCTGCTAATTGAGGGTGGAAAGTATCATGTGGTAAAAGAGAAACCGTTTAGGAAGCTGTTGCAATTGTCCAAGTGAGAGATGACATGCTTGGAGCAGGACGATTGGTGTGGTAGGCAGAATAATGCACCCCCCTAAAAGTGTCCACATCTTAATCCATAGAACCTATGAATAGTTTGCCTTACTTGGCAAAAGCAACTTTGCAGATGTGATTAAGTTAAGAACCTTGAGATGGAGGCATTATCCCAGTTATGTGGGTGAGCCCACTGTAATCACATGGATCCATAACAACAGAGAAACTTTCCCACCTCTGGCCAGTGGGAGATGGGACTGTGGGAGAAAGGCCACAGACATGCAACATCGGTGGCTTTGAAGATGAAGCCAAAGAATATTGGCAGCTTCTAGAAGCTGGAAAAGTGAAAGAAATTAATTCTGCCCTAGAGTCTCCAGAAAGGGATGCAATCCTGCCAACACCTGGATTTCAGTCCAGTGAGACCAGTATCAGACTTCTGATCTACAGAACTCTAAGGGAATACATTTGCATTGTTTTAAGCTGCTAAGTGTGAGGTGATTTGTTACAGCAGCAACAGAAAACAAATCGATGTGAAGGTAGAAAAATCACCCCAGCTTCAGTGAAGAGAACTGACTGGGGAAGAAGGGCAAAACTGAAAGCAAGGAAGAGACAACAATGAGTTTTGTGTTTCCTGTGTCCGTGATTCAGTTCTTGCATTCAGCCCTTATCTAAAAAAGACTTACTCTAATGTGTTTATACTCATGCCAGCAATAAAAAGGGAAACTTTTACCATCCTTTTAAATTTACAAGAGCAAAAACATGCTTATCAAAACTTGGAGTGGAAATAGACTTAGTCAGTGTGGTGAAATTCCAGCTAGAAAAGATTCTGTACAGGCTGACACTAAGAGGAAGTTGAAGAGTAATCATTGGAGTGATGATCACACATTGAAATCAACTTTGATAACACTAGATAAAGTCACGAGAGATGATTTCTGCATGGGCAGAAATCTCAAATCCCTACTCATTGAATAATCTTCAGTACTTTTCTGCTGAACACCCTTCTGGGGTGGCAAGAAGCAGGGCATGTGAAGCAAGCCTCCATCATGGGAACAGGGCTGTCATCTATAGAAAGTCTTTTGCTCAACTGGGAGGATTGTCAAGACCACCCCTTGAGTCCCAGCCTCCTACACCCATGTTTCCAGAGCCCTGAAGTCACTCTTAACAATCTCTGAGTGAGATCAGTCAATATTCTTCATGCCCACATGGATGAAAGTCATGGCATAACTGTCATTGAGCCTTACGTGTCTACAGATTCACAGCATCTGGCCTACATCTGGGCCCCTTCAGGAGGGTGTCACTGATCACCAGAATTCTTTTCTTCTTGGGGCCAGCCTTCTCCAGCCCATAAACTTCCAGTGTCTCCAGTCCCTGCTCCTCTTTTGTGGAGACAGATTTCTTTCTCTGTGTTATGAAGATATTGAAGAGATGCAGAAGAAAGCCCCTTCTTGTTTTCAAATAGATCCATAGGATGTAATCAACTCAGCCAAGGACATAAGCTTATGCCACAGATAATCTATCAGAGCCTCTTGTTAGAGGAAGCAGAGTCAGAGAGAGCAACAACTGCTTGCAATTTTTGAATGCTTACTATGCACCAAGCATTGTGTGAAGCACTCTACATATGGCATATTATTTAATCCTAACAACAACACTTTGCAGCAGATATTATTATCGCCATTTTTAAAATGAAGGAGTTAAGAGTGTAGATAACTTACCAGTGTTTTCATAGCTGATATATAGCACAGCCAGGATTCAAACCCAGGTCTGTCTGACTCCACCAGGCTGAAGCACTCTAACAGATAATGAGAACTCCAGAGTACCTTGACAGCTCTCTTATATTCAAACAGTTAAATGCAAGAGTTAAACGGCGTACAGCCTAAACAATAACTATAGCCTCCAAAGGTCTCATCCAGGAAAGTATTCAGGATGCATTTGATACCTAGGCCTGTGAGTTACAGAGTGAACCCAAATAGCTAGAAATAAAGAAGTACTCAGATTCCGTCGGAGAAGTACCTTTTAACTGCAGTGGCACATTCGTATTTCTATGAACCTGGCTATTTTCTCTCATTCATCCACTCCTGACACAAGTCTAATCTTTTGGTCAGTACAGCTAGTGAGTCTTCTCATTTGAGTCACTGCTAATGATGGAAATCAACCCAGATTACTATCAATAATCCAACCATTAATCCTACTGTTATATAGGTTAACAGTTAAGTGTGAGTGACTTGGTGGAGAATAGACTTGGGTTTAATTCCCAGCTGTGCCATACACTAGCCTTACACCCATGGGCAAATCACAGCTTTCCACACCTCAGTTTTCCCATTAGTAAAATAAGCATAACAATACTTCACAATGTTGTAATAAGGACAATGAAGAAATGTGCGTAAATCTCTTAACACAGTGGGACATAGTAAGTAGTCAACAAATGTTACCTATTAGTGCCACTACCACGTAGCTCAGGACACAAGTGGCAATTAAGACCAAGGACAAACAATGCAGGCCAAAGCAATGAGCCTTTCACTCACTGTGAGCCTCCAGAGAGGTCTCAACAATGCACAAGCCTCAGAAGAGTGCTGATGCTGGCAACAGAGAGGAATGTACATCGTTAGCACATCTAAATTGTTTCTACACATTTCCAGGTATCATACGCCATTTAGCCTTGGACTATCACACTGGGCTCCTTTCTTGCCCCCATTCCTCTACTCCACTTCAGTGGTCCCTCCAGTGGGAACCACCAAGATGAACCATGAAGACAAACAATTCATTGGGGTGAGTAAAGAAATACTAGAACTTTGATTTAAGGTTTCACTATCCTTTTAAATTTATATTTGCTATATTTAAAAATATAGGTAATATTCGATTACATTAATAGACATACATATATATCTAAACATGTATATGTTGTTGTTGTTTTGTTAGTTGCTGTCGAGTTGATTCCAAATCATGGCAACCCCATGTGTGCAGAGTAGAACTGATCAAGGCTGCAACCTTTCAGAAGCAGATTGCCAGGCCTGTCTTCCAAGGTGCATCTGCGTGGGTTTGAAACACCAACCTTCCAACTGATAGTTGAGCACGTAACTGTTTGTGTCACCCAGGGACAAACATGTATACACGTATATGTGTATATATGTATATATATATGTGTGTGTGTGTGTGTGTGTGTGTGTGTATACACACACACAGACACATACATATATACATATATGGAGCCCTGGTGGTGCAGTGCTTAAGAGCTACACCTGCTAACCAAAAGGTCAGCAGTTTGAATCCACCAGCCACTCCTTGGAAACCCTGTGGAGCAGTTCTACTCTGTCCTATAGGGTCACTATGAGTCGGAATCAACTCTACAGCAATGGGTTATGGTTATATCCATATATATACGCATATGTATAAGTATATGTATATGTGGAGCCCTGGTGGCACAGTGGTTAAGAACTCGGCTGCCAACCAAGCAGTTCGAAATCCACCAGCTGCTCTTTGGAAACCGTATGGGGCAGCTCTACTCTGTCCCATAGGGTAGCTATGAGTCGAAATCGACTCGACAGCAACAGGTTTGTTTTTTTTGGTTTTGGTGTATGGATATACTCACACACACATATAAATATAGTTGGGAAATAAGCTCAATTTTTTTTCTTTTTTTTAACTAATAGGATGTGAAGTCTGAAAAAATGTGAAGATCAGTGGTCTACCACTTTCCTTTAGAACAAGGTAACAAACTCAAGTACCTGCGGGGGTTGTGCAGGTAGGTAAGTGTAGGGAGCTGAAGGGAGCTGGGGAGAAAGAAGAGAAGTTGAGAGTTCATGTTCTGCCTCCAGATGTTCAAAATCAAAAACAATGTGAACATCTGCAATTTTTTGTTATAAACATTTGCTGAGTAAGTCAAGTTGGCAGGCATCATTCAGCCCACAGGGGGCAGGTGAGTAAACTGTCTCAGTGCCATCAGCTGATAGCTAACTGGTGTCTACTGATGTGTTCAAGTCAGCACAGAGCCATAATCTAGGTATAACAGCAGCTTGGGTAGGATTCCAAAGTAGGAGGCAGAATACCTAGATTCAAATCCAAGCTCTGCTCTTTACTATAGTGACGTGCCATTAACTCTGACATTTGGTTTCTTCATCTCCTTATGGAATAATAATACCTACTTCCAAGGGTTGTTGTAACAGTGAGAAATGTATGTTCACGGAATCCAATAACTCTAATGACTGTTGAGTCTAAATAATTGGTCTCTGTATCAGATTAGCTGAGAATAGTAACGACTTATGGGTTAAAACAAGAGGACGGTCTGCTATTTGGAAGAGAAAGGAGAACTACTCTGTGCCATCCTGGATGACAAAATCCAATACAAGGAAGAATTTTTGGAAAAGAACTAAAAATAAGATGCACTGTCTTGTCAAATATTGAATTCCCCATCACAAAATTGTTCAAGCTGAGGCTGTATGTCTAGAGATTTTGTAAAGCAGACTCTCATTTTGAGTGAGAAGTTTAAGGTAAACAGTCTTTACATTCCCTTCAAACACTAAAATTCTATCATTCTAAGCCAAATAAAATAAAGTGAGAGTCATTTATAGTATGACATAATTGCCAGTATTTTAAGCACTTTTGTAAGTCAAGAGGAAGAAGGAAAATATTTGGGTACTGAGGTACATTTTTATACCCTTCAAATCATGTTGCTGTTGTTGTAAGGTGACATCAAGTTGGTTCCAACTCATAGTAACCCCATGTACAACAGAAGGGAACACTGCCAGGTTTTGTGCCATCCTCACAATTCTTGCTATATTTGAGCCCATTGTTACAGCTGCTGTGTCAATCCATCTAGTTGAGGATCTTCCTCTTTTTCACTGACCCTCTACTTTACCAAGCATGATGTCCTTCCCCAGGGACTTGTTCCTCCTGATAACATGACCAAAATATATGAGACAAAGTCTCGCCATCCTCGCTTCTAATGAGCATCCTAGCTGTACTTCGTTCAGATTTGTTGATTCTTCTGGCGGTCCATGGTATATTCAATATTCTTCACCAATACCATAATTCAAATGCATCAGTTCTTCTTTGGTCTTCAAATCATACAACCTCTTAATTCATCCATACTAGATCTGAAACTGCCTCCCATCAGTTCAAGTTCCAGCCATACAGAATAAGTTGTTCAACCATTCAACTAGCCTAGTGTCCAAGACTATTTGACTTATTCCTACTTACAGACATGTAGTTCTGGAAAGATGCTCAAGAGGAGTTAATCACATCAGCTGTCAAAGCAATATGTACAACTAATTCATAAAGATTTTATCTCTAGCACAGACCTTGACTTTGAAGGCCAGACCCATATAAACCCATTGCCGTTAAGTCAATTTCAACTCATAAGAACCGTATAGGATGGATTAGAACTGCCCCATAGGGTTTCCAAGGCTATAAATCTTTATGGAAGCAGACTGCCACATCTTTCTCCCACGGAATGGCTGGTGGGTTCAAACCACCGACCTTTCGGTTAGCAGCTAAGTGTTTTAACCTGCACCACCAGGGCTCCTTCCAGACTCTTATAGTCAACACTTAACCTAACATCTCACTTCAGTACTTCCTAAAATAAATGTGTCATCATCATCTCCTCTTCACACCTTCTTGTACTCCTTGTCTCTGTGAATGACACCATCATTCATCCATTTTCCTTGCACAGAACCTAGGGGTGACCCTTGACTCACTTACTCCCTCACTAGAATGTCATTTGCCATTCTAAATACCTCTTGAACATACCTGCTCCTTTCCATCTCTTCTGGAAACCCTGGTGGTGTAGTGATTAAGAGTTTGGCTGCTAACCAAAAAGTCAGCAGTTCGAATCCACCAGGCAATCCTTGGAAAATGTGTGAGGCAGTTCTACTCTGTCCTGTAGGGTCGCTGTGAGTTGGAATTGACTTGACAGCAATGGGTTTGGTTTGGTTTGGTTTTCTCCATTTCTTTTACCACTGCTATTCTAGAATAAGCTTCCATTGTCTCTTGCCTGGACTACTACAATATCCCCCCAAAATAGTCTTCCTCATCCACTCTTGCCTCCTCCCATCTGTTCACTACATGGGCTTCCCAGTACTCCTAGGACAAAGCTTCAAAAGGAGCCACAAGGTGCTGCAGTGTCTGGCTCTCACTCACCTCCCAACCTTATCTCATTCCTGCTCCCCCTTCCCTCCAGCCCCACTGACTTTCTTTCAGTTTCTCCTACTCTTGTGCTCCATCCACCACAAGGTCTTTTCCCATGCAGTTCCTTCTGACAGAAAGTCTCTTGCCTTCTTTTTATGCCTTGTTAAGTCCTAGTTGTCCTGCAGATCTCTGCTCAAGCATTGTTTCCTCAGGGACTACCTCTTTGATCAGCTCAAAACTGCCTATTTTAGGCTCATACTGCAACATGTAGCACTTGTCACAGATGAAGTTGTATATTTGTGTGCAATTGTTTTTATTAATAAGAACCCTGGTGGCACAGTAGTTAAGCGCTCGGCTGCTAACCAAAACATCACTAGTTTGATCCTACCACTGGCTGCACAGGAGAAAAGACCTGGTAATCTGCTCCCATAAAGATTTCAGCCTAGGAAACCCTATGGAGTAATTCTACTCTGTCCCATAGGGTCACTATGAGTCAGAATCAACTTTATGGCAAACAGCAACATTTTTATTAATGTGTATTTCCCCCAGTAGATTGTAAAATACACAAGGGGCAAGAACAGTGGCATTTTTGCTCACCACTGTGTCCTAGAAAAGAAGCCCGGGTGGTGCAGTGATTAAGCACTCAGCTGCTTACCTGAAGGTCAGCAGTTGGAACCCACTTAGCCCTTCCTTGGGAGAAAGACACGGCAGTCTGCTTCCATAAAGATTATAGTCTTGGAAGCCCTATGGGGAAGTTCAACTCTGTCCTATAGGATCACTGTGAGTTGGAATCGACTTGATGGCAAGGGGTTCGAGAGTGTCCTAGAATGTTGCACAGTACCTGGAACGTAGTAGGTCTTCAGTAATATCTGGTTAATGAATAAATAAATCAATAAATGCTGAACGAAAGAAAAATGCTACACGTGCTTGTGCAGATCACTTCATCTCTCCAGGTCTGATTTTAATTCTGTAAAATCTGGGGCAGAGGGTTCAGAGTGGCGTAAGGAATTAATAGAGGAGGAAATTAGATGGCATCTAGAATCCCTAACTACTCCAAAGTTCTTTGTTCTCGAATGTAACTTTTAAAAAAAAATAAAATAAAAGATTCACAAAGAAAGTTGTGCTCATGCCAGGCGCACAAATACATGCTTCTTTTTCCATAAATAGAATAAACAGATGCTATCTGCAAGGCCCACAGCACATCTGCACGGATAAAGCAGCAGCACTGGAAGTGTCCTGGGAAAGAAGTGATTTGCATGTTGCTCTCTGATATGCGCATGCTCGGATGTCCTTTCCAGCTAATTCTGAAATGGCTGCGTTCAGACAATCAAGGTCGTGGTTTTGCATGTGTTCTTCAAGTTCACCTTCGTTCTCGTGCTTGAAAAATACTCACGTTAAAAAAAGAAAAAGAATGAGTTGCTGGCTGGAGGGCTTCTTCCCTCCCTGCCATCCTCGCGTCCTCAAGCTTGCACATCTGAATGTTGTCAAGTTATCATGCTTTGACTGATCAAAACAAAGGAAATATGAGAACTGACTACAAGTTTTATGCCAAGTATGAAACTTGGATGTGGTGGCACCAGCCATTCAAAAGATCAACTTCTTCCTGAGAGGATATGACTTTGATTCCCCACCGCCTCCCTGCCCCCACAAGGATCTCAAAATCTCTGGGTTTTTTTTTTTTTTTTTTTAAGTATTTAAAAGGTTATCTGGTAAAGAGTTTCCTTAAGCAAAGCGGACAAACTGAGGCAAAGAATGTACTTCTATAAAACAAAGCAGTAGCTAAAACAAATTGAAAGTGATTTCTTTATTCCCACAAGAGACAATGCTAAGAAAGAGGTGGGAATGGGAATTATCTGCCCTGGGAGCCCTGGCTGCAGTGGTTTAATCTAATTTGCATAAGACACTGGGAGTTCCTGGAATTGCATTCCCATGTGGCCCCCACACTCCCACCCCTATTTCCACCACTATACGCTGTCTTTTTTATGATAACTGGCCATCTCAGTAAGCAGCAAAGTTCAGCTAATCACTTAGAAAACCGAACCGGGTGAATATACTACTCTAAAATTGTGACATCTCCAAGAACCTTCAGTAGTTACTGAAATAAACAAGGGAATACTGTATCTACTGACATCTGAGCCAAAAAAAAAAGTTAATGTTTCCTACTCAATATATTTTCTCCTTTCAAACTTCAGACAGCTTCACCCTACCACACCCAGCTACTTGTGACTGGTTCCAAAGAGTGACACCAACTGATGAAAGATGACATTCTTGCAACTCTTTCCCTCAAAAGACTTATGGTGAGGTGGCCTCTCTCCAGTAGACTACACACTTCGACATCTGTGTCCATCTTTCTGTCCTGGGAGAAACAAGTTCCAAGAGGGAAATCGTCCAGCTGAGGCAGCTCGAGATGAAACGTTGGGAACTGAAACCAGGGATGTGCAGCTCAGGGAGGGCTGCTGGCTCCCACCTCGGAAGCTGAGTCACCGACCTGGCCAGTTCATTTAATCACTTGGAAAGTAGTTAGACTGAACAGAACATGTAGTGATTAGTAATTCAGACTGGTCTCAGAGCTTCATGTTTTTTACTGTGAGACGCCAACTGCAGCCCTTCTCTTGGAGTCAACAGGAAGTGAGAATGGCAAGCCAAATTTGACACCACTTGACATAACCAGGGATGGATTACAGCTCTCATTTCTCCACCCAATAACGCAGAGATTTTAAAAGAGAGCCTTCTATTTAAACACATAGAAGAACTAAAAAAAAAAAAAAAAACCTGAACAAAATCTATTTTGATTCTTCAGGATTTGACCCTTTCTCCTTACCTGACTCTCATTTAAAAAAAAAAAAAAAACCTGAACAAAATCTATTTTGATTCTTCAGGATTTGACCCTTTCTCCTTACCTGACTCTCATTTAAAAAAAAAAAAAAAAAGCTCAGATCTAAATCTGTAGATGGTAACAATAAAAAGAAATAATATTTATTAAATAAACTATTTCTCAAACCAATCACAAATATATTATGATCAAGACAAACACAGAGTTCACTTTTCAGATGATTTTTTTTTTTTTTTTCATTATGCTGTCCTTGTGGAATCCCTCACTGGGCACAGCCGGGCATGGCCACATAGTCGGAAGTGATACAAATAGACTTTTATGAAACATTTCCTATTTCTGCTTACAATTACTGTTGTAATGATTGATTCATGTTCAGTTATTTCCAACTACACTTGTGGTAATAGCAATGAGATTTAAAATTTGATCATTTCACATGGAGGGTTTGGTGAAGGAAAGCAGCGCTTGTATGATTTTGCTCTCATCCCAGTTTTTTCTCTGTTTTCGGTCTTTCCCCTGCAGTTCATCCTATACCTGGTACCCTAATTATTCACTTTGCATTTATTCACTTGTCATTTGTTGGGTTCTGACCACGTGTCAATGTTCACTTAGCTAAGCACAGAGAAGAAGATAAACATGATGTGTGGGCCTTGTCCATGAGGAGTTTACAGTCAGTAATGCTTCTCTAGTCAAGTCTTCTGGGTCCTTCAGGGACTAGGAGATCAAGTTCAAACTTTAACCTGATATTCCTGAACAACTATGGTTAGCCCCATCAGAATTATTTCCTCCCAAACCACTCACAAATAGGTATGTCCCCTGTCAAATAAGCCCCACACCTCTGCCTCACAATCCCATCACCTAAAAGTCCCCTCCTCTGCAAGTCCAAAGGAGCCCTGGTGGCGTAGTGGTTAAGCCTTCGGCTGCTAACCAAAAGGCCGGTGGTTTGAACCCACTCTGATTCTGTAAAGATTACAGTCTTGGAAACACTATGGGACAGTTATACCCTGTCTTATAGCATCGCTTTGAGTTGGAATCGACTTGATGGCAATAGGTTTGGTTTGGGGATTATGCAAGTCCAAATTCCTTCAGAACCAAGCTCACTTACTTGAAACAAAGCCTCTTCTGATCTCCCAACCTTTCCCCTCTCTTAAATTCCAATAGCCCATATTAACTTCCTCAATTTTTCAGCTTGCCACTATCCCACATACAGAGCCCCAGCCAAAAGTCAACTATAAATACATACATACACACATACAGACATACATACCTGGGTGTTAGGGAAAAGGGATCTGGAATTGGGACATTCAATCTGAAACCCTAGGCAACATGCAACGTTGGTACACAAAGGCTGCAATTATTATTTCACACACACACACACACGCACACACACACACACAGTCAAAGTCATGTTATTAGAAGGAATATAAATCTCTCATGTAGCCCAGATGGGACAATCTTTAGAAGAAATTCATTTTTATAGTGGAAAGCTTTATTTTATTTCAGAGTCTTTGCAACAAAACATTAGTCTCCTGGAATGGAAACCCTTGCTCTTTCCCCTACACCCCTCTGCAAGGCCCCAGAGTTTCTCATTCCCAATCTTTCACCTTTATCCCAACTCACACCCCACCTCATCCCAGTGAGACACCAAACACTGGAAACTTCTCCTTTTTTAGAGTCCACAAAGACTGAGTGGAAGAAACAGTCAATCAAGGCATCCTTATTCTGTAGGGTTGATGGAGTATTCTCGGGAAGGGAGACATGGAATGTGAAAGAATCTAACAGGAGAGGTCTCCCTGAAGCAAAGGAGCATCCATGTGGGAACCCCAGGAAGACCTAGGTAATGTGGCCCACCTCTTCATGTAGGACAAAGGATGAAGTTGGCTGGACTAGTGACCCACTTCCTGATTTCTGATTTCTCTCCTGTTCTCCTCAACCATGTATGCCTCTGAGGCAGTTGCCTGTAACCTTCAGTTAAAAAAAATCAAAATCCAGCAATCAACTCTGTACCATCAGACAGTAACCAGGGATTAACGAGCAGCCAGGGGTAATCACAGTGCGTTGCCACTCATTGTGAACTACTGGGAAAGATACCTCTGAGGATGACTAGTAGTTTAGGAAACTATAAATCTGAACACCACCCTGCTGCCCAATTCCACTCCTAACTTCCATCTTTCCAGAAGATAAACTGGGGGTCCGGGTATATCCTGGTTTTAACACTGGAAGAACAAGACTGGTAGCAGAACTGTGTCTTTGATGGGGAGAAACAAGGACATTGCAAAGAAACCCTCCTTTGCTTTCTCTCTTATGTCTCTACAGCTGACCATTGATGTTTCCATCACAATTTAAACTTCCTTTCTTCGGATGAATCATCTTCAGTCTTAAGACCCATTGTGTCAAAATAGTTTCTTATAATATATTCTGAATAAGTGTCACTTTGGGAGAAAGTGTTCATGGGCAACAAGAGTTCCCCCTTACTCTCTCCCTTACAGCTACATTTCTACCTGTGGGTCACACAGAAGACTGGCTTTGCGATAATTTTAATTTCTTCTTTCTAAAAGGTCCCTGGGTAGCGCAAACGGTTTGTGCTCAACTACTAACTTAAAGGTTGATGGTTTGAACCCACCCAGTGGTGCCACAAAAGAAAGTTCTGGCAATCTGCTTCCCTAAAGATTACAGCCAAGAAACCCTATGGAATTCTACTCTGTAACACATAGGGTTGTCGTGAGTCGAAATCGACTCAGTGGCGATGGGTTTGGTTTTAGTTTTAGGTTCCCCTGTAACCCACTTTGAAGCTGGCTATCATTTACCTTGGTACTCAATCTGAACAGTATCAACCATGTCCTACATCAACAGGACACTTGTCATGTATGCCTACATTTAATAAATGTACCAGGATTCATTCTGTGTCCTTAATCAATCTCTTTATCTGTAAAACAAGATAATAATATCACATGCCCATGACCATAGAATTGTAACGATGAAACGACCTCATGTGCTTAGATCAAGTGTCAGCAAACTTTTCCTGTAAAGAACCAGCTAGAAAATATTTTAGGCTTTGCAGGCAACAGAGTCTGTTGCAATGACTCACCTCTGCTGTTGTAGAGTGAAAGCAGCCACAAACAACACCTAAATAAATGAATGTTACTGTGTTCCAATAAAACTTTATTTACAAAAATCAGCAGTTAGCTGGATTTGTTCCACAAACAGTAGTAGTGTGCTGAGTCCTGGCTTAAACAATAAGTGTCCAATAAATTCATCATTATTATATGCATTATTCTGATCAATACTGATAATTCTTCATTTTCACATTTTGCTTATCTTTCCTAGTAACATCTGTAATTGACTTTTGGATACCTTAACTTATCCATTCATCATTAATGCCACCGATGCGGAAAGGGAATGTAGGATTTTGATCTTGCTTATACGTGCATATCATCTAGTGGTAGAAAAATGTAACTGCAAAATTTAAAAAAAAAAATGTCCCTGGCCTTGTTCAGGAACACCCTTGGGTGAGAGGGCTTTTCCCAGTCTGCCCACAGTGAGCATCTCCTTATGGACTTCAGGGACTGGTCAGATCTGCCTGGTCTCAAGGAACTCTCCAACAGACCTTTGAAGGGTTCTTTTAACTCAGGGTTTTGTGTAGACAGTCAAAACCATCCACTGGTGGGTGGGGGGTGGGGGGTGGGTTGAGGGAGTGAACCTATTTAAAAAATAAACTTGTTTATTAACCAATTAACTCGATGATATTTGTGTGTGTTTAATAATATTAACAAATACTTCAGGGAAACTATACAGTATACCAAACAAAAACCATACCCACTGCTGTCGAGTTGATTCCGACTCATAGCAACCCTATGGGACAGAGTAGAAATGTCCCATAGGGTTTCCAAGGAGTGGCTGGTGGATTCGAACTGCTGATCTCTTGGTTAGCAGCCAAGCTCTTATGGTTTTATCTTAAAATTAACCTTCACTAAAGTATTGAATGCAAAAGCTCTGGTGGCACAATGGTTAAGCTCTCAGCTGCTAACCGAAAGGTTGGTGGTTCGAACCCACCCAGCAGCTCCAAGGAAGAAAGCCCTGATGATCTGCTTCTGTAAAGATTACAACCAAGAAAACCCTATGGGGCAGTTCTACTCTGTCACATGGGGTCACTGTGAGTTGAAAATCAACTCGACAGTACCTAACAACAACAACAAAGTACTGAATGAAACCCTTAGCATGAAGCAGAAGGCAACTCTCTCAGTCTTGTCACCTTTTCTCTTTATATCCTCGGTCTGTGCTGTCTTCTGATCCTCTTCTATGCCCCATACTTATCTGCACTTCATGCTGATCTACGCTACACTTGTGGCTGCCTTGTATCATCGCTGATACTAGTAAATGTTGATAATCCTTAGTCTCTTTAACTGTGTAAAGGTTAGAACTTGAGTAAATAGTGTCTTGATAAACCACAGTTCCAGAGCTCTGACTCTTTGCTCCTAATATTTTCTATGTATACTTTCCATCAGCATATCCTCTAAGAAATTTTCTAGTGCATAGATGCCTGAGAATGATATTTTACTGATGACGGAATGAGGAAATGGAAAGGCAAATTTTTAAATACTGTTTTTTAATAGCAGTAAACAAATCTTCCAGCTCTATATTTCCTCAGTGTGTCTCCTCCACTAAACAAAAGGCATTTATGGACACTTTTGGGGTTACTGTATAAAAAGAACTCCAAGCTATAGCAATCCAATTTTTTTTCCTCCCCTGGAACTAGTAAGAAATCATTTGGGTTATATATCTCCAGTTCACATTGCATCAAAGAGCATGTCTGAGGTCTGAAATTTTTGGATGCTTAGTCAGGATTGTCAGATGCAGCCTCTTGCTTCTATCCCTTCCCCCCAGATGGCTCTGTCTGCCCTCTTCTTCCTGAGATTCATAGGTATCTGAAGTTTCCCAGACTTTCTCCTACTACCACAGCCATCACCATGACCACCACAGCCACCACTTTCTACAGCAACTAGTTAGCTGGGACCTGTGTCCCTATCTTTTTCCTGGGAGCCTCACTTCATGGATACCTGGGCTCCTGTTCCCCTTATTCCTATTGCCTTGACTTAGAAGGATCTCCCTGCTCTGCTTCTAAGGAATTGCTCAATTCCATCCTGTATTTCCAAGAAAAATCCCTATTTGGTTTCCTCCAAATCTTAAAGGTGACCAGAAAAACTGGACTGAATTGGCCAGCCCACTATTTGGACTCTCTTTGTGGTTTTTGGCCACTTGCCCTTCCCAGTGGTTACACAGACATGTCAGATTTCCCACAGTGTTCATGCAGCATACCGCTTTCTCTTTACTCTTACCTTGGGACTCTCCCAACTGAATTGTGGGGCATTCATGGGATTATATATAAAGTGAGTGTTGGGCATTAAGAGAACACGGACAAAGTTCCTACAAGACCCAAATTCTTCCCTGGCTATGATAGGAATTAGCTGAGTGATTATTATTTATTTCCTTCATAAAATGAGAAGCTAGGCCTCAATGTGCAGTGAAGTTCCTTTCAGCTCAAATGGTCTATCATTCTGAATGTAACTAAGATCCTTTGTTAAAGAGGCCATCTGGGTTCTAATTACAACCCATTGGTCCTCCTTTTAGGTAGCTAAATAAATTGCCAAAATAATATCCCAAAGGACTTTGTGATGCCTGGCCCTGTCATCAACCATCCACCTTCTCTTAAAGATATCCTGAAACTTTAAAGAATAAAATTTTCACTTTCATTATTGGGGTCAGGAGTAAATTCCTCACTTTTATTTCACTTTTGGTATTGAAATGCCCTTGCGAGTGGAGGATAACACAACATCGATTTTAAATTGTGCAGTTATAAATCCTAGACCTGGTTCCTGTCCAAGTTGTCTTCCCTTCAATAATAAACCCCTTTGGCCTGCACTCATGTGGTACCTGGATTTCAATTTAGCATAGACTTCACATTAGAAAAGACCCAGCGATCCCTTTGGAGTCCAGGTTTACTTCAATTTCAGAATTTCTGTTTCTAAGTTCTACAAGAAAGAGATATTTCTGAATTTTATTTGTGGTATATATCCTGCTTATGCCAGCAGATGCGCCAAAGATACGGCAACTAAAATAGAATTTTTTTATAGGAAAACAGAATTTAGGGCCTTAATTAATTGCTGACATCATATTTACTCCCTCAGAGAACCAGCTATCCAGAAACAACTCTTCTCCCTTCTAGCACGTTTCTGTACCCCCTACTCCTTCATTATTATTAAGGACATGTGTATAGAAACAGGATCTGTGCCTTGTCGGAATTCATCTACCCATGCCAGCTGCTCATACCCCAACTGATGTTATAATCCTCCCTTTTTCACATCATAATTGGTTGTTGTGCAAATGAGTATGTTCTCTCAAGAACAGATTGTGACTTTAGGTGGAGAAAGAACAGGCATCAGAAGCAGATGAACTCTCAACAAGCCAAGACTGGGGCCTCACCACAAATGTCCTTAATAAGACACAAGGAAAGAAATAATAAACACAAGGAAGGAGAAATAAAAACAAGGGAAAGAAAAGTAAGGTAAAATTCTTCTAAAAAGACATTTGGACCCAAGTTTTCTAAGAGATGTCAGTAATTGTATAGGATGTATATAAATGTCACTAGCTTTCATTCTCAAGTCAGAATCCGTAAGAAGGATACTACAGACCCAGTTTAAATTTTGAGTTTTATTCTTCTACTCTCCTGTAAACATGCCCTATTTCAAACAAAACAACTATTTTGCTCGTTTTTATTTGTTTGTTTGTTGTTGTTGTCCCTAAACATATTTCTATGCCATTAATTCATGTTAATAATACCACCTAAAGTGCCAATTCTCTGTCTGAGGAAATTCCATGCATTCTTCGAAGCCTTTCTCAAAAGTCAACTTTTTTACACAATGTCTTAAAAAGTGAGGAAGAATGATGAGCAAGGCATGAAGAGGTCAGATTAGACACCCAGATGAACTAAGCCTGATAATTTTTATGGCAGCTTTAATTTTGGAGGCAGAGACACAGAATAACAGAATGGATCAGTACATAAAAGAAACTTGATGTCCGTATCAGAGAAATTTCTAGAACTGTGTTGTTTCTAGATAGTGATTTGGTTGACCGCTCCCTGAAACACATCTGACATCTTATGTCCAAAATCATGCACTTCTCATAATCAGGGGTATTGATCTTTGAGTTCTTACCTGGGAAGGCCAGGTGTGGAAGAAGGTACAAATAAACACAAACAAAACTAAAGAAATGCACAAAGAGAAAACTGAGAGGGGACCTCATACCACCAAGAAAGAAGAGCAGGAGCGCATGTCCTTTGGCCCCGGGGTCCCTGTGCTGACAAGTTTCTAGTCCAGGGGAAGATTGATGACAAGGACTTTCCTCCAGAGCCAACAGAGACAGAAAGCCTTCCCCTAGAGCTGGCACCCTGCATTCAGACTCTCATAGCCTCCTAGACTGTGAGAGAATGGATTTCCCTTTGTTAAAGCCATCCACTTGTGGTATTTCTGTTATAGCAGCACTAGATGACTAAGACAGAATTTGGTACCGAGAGAGGGTGCTGCTCTAACAGATAACTAAAATGTGGAAGCAGTTTTGAAACTGTGAATGGTCAGAGGACCGGAAGCAGCAGAGGACCAGAAGCAGCAGAGAACTGGCAGCAGCAGAACCAGGAGACCAGCATCAGACAGTGCTGAGGCCGACCCATGGAGTGAGAGAGCTGAGTGCCTTCCAGCCAAAGTTTACCACCAGAAGGGGTGCCTCCGGGCACTTATCGGTGAAGCTACAGAGCTTTGGAACACTTACCCTAGCAGGGCAGATGTGGGCAGACAGGCCCGAGGGCCAAGAGGCCAAGGAACACAGGAAGCTGAGCTGCTTCAGTCTCAAAAGGTATGGCCATGACCGCTAGGGTTTCAAAAGGTAGAGCCATGGCCTATGCTATTTCAGATGGACTAGGAGAATGGTGCGCCTAAAGCCGAGGGAGCAGAATTGCTGTCCCTGTGGGCCTGGAAGACAGAGCTGAAGCCCAGAGTGGAGGGGCCTCCTCTCAGGATCCAGAGAGTGTGGCCAATACCTAGAGTCTGGAGGGCAGGGCCACTGTGTAAATTGTCTCAGTGGACAGAAGATTATTTTCAAAGCCTTGAGGGCTAATGTAATGTGTTCTGCTGACTTGCTTGGTGCCTGTTATGCCTTCTTCTCTTCCAATTTCTCCTATTTGTGAGAAATGTTACAAGAGATAAACAAAAGAGAAATGTCTAGCTTGTGCCTGTTCTGCCATTGTACTTTGGAAGAAGATAACATATTCTAGATTTCACAGATAAAGAGGAATTTTTGGATTTTGGACTTGGAGTTGACTTAATACTTTTGCTATGATATGATAAGGTGAATATATTTTACATGTGGCAAGGACATGAATTTTGGGGGGTCAAAGGGTGGAATGTCATGGATTGAATTGTGCCCCCCAAAAACATGTGTCAACTTGGTTAGGCCATGATTCCCAATATTGTGTGGTTGTCCTCCATTTTGTGATTTTCCTATATGTTATAAATCATGATCTCTGCCGGTGGAAAAAGCGGATTAGGGTGGGACATAACACCCTTGCTCAGGTCACATCCCTGATCCAATGTAAAGGGAGTTTCCCTGGGGTGTGGCTTGCACCACCTTTTATCTTATAAGAGACAAAAGGCCAGGGAAGCAAGCAGAGAGTTGGAGACCTTTTACCACCAAGAAAGAAGAGCAGGAGCATGTCCTTTTTGACCCGGGGTCCCTGTGCTGAGAAACACCTAGTCCAGAGGAGGATTAATGACAAGGACATTCCGCCAAAGCTGACAGAGAGAGAAAGCCTTCCCCTGGAGCTGACACCCTGAATTCGGACTCTCATAGCCTCCTAGACTGTGAGAATACATTTCTCTTTGTTAAAAAGAGAAAAATGAGTATCTCCACTGGGAGACTTACAGTGTATTAACACTTCCTATGTCCATGCAGTTTTTTTAAAAAGTACCTTACATATTATTTAACACATTTAATACTCATAAAAACTCTGAGGTAAGCATGAGGATCTCCATTTTACGGTTGAGAAAATTAAGGTTCTGTGACTTGCCCAATGCTCCCCAGCTAGTAGATAATATCCCAGGTCAATTCAATTCTAGAGTCTAAATTCTTAGCGCCTCCTCAAAGTCCTCTCCACTCCTTGCCACAAGCTGCCACCCACCTCTACCCAGCTCACTCTCTCAACCATTACATGCCCACATGTAGTTGCAATGTCATGATCTGTAAGTCAGATATGACACAAGGATGGTTTGGAAAAACTGGTCCAATGAATAAAGCTCTAAAGACAGTTGGGAGCCCTCAAGTTCCTTCTCTATTTCTTCCTATGTTACCTATGTAGACTTCAGCAAAACGTTTAACTCTCACCTTTAAAAACTGTATGTGCCCCTCCCATTGCCTGCAATACCCCATTGAAGAACGTCTAGTCTTCTATGCCTCCTCTTAAGTCTTCCCACCTTCCCAGGCACAATTCTTTCTTCCAAATAAATCTGAAATGTCCTTTTATACCTCTTTTAGCTTCAGCTTTAATTTCTTATTCACTTTCAGTACTTTCATTTCTTATTCACATATCATTTCTCCCACTAGTCTGAGAGCTCTTCAAAAGCTAAGTATCCTGTCTTATTTATCTCAGCTCACTGTTGCTTAATAACATGCACTGAATAAATGAATAAATTAAAGATGGATGTTGTAGGTACATATAAGCAAATATCTGTTCAGAGCTTTGAGTGGCAGAAAAAAAGGAAGATGTCTAAATCCAGGGTGTACATTTTAGAAACTTGTTTATATATGTGTGTCTCAAAAATATGAGACAAATTCAAGTATCTGTGCCCTCCTTTTTGGGAGACAAGGTTCTCACCACATTGATTACGGACACAAATGGAAATCAAGCATAGAGAATCAGTTGAAAAAATATGTATTGAATTGAATCATATGTGATGAAATAAATAAACTGAAAGGCGTCCACTAGTGGAGATCTTCAAGCTGTGTGGGTGGAGAGTCAGCACTGAAGAGAGGAAAGGGCTGTCTGTGGCACTGAGCCCTGGGTCAGGGGTTCTCAGCCCCGGGTACACATTACAATCACCTGAGGAGCTCTAAAAATTGTGGTTGCCTGGTTCCCACCATTACAGGGTCTGATTTAATTGGACTAAAGTGGGGCCTTGGCATTGGTTTTTTTTTTAAAGCTCCCTGGGTGTTTTTACTGTGCAACCAGCCATAAGACAATTCCTCTGAAGAAAAAGCTAACTCCGGCATATCTGTGTATTTCTGTGGCCGAGAGGCCAAGAACAGAAGTTTCGTCTCTGGTCCTGGGTCCACTTGCATCTCACTTCATACTCTAAGGACCAAGATTGTACACCTTCCCACAATCAGCACAGCAGGGATGCTTTCCAGCAGCCTGTACCTCCAGAGCTTGTGTGATGAAGTGAGGTTGCAGAGGGGGCAAAGGGGGCGGCCCTTGTATATAAATAGGTGAACCAGACACACCCTACGTTACAGAAAGGGGCAAAGAGAAAAATTCAGCGTTTTGACTGGGGTTTTGTTCCAACCAAGCAGCTCTCTTCTACTTTTGTTATGTATGGTTGGCACCAGGTAAGGAGATCTAAGGAAAACACTTAGGAAATATTGTGATACAGCCGCAGCTGTGCCTCAATAGGAAAAAAACTGCCTGAGGCTTCCCCTTCTCTCTAAGGCTTCTTCAGCACTTTGTTTTCCTGTTTGGAAACAAATGAAACCGAAAAAGTTTCAAGATGCTTTTCTACAATTACACAATACTTCCCCCGCCCTGCCATCCAAAAGCCTGCAAAACAGAAGCTGCTTATCTCCCAGCCAGAGCAACTGGACGTTCCCCACGAGGTAGCTCTCCCCCTCAAACTGCTACTTTGCAAGAAACTCAAAAACCACTTGGCTTCCGCACTTCAGCGTTGTGTTTTTCTGCTGCGTTTCCAAAAGGCTCTTAAAGATTTCATGTTTGTATGTTCTCCTTTTTCTGGCTTCATGTTCTCCTATGCAAATGAAGAAAACTCTTCCAGTAGGGAAGAACAGTTGGCGCATTGGCGGATTTCATACACATTTGCTCCCATTTAAAGCAACTTTGCATATAGCAGCACTCCGTGCTGCCCAACTGAAATCCAGAGCAATTGAAGAGAAAGCCCTTTTAAAAATTAATTCCAATAAAGACAAAGCGAATAAAAATGTAGCCATACAAATTCATCTGAGAAATAAATATCACAGCCATGTTAGTGAATATTATTAAATTTCATTCAATATGCAGTGTTTGGTCTGCTAGATCTTTTCTAATATAGACACTTCAGATTTGACAACTTCTTCCATATTTTATGATTATGTTTACACATTTATCTTTCAGTACTACCTAGAGCCCATAATATCTCCCCCCGATATATGAAACGAAAAAAATATATATTAAGGAGTGAAAATCAGGGAAGTCGTGCCCAAGAGGACTTCTCGTCACTCGGTTCTACCTTCCCCAGGCCCTGGAGCAGATTGAGGCTAGTGAGGCCATCAAGAAATGCCTTCCAGAGGCAAAAGGAAAATCAAGAATATTGAAACTCCTTATTTCAAATTTTGATGTTTTGTTCATAATGGAATTTCTGCATCAATTTTGATTTTCAACATACTGCATTAAAATCCTGTTTACCTTGATTACTGAGTTTTTTAGCACTCACCCCCCCCCCCCAATATTATGTTCCAATCCCTGTCCTGGTTCTCCTTAAAGGGTGAAAAACTAGTCACATAGATTGACAAAGCAGAGAGTTTAAGGAGTGTGACTCTTTAAATTGGGGTGTGGAGAGCCCCAGAGTCTAGGTGTTCTCTGTGTTGGCAATGGAGTTGCCCAAACAAGAAAGCTAGTGTGACTGATTTCTCAGGGATCTCAGAAGCCCTTGACAAATAAGTCTGCAGGTTGGGTCTAAAAATAAAAAAAGGTCATATGATTTAGGGGGTGCCTTCCTAACAAAACCAGATAGCCTCAACCCAGACTGTCTGGGCTCTTGTACCTTGGGAAGTGCTATTCAATTTAATTCAATGGACTATTCCTCAGTTCCCTCTCATTGATCAGGCACTGTGCTAGGTGCTATGGATATAACTGTGAACAAGATAGCCTCAACTCTGCTCTTGCAGAGTTTACCACCTAGTAAACACTCAAATCAAGTTTAAAAAAATAAAAAAGCAATAACATAAGTGCTATAATAAAAGTAGTAGAAGAAGAGCCACAAGCACAGAAGCAAGGGCTCCTAATCTTGGGAAGATCTTCCAAGCAATGGCACAGACAAGAAGAAATTAGTACATATGGGTGCCTCTACTCTTGCACAAGCTAGCATTTTAAGACTAAAAGTGTATGTGTATGTAGCTAGGACCTCCTGCAAAGCATAAGTTGAAAACATACCTCCAAACATCTGGGTTGTACATGGACTACCTGTCATCCCCACACCCTGTTAGTAGGACATGTGCTTTGACTTGTTTTAACAGTAGTAATTATGGCTCACACTCACCTATCTACATCCTTTAGTCTGGGTCCATTGGTGACGAAGGACACACATTTGTTAAACAGCTGGACAAGGGCAGGGGTACCAACTCTTGGAATAACATAATTTACCTCTGTTCAAAGCTCATGTATATTAGAAATTGAACCTTCCTCCCCAGATTCATTATCATCAGTGTGGCTGCTAATAGCACCACATCAGTTACTTCAGCAGGAAGACTCTGTAGCTGTTTATTTAAGATTCATTGTTGGGTCATAAATTGAAAGTAGCTAAGGGAAGACAGAAGACAGGATTGTTGAGGGAAGATTTTTAATTTCACCTTTGTATGTGGGACGTTATGTTATTAGGACTCTATGGGCTTAGAAGAAAAGACTGAGTTCATTGATATGTAGCAGTTTAACCTACAAGTAAAGTAAAATGCCTCAGTCTGCAATACTGAACCTATTTTCCACAAACTGTATCTTCACACAATGAAGACTGGTTCGCTTATTTCTTGAACTTTATAGACATTGAGGTAGATAATCCTGTTGTGGAAACACTCATTCCCACTTCTGATGCTTCCTTCCAGGTGGAGGGTTATCATCGGCGTAAGGCTCCTGGCTCAGCTCCACCTTTCACTCCCTCCCTCTTGCCTGGCAAGTTTGAAAGGAGCATGAGGATCTCTGTCATCTCCTCTTGGAAGCAAGCTGTCAGGAGGAAATGTATGTTCTCTGCTCTTCTTGAGTGAGGCCAGTGCCCCAGGCCAGTTGAAAGAATAAACCTACCTCCTTCTGGGGTTCTCCATGAGAAGCCATAGATACATGCTCCAATCTCCACTCTCAGTTGCATCAGTCCGAAAAGTGATATTTTGGTTTCCATTTGCCTTACTCCTTGGTCTTCTCTCTCAATTGGTTCACATCTTGATTAGGGAAGAAGGGAGCTATTTATTGCCCTCTTACCCCAACAAAACACAATTCTAATAATTTGAGTGAGCCCTGGTGGGGCAGTAGTTAAGAGCTCAGCTGCTAACCTATAGGTTGGCAGTTCAAATCCACCAGCTGCTCCTTGGAAACCCTATGGGGCGGTTCTACTCTGTCCTATAATGTTGCTATGAGTCGGAATCGACTTGACAGCAATGGATTTGGCTTTGGTTTATCTAATAATTTAGCCTGAATCAACTAGGTAACCAACTGTAGCAATGCCACAATGAAATGCTGCAGCTAGAAAGATCCTTCAGAAGTCTTTGAAATCAATTTCTTCCCTTCAAGGCAAAAGGGTAACATTCAATGGCACTAACTGGGTACTTAACTTGTTCTAATCCCTGTACTCAGCAATTATTTTATGCCTATCGTTTCTTGTAAGCCTTTCTACAACCAATAAATAGGTACGCGCACTGGCTCTATTTTATAGATGAGGAAAGTTTTTAAACTTGATCCAGGTCACACAGCTAGTAAATTGTGGGATCAGAATTTAAAGTCAGAACAGTTTAGATCCAGAGGCACCTGGATTAACCAATATGATGAGTCTTTATCATTCTATCAGATGGATGGCCTAGTCTACTTAAGGATCAAAGACAATAGTTGATTCAAGGAGTAATAGAAAGCCAGGTTCACAAGGACATATTTGAAGACACAAGGGTGACTAGACTTTTGAGGCCAGCATATCTCTACTAGAAGTCTTGCCTAGTTTGTGGGAGATAGGTTTAGTATTGCATGTCACCAGGACCCTGAAACTTGTTGGTACAAAGCATTGTTCCAGCAGAAAATATAGGAAAAAAATACAAGTTCTGCTGGGCAGAATAACTAGGAAAATGTGGTGCTTCTATCAGAAGTTTGTAGTTTTAAGATTCCCTTGTGTTTTAGTGGTACCGATAATGAGAAACATGGCTGACGTTCAGACCTGAAACTATTTAACGCAAGTTAATCCATGAAACAAATCTGGAATGAAATGAGGGAGAAAAAAATCTTATTATGGTAGACATCAACTAATGGGTTGCATTTCTTTCTTCTCAATTAGAAATGGCAGAGGGGTTTTAATTATTTTTCCTTAGCAAGCACATCAAAACATATCTACACAAAAACACAGCAAATATGTTATAAACTTATTTAAGCCAAAGAGTTTGTCAACACTGTTTGCAATTATGAAATCATTTGGGGATTTTTTTTTTTTTGGAAGGAATTATTTTTCTCTCAGATGCAAACCACATCACAGTCCATCAGACATAAATCTTTTATTGTATCTTCAAGAGCAAAAATGGACATTGTGCAACGAAGGTGCCACTGATAAAATGCAACTAGCCTCCCAGAATCATTGAGATGATCTCAGTATTTAGGGCAGATAACAGAGAATGTCATGATTTCAAAAATGCTCTTCTGGGTAAAAAAATAATTTAAATTAAATGCTGCCCAAAGAGTTCCAAAGAGAAATTATTGGAAACATTAGCCCCCTACCTTCATATGGTATCACATATATTAAAGAAAACGGAGGCTTTTTCAAGGTGTCTTAGTCATCTCGTGCTGCTATAACAAAAATACCACAAGTGGACAGCTTTAACAAAGATAAGTTTTTTCTCTCACAGTCCAGTAGACTACAAGTTCAAATTCAGGGCGTCAGCTCCAGGGGAAGTCTTTCTCTGTCGGTTCTGGAGGAAGGTCCCTATCATCAATCTTCCCTTGGTCTGGGAGCATCTCTGCGCAAGAATCTCAGGTCTAAAGGATGCACTCTGCTCCCAGCACTGCTTTCTTGGTGGTAAGAGGTTCCCATGTCTCTCTGCTGGCTTCTCTCTTTTATATCTCAGAAGAGATTGGCTTAAGACACTATCCAGTCTTGTAGACCTCATCAGTATAACTGCCGCTAACCCATCTTATTACATCATAGTGATAGAGTTTACAACACATAAGGAAATCACATCAGATTACAAAATGGTACACTGTCATACAACACTGGGAATCGACCCAGCCAAGTTGGCAGATATTTCTGAGGGACTCAATTCAATCCATGACACTTGGTGATCAACAGAAGACTTGGTAGAGATGAGATAGAGCAATAAAGCACACTTGATGGGAGCACAGTCCCTGGAGTCAGATTGTCTATGTTTCAATTCTGGTTTAGCCATTTAACAGCTATGTAACTACAATCTATTTGTGCCTCAGTTTCTTTATTTAAAATTGGGGATAATAATAGGGCCTACTTCACAGCATTACTGTGAAAATTAAATGGCATAATAAATATAAAGCGGTAATGTATACTCTATAATGTTTATCATCATCATTATCATTTTATCAGTTTTCAACAGGAATATGATTGAATATTAAACTTAGGTCATAACCTAGAGTTGGTGCAGGGTCAGGCCAGGGCATCAGAAATGGGAGTTCACACATTCAAACACCAGAGCCAGGAAACAAAAAATAAGGATAAAAATTAGTTAGGAACCAAAACGGTAATTTGAGTAATGAAGGAAAATCCAAGGATGAGAACTAGAGATGGTGCTTGTGGTTTAATTACTTGTTTCTGATTCGACCTTAGCACACCGGAGATGCCTCACAGAATCAGACATTTCTTCCTTTGTCATCTTTATCCAATCAATTACTGGCTCCTTTACCTCATTCTGGGTCCAGAAATCCCTTTCGTAAGTAAGTATAGAGAACATGGATTCAGGGGCATGTCCCCACTTTCTGAGAAGCATGGTAAGGGACAGGTGACACAAGGGTCAACAGTCACATAAAAGACAAATGTTTTCTTACAAGAAAGATATAAGAGCTCAACGTATGAAACCAAAAAAAAGGCCACTGCTGAACTCACAGCATGGTTACTTTCATGGGAAGTCACTGAGATGACTATCCAAGGATTCTTATGTTTCCCCTAACTGCATGTTTCTCAAAATGATTATCCTCCTTGAGGATTTTATTTTAAAAAATCAATTCTGAGGCTCCATATGAATCCCTTGGGGATGAAGTCTAGGAATTTGCAAAATGTTCACCAGGTGATCCTCATGCACACTAAATAAAATTTTGAAGACCACTGCACTAGAGGGTTTTATTCATCCCAGAGGCTAAGGCCAGGCTGAGCTAGTGTCAACTGTGCAAAAGGAGATGTTGAAGGATGGGGAATCAGTCAATCATTGTTTTGATGGCTTGATCCTCCAAACTTCCAAAACCCAATGCAGGAATTGCATTTTCCAATTCTTTGGTCTAATCCTATAGCCATTAGATAATGATGGACCCCTTGATTTTAGCCTCATGTACTCGTTTTGGACTTCTTACTTCAGAACTGAGAGATAACAGACTTGTGTCGTTTTAAGCCACTAAGTTTATGGTAATTTGTTACAACAGCCAGAGGAAACTAATACAAACACAGTAAGCTTTCAGTGGGCGTGTACCGAATTGAATGGAGTGAGAGCCGGCTCTAAGAATTTGAAAAGTTTTCAAATGGAATAAGAAAAAAGTAAACTAAACTAAAATGTATTGAGCACTTATACATTAAATAAGGTGTGAATACCAGACAGGACTCTTTTACTCTCTCGGTTACTGCCATGTCTGTGGCCCTCTCTAAAAGGAAAATCACATACGCACTACCTGATGAGGTTCACCCATGGCATTCTCTTAATCGTGTATTATGTATCACATGATCCCAGGGCACAATAGGGCATCTGACACAAGGGCAGACAAACTATTTCCTGCCCAAATGGCCTATGAGGTCACCTGCTTCAAAAGTTCTACTCTTAAAGTTACAATTAGCCAGACTACTCATATTCCCACAGGAATTTGTACAAGGACGTGAGTTATCTCCTTTACTCCTTACCTCAATCCTATAACCAGCTGCCATCAAGTCAATTCCAATTCATGGTGACTCCATGTTTGTCAGACTAGAACTGTGCCCCATAGGATTTTCAATGGCTAGTTTTTATGAAGTAAATCACCAGGTCTTTCTTCTGAGGTGACTCTGGGTGGCCTCGAACCTCCAATCTTTCTGTTAACAGCCAAGTGCATTACCATGTACACCATCCAGTGACTCCCCTCAACCCTGTAATACTAGAGATTCCCTTTCCCATTTTAATGATAAGGAAACTAGGACTAAGCAAACAAACAACATTCTCTGAAAGGATGTAAACTCAGATCTTTGTGATATCAAAGTTTATAGTTGTTCACAAGACAGACCTAGAATCTCTAGCATGATATTACAAAAAAGAAAACCAGTAAAATGAAAGAATTCTCTAATGACTGGAACTGTGACAAAGTGAGCCTCTTTAACATCAGTGGAAGTTTTCACACAAAAGTTGAATAACCTCTGCTTGGTGAGGGTGTTTTGTGGGAGGCAGAAACTGGACAAGATGGCCTCCATAATCCCTTCCAACTAAGATATTATAATTTATTGGCAAGCAGCTGGGTACCACATTGTTAATTCCTTTTTTGTCTTGGCAAACATATAGTGTATTCTTCATACAGAAAAGTCTATTGACAGTGCGGTTGCCTTGTAAAAGTAGGAAAGAAACCAAGAAAATTCTTTATTTTCTTCTCAGGATGTTGGCAGATGGCTTATAGTACAGCAGAATTACAGGGATATGCCAAGTCTAGGAAGGAGTCCTGGTGGCACAATGGTGAAGTTCCCAGCTACTAACCAAAAGGTTGGCAGTTCAAACCTACCCAGCAGCTCAGCGGGAGAAGACCTGGTGATCTGCTCCCATATAGATTATAGCCTAGAAAACCGTATGGGGCAGTTCTACTCTGCACAAATGGGGTTGCTTAGAGTCTAAATAGACTTGACGGCACCCAACAACAACAGCAAAGTATATATAGGACAATAGTTAAAATACTAGTGGAAGTGGGTTTGCATCCTGCTCTGCTTCTCGTGAGCTGTTTGACTTTCAGCAAATTGTTTCACCTTTCTGAAGTTCATTTTCGTCATCGGAAGCAACCTACCTCACAAGATTGTTTAGAGGATAAAATAGTGCATGTAAAGCACTTAACACAAAGTACATATCAAACCATCAATAAATGGTAACTGTTAACTACTACACCGGAAAAGTGGGTTGATGGAACGTCTACGTGTTTATGAGCTGCTGTGTTACGCTACTGCTTGACCGAAAGCAGTTTCTGAAAATATCTGGGGAAAAAAATCAATGAGGTAGAGACCAAAATTCAGAGGATGGGAACAATGCTTTCTTGTTAAGTTGCTTTTTACAGGACACAGGGCATGGACTTTGGATTCTGACAGACCTGGTCTTCCATGCACAATATGTATACGATCTTGGATAAATTATTTGACCTCCTTACAGTCCAGTGACCTGATCTGTGAAGTTTATTGAGCTCTCTCTCAAAAACCCACTTGCACTCAAATTCTTGCCTCAGGCTCTGCTTCTGCGGAATCTGACTGAAGACACTTGGCTTAGATATGAGACCACAATTAGGCTTTCTAATTCTGCATGCTCCTCCCCATACATACACTCCAAATTTAACTTCACCGCCACCACCTTAAACACAGGGACAGCTGAACACCTGCAAGGATACACTGAGATGGTTTTCCCAGAGAGAAAGAGGCCAGAAAGAGACCAAAAATGTTTCTTCCATACTTTACCTTTCCTGGGGAGCAGAGTGAAATGTCACTTCTAACAACTACTAACCTATACAGAGCCTTTGTGTGAAGCAGGAAAAGGAATACCTCCAATGGTAGATTCCACAACAGTGTGGACACAGTTTGGTGAACTGAATGTAGTTCAATTTCAGCACATCCTTTCCCCCCAGCCTCTTGTTCCTATTCCTTTGTGCAGGACCAACCTGCAGCACGGCAATGGAGGCCCTACCAACTTGTATGGAAACATAAGCAGGAGAGTATAAGCTCCCCTCCCCACCACTGACATTGGTGAGACCAACAGCAACAGACAAGAAAATATTTACCCTAGATGTTCAAATCTTGGCTTGCTCACTTATTATCTTTGTGACTCTACACAAACTACTTCATCTTGTTGGCTTTGGCTTTGTTTCTTCATCTTTAACGTATGAGAATAAAAGTACATTCTTCCTATGTTGTAGAGAAGACTGAATGAGTTAATAACATGTAAAGTGCTTACAGGGACTTCTGACACATAGTAAGTTCTCCATAAATATTAGATATCATCACATACTATAAATGCACATGGGAAAATCCAGAGAATACATACCACTTGATTTGATGGGCAAGGTCAGGAAAAACATTCCTCTCTGAAATGGAATTAACCTACAGTTGAAGATTGCCTATGTAGAGAAACAGTGCCATCCTAAGGACATGGTAAGGAGCCCTGGTGCATAGTGCTTAAGTGCTCTGCTGCTAACCGAAAGGTCAGTGCTTCAAACCCACCACTGGCTCTGCAGGAGAAAAGACCTGATAATCCTGTAGAGATTACAGCCTAGGAAAACCTATGGGGCAGTTCTACTCTGTTGTGTAGGGTCACTATGAGTCAGAATCGACTTGACATCACACAACAAGGAGATTGTTAGTAAAAGTGTTTGCTAATGAAGAAATGTAAATTCTCAAACTTGTAGCTAGGAAATTCAGTTGTCAACCAAAGCAAAGCATCTAAGGAATATGTTGAGGAAAACATAATTGGAATCTAATAATTATTTTTAAAAGTTGTGATCATCTTAACTATGCTGTATGGTATCCAGCAGGTAGCATGTCTCAATAATGTATCTTTCATGACTGATGTAGGAAGGGTATTGGTTAATAAGAGTTTGTTGGTGTTTATCAAGTACTGTCTGAGGAGTAAAAAATGGCATTTGTGAACACAGTATCCTAGTCACCAGGAAATTATACTCTATGTCGAAGTAGAAGTAACTCTCAAGGCCTCAATACAACTTGTCTAGAAGACAGTTCTTAAACTGCGGCTCCAGACCAGCAGTATCAGAATCATCTGGAAACAGAGATATGAATTCTTGGGCTCCTCTTCAGATCTCCTAAATCAGAAATTCTGAGGTGGGGCCCAGCAATCTGTGTTTTACAAGCCCTCCAGGTGATTCTGATGCATGTTAATGTTTGAGAGCCATAGTGTAGACCGCCCATATTTCTGTGGTCTGGTTCTGGGCTCAAAAGCAACCATGAGATGATTAGTTTGATTCTCCAAGTGTTGTGACACTGGAAAGGGGGAGCATGGCTAGTATACAAGAGTAATCTGTTTACTAGAAAACTGTCTCCCTTCTTAAATAATTGATATTCTGATGCACTGTGATTTCTTGAAAGTTTGATTGGTATGGGACAAATTCTAAGAGTCTAACCACCCTAAGGGTACTGACAAGCTTCCTTCTCAATCTTCTAAACCTCCTGATGGTGTCTCTCTTAGTTTAACCTCTTATCCATGACAACCCTCTTTGTTGAAGTGGAAATAAGAAAAAATTAAATAAGGGAGCAGACAAGAAATTTAGAGACTAAAAGATCTCCATGTCACCACTACTGTCACCACCAGATACACATCCCCATTCCCCAAAAGAAAATTTTATAAGATTTTGACCAAGAAGAACCAAAACTAAACTTATCGCCTGCACCTGTTCCCAAACACATGTTGCTGTTATCAGGGGCCGACGAGTTGGTTTAGACTTACAGCGACACTACATACAACAGAACAAAACACTGCTCAGTCCTGCACCATCCTCACATTCGTTGTCATGTTTGAGCACATTGTTGCAGCCACTGTGTCAATCCATCTCATCTAGGGTCTTCCTCCTGTTTCACTGACTCCTACCAAGCATGATCTCCTTCTCCAGGGACTGGTCCCTTCTAATAACATATCCAAAGTACGTGAGATGAAATGAAGTCTCACCATTCTCACTTCTAAGGAACATTCTGACTGTACTTCTTCCAAGACAGATTTGTTCGTTCTTCTGGAAGTCCGTGGTATATTCAATATTCTTCTCCAACACCATCTTCCTTATTCATTGTCCAGCTTTCATATGCATATGGGGCTTGGGTCAGGTGCACCTTAGTCCTCAAAGTGACATCTTTGTTTTTCAACACTGTAAAAAGCTCTTTTGCAGCAGATTTTCCCAATGCAGTACATCCTTTGGTTTCTTGACTGCTGCTTCCATGGGTGTTGATTGTGAATCCAAGTAAAATGAAATCCTTGACAACGTCCATCTTTTCTCCATTCGTCATGATGTTGCCTATTGGTCCAATTGTGAGGATTTTTGTTTTCTTTATGTTGAGGTGTAATCCATACTGAAGGCTGTAGTCCTTGATCTTCATCAGTAAGTACTTCAAGTCCTCTTCCCTTTTAGCAAGGAAGGTTGAGTCATCTGCATATTGCAGGTTGTTAATGAATCTTCCTCCAGTCCTGATGCTGTGTTCTTCTTCATATAGTCCAGCTTCTCAGATGATTTGCTCAGCACACAGATTGAATAAGTATAGTGAAAAGATACAACCCTCACGCACACCTTTCCTGTTTTTAAACCATGCAGCATCCCCTTGTTCTGTTCAAACAACTGCGTCTTGGTCTATGTACAGGTTCCTCATGAGCACAATTAAGTGTTCTGAAATTCCCATTCTTCACAATATGATCCATAGTTTGTTATGATCCACACAGTCGAATGTTTTCACATAGTCAATAAAACACAGGTAAACATCTTTCTGGTATTCTCTGCTTTCAGCCAAGTCCTTCTTTTTCTTTTTCACCAGGCCCTTCTTCATAGTCTGTCTTAGTCCGGAAGCTCCACTAAAACCTGTCCACCATGGGTAACCCTGCTGGTATTTGAAATACCGGTGGCATAGCTTTCAGCATCACAGCAACACGCAAGCCACCACAGTATGGCAAACTGAGAGACAAGTGGTGGCCCAAATACATAGAGCACAATAAATTCAATGGAAAAGATCCAACTTGACTGAAAAAATGCCTATAACCTAACACTGAAACTGTATTTAAACTGGACATAAGTGACTCTTTCCTGAATTAGAATGGGATAGATACAATGCTTCTCTTCCAAGTGAAAGTTCTGTGTGTGTGTGTGTGTTTGACAGAACACTATTTCAGATAACAATGTACCTTCATAATATACTAAAAAGGATCGTCTCAGGATCATCGCAGATAATAGTTAAATAACTAGTGACTTCTTTGTATAATGTTTTCACTAAGGAGGGGAAAAAATGGAGGAGAGTGGTGAAGGACTTTGAAAAAGCACCAGTTTAACTCAATCTGTTGGATCACATTGGTTTAATTCTCTTTGAGCTGTGTTTTAATCAAAGCAGGTTGATTTCTACTTCATGAAAATGTTTCATTTTCAAGCCACTGGAGTTTTATGGGTTTTTCTACTACATTTTACTGGAACCTTGTAAATCTTATGAAATACTGGAATGTCTAGACCATAAAAACCTGCCATTTGAACATGTTTCCTATGGAGATGTGTCTCTCCTAGGCAGACTCACAGGCTTGGCAAAGATCAGTGGAAGAAGGAAAAAAAAAAAAACCTTTAAGGTATGTTCCGCAGCACCTAAATTAAAAGAGCACCTTTTCAGTTGACTGGAATTTCACCTGTCACAGACAAAGCCTTCATAAAAACAACAACAACAAAAAAAAACCCCATTGACATCCAGTCAACTCCAACTCATAGCTACCTTACTGGACAGAGAACGGCCCCATAAAGTTTTCTAGGCTATAATCTTTACAGAAGCAGACTGCCACATCTTTCTCCTGCAGAGCAGCTGGTGGGTGCGAACTGCTGACCTTTCGGTTAGCAGCTGAGTTCTTTAACCATTGTGCCATAATAATAACAACAATAATAATAATTTAAAATACTATCAGTCACGTCCTATGTGTCTCTTGCATTCAATCCTTTTGATACATATGGGACCAAGTGCAACTTTTATGGGATGGCACATTCATCTTAAGAGAATTCTAGAGCCAGCGATGGACTACTGTCATGAGTGAACATTCACTGCCATTATTGAAGGAGGTAAGTGTGCTAGTAACTGAGACCCAGCTTCCAAGATTCCTGAAGAGATATCCTTCAAAATACAAACAAAAACTGCAACTAGGATAAAGAGGCACACAACTTGAATAAAACAGCACAAAGTTCCAAATGTTACTAAATGAATCTTGCCTTTCTTCTCATGAACCTGATAATTTTGGCCTTAGAGTAAACAGAAGCAAATTGGTGTTGTTTTCTATTTGTTTGTCTAAAACGTTGGGGGCTGTTAATCATGCCTAATAGTATCTGTGCTGTGATTCCAAAAGCTATTTGCATCAAACCCCTCAGTCACCTACATAAACAGTTCCAGTGCATGGGTGAACAGTGATAGATGAATCCAAATGTTTATTTCATGCTAATTTCATGAATTCTGTGAAAGACCATTTTCCTACCTTAAAAAAAAAAAAAGGATGGGAAGGGGTGTTAATACTGCTTACACCTTCTCTTCAAATTTAGGAAGAATGTCTGGATTAATCCTCTTCCTGCAGATGAGGATTAGTAAACGAGACCCTACCAATGAGGCAGCAATGAAGAACTATTTGCATATTAGTGGTCACCAAAAGCAGACAAGAGGAGGGGAAGAGGAAGCCATTGCTTAGGACACTTAGGGGACACTGAGTGTCTGTTAAGGGTGATAGAAAAACTTGGAAACAAATAATGATGATGGTTGTGCGTGATGACCACAATTAATGTCACTGAACTGCACTTGTGAAGCAAGTTGAGATGGCAAATGTTTTGTTACATATATATTTACCTCAAATTAAAAAAAAAAAAAAGTATAGCCTGTAAGAGTAGACTCGAGTGTCTAGGCCTGAAAAGCTGGTCTAGTTCTTGATGCAAATAACCTTTCATGGGGAACAATTGGGAGCCTTCACCCTGGGAATAAGCATGAAACACCTGAAGAAAACATGTTAACTCAGTGCTCTCTGAGTGCGGATACACATTTAAAACCACGTGATTTCAATCTCCATTGTCTTTTCGTTAAGGATTATTGCCCACGTATTTGCAATCTGTTTGTTTTCTGTCACTTAACTTGCTCTGTGACTTCAAATCATTCACCCCTTCTCTAAACTTGGTTTCTTCATTTGAACTAAAATGTAGTTGCCAGTTTTAAAACTATTACTCAACTAATTAAATAGCTCACTGAACTACTTCTCTGATCCTTTTAAGCCAATGACCGAAAGCTCCGGAGTGGTGTTTGCGGAGTGATACAGTCAATTGCTGTGTGATTAACATAAAAATCGTGAATCTCCTAACTCTTATAAATCTACCTTGTAAACAATATACAATACAAATGCAATAATAATATTAAATGACATTTCCATGGCCGCACAGTGGTTAAGAGCTCGACTGTTAACCAAAAGGTGGGCAGTTGGAATCTACCAGCCACGCCTGGGAAACCCTATTGGGGCAGTTCTACTTTGTCCCATAGGGTCACTATGAGTTGGAATTGATTCAATGGCAACAGGTTTGGTTTTATGGTACATTACATTTCATTTTACTTTTTGTGTCAAATCCTCATAGCCACCCACTGTGATATTATAACATAGGAAGAAAACAGATTCAGAAAAGTTATATAAATTGCTCAGGATCACAGGAAGTCATAGAATACAATTCTTCTGGTCTCTTACTATATCAAAACAAAAGAAAAAGGGGGCAGAAATTAAGTGCTTAATCATAAGACTAGAGAGGCAAGATCATAGAAACCTCAATAGTAAATATAACCCTAGAAGATGCATGACCACATCTCTACTTACCGCTATATGTAGCGGGAGGACCAAGACACACATTCCATTTTCAACAACGTGGGAGTCTCAAATGACTGGGTAATATAGGTTTCACAGTCCTCCATGAGATTCACTATTTTTACCTCATGTAAATAAAGTCTAACTCTCAAAAAGCATTACGGTGTATTGGAAAAATAATATATTCTGGAGTTAGAAGATCTGGCTTGAAATTACCACTCTGCCTCTTACTAGCTATCTCTCATTTCATGTAAGTTCCCAACTCGTCAAATAGAAAGAACAATATTGTAGGCAAACACAATATTACATCTTCTATATAAACTTTACTGATTATTATTAACAACGGAAAATAAAGTAACAAAATATACGGACTAAAAATGTGATAATAATCCCTTTCAACATATATTTATCAGCCATCAAAGCCCGTATAAAATGCATCACGCTAACTCAAATGAAGAAAAGAAAAGGCAAGGAACCCTGTATAAGCTAGAAAAAGTGCAAACTATAAAGCACTTTTAGAAAAATTAACTTATTATTTTTAAATATTCCTTTAAGCCTGGAAACTGCAGAAGAATCACGGTTACTTAATTTGACAAGTAAAAATGAATGAAATTCTCCAGTACATTTAAAGAAGTATTTATGGTCAAATACAAATTACATCAAATGACCCAAAAGTGAAATTTAGGGATGAGGGAAAGAAAGCATCTTGGAGCAGTCAATAAAGTATCATTAATACAGTACTAAACTAGCTCATGAAAAATACAGGAAACAAGTTACTAGAGTAGCTTCTCTCACTGTGCCATAAGCCTCTTTGTAATGCATGACCTGTAGTCATTACAGACCCAAAGTAAGGTGTATGCCAAGGGAGATGTAAGAAAGGAGCAAATATCAGACACCACTGAGAATTACCATGCATGTCACATAAAGCAGCGGCACTACAGCATACCAACTGGAATGTAAGGCAGGAGTGGGCAGAAATGGAGAACTGGTAAAGAAATGTTGAATTTCAGTCTAATGCTGAAATCAAAAAAAAAGTCTGGCTTAGCTTCTCAAAAAATACAAATTGCAAAGTAAGGCACTGTGGGTGTATTTTTTAGCTCCAGCCAGAGAAGGAGGCACTACATGGCCAACACTGGTTTCTGGTTCTATGACTGACCATTTCCCTAGAGTGAAAAAAATTGTTCGGTCATCCAAACCTGCTGCAGATAATGCTTATAAATATCCAGTTAACTCAGACTCATCATATTCATCTAACACTCTCTGTAACTATAATAACAAAAACCCTTTGCCATCGAGTCGATTCTGACTTATAGCGACCCTAAAGGACAAAGAAGAACTGCCCCATAGGGTTTCCACGGAGTGGCTGGTAGATTCAAGCTGCTGACCTTTTGGTTAACAGCCGAGCTCTTAACCACTGTGTCACCAGGGCTCCCTGTAGCTATAATAATAAAGGAAAATAATTTTAACAATCATTATCAACTTTTGTTGAGGATTTACTTGGTTAGGCAAAAATAACTGCAAGGTCATCTCGTTTAATCTTCCCAATAACCCTACAAGGTGGACACTATGATTATCTGAAATTTACAGATGAGGAAGTTTAAGAAACATGCTCAGCTACTCAATGGTGGAATTGAAATTCAATCCCAGACACTTTTACCCTGAACAACTCTCTCTTCTCCAAAATGTTATTCCATATCTCAAACTGTAATTTTGTTTCCAAACTAGACAAAACATCAAAACAAGAGGATGCCTTCCATAGGACATTCTCAAGTCATGCGTTTAGTCATAAAGTAGGATGTGCTCCTGCATGGGTTCTGATTCCTCTAATCTCTCTTTCTTAAATAGAATGCCTGCATTACCTCACAGACACAAGACCAATCATACCTTTTTGAACTGACATTCTGGTTCCTGGATCCAGGATGTCCTCTGCCAAAGCACGGTATCCTCACCTAACTAGTCTCCCTCCATGTGCAGAGACTAAGTAATTTAATTAGTAAACATGCAAACTATTTAAAACCTGTTGCTGTGGAGTCGATTCCAACTCATGACGATTCCATGTGTGTCAGAGTAGAACTGTGCTCCATGGGGTTTTCAGTGGCTGATTTGGGGGACGTAGATAGCCAGGCCTTTCTTTCCGGGCACCTCTGGGTAGACTTGAACCCTTCTGGTAGCAGCTGAGCACTTAACTATTTATACCACCCAGGGACTCCAATTAATATTTAGAGAAACATAATTCGTATCTACCAGATGCGTGATTATACGTTAGGAAGGACAATAGTAAGTAAATCACAATCATCAAAAAGTTTTTACTATATTACCAGGAAGTAGTGTTTCCAATAGCAGAGGGCCTGCCAGGACTTCGGCTCTCAGACGCACTGAGTCTCAAAGCCTGTTACCACTACTTGCTGGCTGTGGGATCTTAAACCTCACAGAGCTTCAGCATTCTCAATTTAAGTAGGTTAATAATACTCACCTCTGAGATATGCAGATAAAGTCCTTAACCAATGATCGGTACAAAAAAGAGCTGTTGTCTGGTATTACTGTTATAAATTGTGCTCTTTTATACAGTCTCTCATATTTTCTTACAAAAAAAATTATAAAATGAGATTAGAAGAAGCAATCCTAATGAACTGCAAAAATATCTTTTACCATAACAACCTGTTCATATTTCCTGAGACTAGTCAATGGAAAAATTCTCTACAAAGAGATCAATCATTTTGCTTCATAGAAAAGACTGATAATTTAAGTTACTCTCCCACCTTCCATTTTCCACTAAGAAAACCTACCTAGGCATGAATATGTACCAGTATGTCCATGCAGCTTGATATAGTTTATATAGCCAAGGCCATCACTGAGTTCTCAACCCCGAGACACATGGTATACTGAATTTCCACAAAATGACAGGAAAGCATTGCATCCTGACAAACTTGGCATCATACACATTAGCTACTGGCACTTCCAGAACAGTGTCTCTTTAAATAAGTTTTACATTTAAGCAGAGTTCACTGAATAAGACAGTGCCAGAACTTCACCAGTGTGCTTCTGCTTGTCAAGAAAGGCTTTTCAAATCAGGTAAGACACAAATTGTATTGTTCCCCACAGGTATTTGTCCAGTAGCTGGGTTCCTCAGGGGCAGCAGAAAGGGCTTGAGTTGTTGATACTCACTTCACCAGTTAGAAGCAGACAATGGGATCTCTCATTTCCTTCAAAGCATAATTCAGTCCAGAAAGTACAGAAGAGCGTTCCAAGGTCGACACCAAACAAACAAACAGAACAAAACCATAATTGAGATCAAAGCTCCCATGGAGCTACTATAAGAATTTAGATTTGTAAAAAGTTCTCATTCATTAAGAAATTATTTACTGAGCAGCTACTAATGTATCAGACTCTATGCCAGGCTCTGAGGATACAAAGATGAATAAGACAGACACTCAGCGCTGCTTAAATGTAAAGCAGGCCTTGCATTTAAGATGGCCCTAGGTTGGAGACATTGCAAGCTGCCTACTGCAAAATCAGACTGAGCCAGGGAGGCAAGTGATGGCAATGATAAAACATGAACTTTGGAGTCACAATCACCAGGGTTCAATTCGGGGCATCCCTACATTGTGATCTTGGCCAAGTTACTTAACCTCTTTGAGATTCAATTTCCTCTGTTGTATGGTAAGGTTCTGACAGCACCCACCTCATAGGACTCTTTTGAAGATTAGCTGGTTCAGACTGTTGGAAGTGCCTGGAACACAAAAAAGCAATTCCTTCCATTCCTTCGTTCAAGCCCAAATGTCCTCAGTGGATAATGGAAATGTGTAAAGATAAGACATTGAAATAATAAGTTTGGTTTGTCTCTGAAAATTAAGACTGGCTTTCCTCAGATTACCTACCAGTTGCTATTGAATTGATTCTGACTCATGATGACCCCATGTGTGTCAGAGAAGAACGGTGCTCCATAGGGTTTTTAATGGCTGATTTTTCAGAAGTAGATCACCAGGCCTTTTTTCTAAGGTGCCTCTGGGTGGACTAGAACCCCCAACCTTTTGTTCAGCAAGAGAGCTTATTAACCAGTTGCATCACCCAGGGATTCTCACCTCAGATTAGCTATTAGTTTACGTTTGAGCCTTCTATTAATGTGGGAGAAAGCAAAAGATAAGCAGCACACACTGACTCCTTTAAATTACTTTAATCAAAGATTCTTTAAGAAGCGTAAGATAGAAACAAAGAAATTACAAAACCTTGATATATCGGGATCTATAAATGCTCACCAAAAAAATAAACCATGCCATGATCTTCTAAGGACCTACATGAGAACTGGGACACAACTTGCTTCTCACAAGCCTTTCCTAGTTTGGGAAATAAAGCTCAAACACTTTGCCTCTATTCAGCTCAGCAAAGGTAGCAGCTTCAACTTCTAAAAAAAAAAAGTGCAAACACTGGAAAGAAAAAAAACACCCTGTGGCTGGCTGCCAGCTCTTGGCCAATCAGTCTTCACAAGGAAGGTTGCGTCAGAGGCTTCGAGCCTGCTGGAACCTCTGCAGCTGCCTGCAACAGTCTCGGACCACCCAGGCCGAGGCGGATGGGCATCTGGAGAAACGCACAAACAATGGAGAACATTCTAGCCAGTGCTTTCAAACCAACAATTCTGTCACTAGGCTAACGTGAACTTTGAACAAGTCCTGGGCAAAGAAGTCTAGTATATGCTAAATGGCCCTCCTTTTAAATCACTGTCCCAGGTCAGCAGCATAACCCCCAGAATGGAAAAACATTTTTCCAGTGGAAAATCACCCTCTCATTATTCCTGGATCAGGTTTTCAGCTGGTGTTGGGCTCTCACCCAGCCTAATTAACATTTTACCTGTGGGTGGCTGGTGGAATTGCTTTACACCTCTCTCATCATCCCAGCACCTAATACTTCCTGAAATGCTTTATACAAACAAATAGGAAATGATGTTTCTTAAGATAGACTATTTGGTCGGGGCTCTCTGGTAGTGCCTGCATTCTGCTCTTGGCAAATTTATTTTTCTTATTTAAATGTCAGAAAACAGTCCGCATCTCTCAAAGCCTTGCTCAAACAGGAGTTCTGCCAACTAGTTATAATTACAATGAGATACAATAGCAGACGTGGGGAAAGCCTAATTAAAGAGTTGGACCTGGCGTCCCAGATGGAAAGCCAAGTATGTGTCCTTCTATCAGATCTGAATGGAAACCGAGCTCCATTGATGATGGATATCTCTGGGAAACACCCACCATCCTAGCACCTAAAATACAGGTACTTGGTAAGGCATAGGAGAGAAACATCCTGCCAAGACTGAAATTGAAACTAAAACCTGGGGGGGAATACTAATGCCTGCACTCCAACCCCAGAGACTCAGATTTAATTGGTCTGAGGTGCAGCCTGGGCATCAAGAGTTTTTTAACTCCCCAGGTGACTCTAATGTACAGCCAAGATTGAGAAATCCTACAAAAAATTCCTTAGTTAATAACCACCTCTCTGTCCAAAAATTTAACTAGGAAGTCGGTGCATCACTGGCA
The DNA here is from genome assembly GCF_000243295.1 of Trichechus manatus latirostris. Taxonomy (NCBI): domain Eukaryota; kingdom Metazoa; phylum Chordata; class Mammalia; order Sirenia; family Trichechidae; genus Trichechus; species Trichechus manatus. The sequence goes on from NW_004443958.1 coordinate 4,722,598, forward strand.
TAGTATTCATTAGCTCTATCAGAACAAAACAGCAATAATTTACGACACCAGAAATCTTGAGTTTGCCTCCCCGAATAGACTGGAAGCTTTGGAAGAGTGTTTTATCTTCAGCACCTAAGAGCTCTAAACACAGTAAGTGTAATACAAGCATTTGCTTAATCACTGGAGAGATTCTCAGAGAACATCCTACTGTCTGTATGCTTAAGCACAAAGACCTTTATGCATCGTAGAAACATGAGTTTTCTACAAGCCTCTAAAGCATTTTCAAGTTTTAGTGCACATAAGAAGATCATTAAATATAGAGGTTCCTATGCCTCACCCAGAACCTAACAACAGACCCGGAAAGTTTCAGTTCAGCTCAACAGTAACCTCCCAAGAGTTTCCCAGCTGTCTGGGACAAACAACAAAATGGCAAAAGCTATATATCTGAGGTGAGAATTTACGAACAACCAGCTAAAGGCAGGTAATAAAAGGTTCCTTTCATGAAAACTCTTGAAGCCAAAGATACGCCATAGGTTAAGGGTACCATGGACGTGAATGAGTTGAGTAGATCCCTACAATTCAACATGGAGAGAACCAGCTCTCACAGACTTAAGATTAATGGTGGAGAATTGGGTGGACCAAATATCTTGGTTCTGTGCGGAATCCTTGGCAGTCAGAGGCAGTGTTTCTGACTGAGAGCTACACTCTCTACTCAGTGAAGTGAATCCAGATGAGATTTCTTCCCAGGGTGCACTTCAGGGCTTGAGTGGAAGCTGCATTTCTGTCACCTTAGGCTCTGCAGGAAACCCAAGAAAGTCTAACATTATCAAAAGAGATTGGGCAATACCTTGTGGCATAAAACTCCAAAGTTATTACAAATAGGAAGATACTTGCATGCAGTTCTCCCTCTGGAGTAAGTATGGCCCTAGGGTTTAAAGCCACAGGCTTAGCATTTAATGGTGCCAGTATACAGACTCTGTTCAAATCCTGGCCCAGACACGTTTGCAGTGTGACTTTCAGCAAGTTATTTAACCTCTCTGAATCTCAGTTTCCTCATCTTTAACATGGAGAAATCACTGCCTACTTCATAGGGTTCCTGTGAGGATCAAATATAACTTCCTGCGTATAGTGCTGACCCATGTTAGTTGATAATAATAATTACTATTATTTCACCTTCCTCACCTCCCTCTGGTCCTAGCAGAGTGAAGTTCTTCATGCCAGTTGTCCATCCACAATCCCTGTGTTTTGTCTGAAGTACTTATTGGTTTTCTCTATCCTCCTTCCATAGAGACAAGCCTTCAAAAAACTATAGGGGAGTACCCAACATCAGCTCAGAGGAATGTGCTGGGTTAGCTGCTATAACAAACAAACCCCAGAGTTTTAGTGGTTTAATTCCTTAAAAGCTGATTTCTCACATAATAGTACAAAGCCAATATTCCTGGCTGATGGGTGATTTTCTTCAATATGGTGATTAAGGGACCCCCATTGTCCATCTGTGGCTCAAAGGTCTCTACATCCAACTGGCAGACAGGGAAGCGGAAAAGGAGAAGCGCAACCTGTATCTTAAAAGCTCTCACCAAGAAGTGAGTCACATTCCTTCTAGCCTCATTCCATTGGTAAGAACTGTCACATAGTGACATCTGGAAGAGGGAATGGAAAATAGAATCCTTGGCTGGAGACCCTGGGTGGTACAAACAGTTAACATGCTTGACAACTAACTAAAAAGTTGGCAGTTCGAGTCACCCATAGGTGCCTCAGAAGAAAGGTCTAGCAATCTACTTCTGAAAAATCAGCCATTGAAAACTCTGTGGTGCACAGTCCTATTCTGACACACATGGCGGGTCACCAGGAGTCAAAATCAACTCCATGGCAACTGGTGGTGGTGGTGATTCTACCTAATCTAGCTAATGAGCTGGGCAGAAAAGACTAAGGTGTCTGGAAAACGCAAGAAAGTTTAGGCCTTATTCCAACTATTTGAGAAGGAAAAAGAAACATCTAAAATAAGGTTTTCAACAGTCATGATTACATTTTGCCATACCTATCACAAAAATGGTAATTGAGACAGACCGCCGGTAAATAGGAGCCCTGGTAGCATAACGGTTAAGAGCTCAGCTGCGAACCAAAAGGTCGGCAGTTCGAATTCACCAGCCGCTCCTTGGAAACCCTGTGGGGCAGTTCTACTCTGTCCTGTAGGGTCGCTACGAGTTGGAATTAACTCAACAGCAAGAGTTTTGGTTTTGGAATTTTTTGGCTGGTAAATAATGCCATTCTGTGACCAGAGCATGCAGAAATCAACTCAATAGCAACTGGTTTTGCCTGGATAGTTGCCTCCAGCACCCATTCCACACAATGGAAGGGAGAACACAAACTTTTGGTGGATTATCAGCCACCTCTACCAAAAGAGGCTTTTTCTAATTCACACAAAGGTGATTTCCTCCTAGCTGAGGCCCTGGAAACCTAAACTGGAAGGAAAGTTAGAGTTCTTCTCCTCTAACATGCTACAAATACAAACATTCCTCAGACACCCTGGAATAGTCATCCAGCCAGTGCCAGATCATCCTGAGACACTTTTGCTAGAATAGTTTTCCTTTCATGGTCCCAGCTGAGCCATCTGTTGTAACACAGAATAAGTACATGCATGTACCTCATCAGATCTCGCACTAAATAAATGTAGCTGACTATAGTCCTCTTTTTTCCCACTAAATGCCCATAGCTCTTCAAATGTTCTTAATATACCATGGTTTTCAGACTCTTCACCATCATGTCTCCTCTCCATTAAAAGAGCATCATTTGTCACGGTCCGAAAAGTATTTGACCCCCTCCAAATGAAAACAATACTCCAGACACATGACTGGATATACCATTTGGTGTCATCTTTTCTAAATTACACTAACCAGACTCACAGTTCTCCCTTCACCTTTGTTTTCTTCTTTTTCCTCAACTGTAATGTCTTTATTCACATTTCCTAAAGCAACTGATATCTTTACCCTCCATTTGTCTGCTCCCATTGTTATTTAAATTCCTGCCAGTCATTTTCTGACCCATCACGAAATTAACATTCTTGTACCAAATGCACAAGGGCTGTTCAGGAAGTAAATTTATAAGGTGTTTTTATGAAACTGATTTTAAGAGATGGCAAGTAATCACTACAAGTATTCAAACAGCAGCTGATTGCTACTTTTCCACATAAGCCAACAGATTCACGCATTTGTTATAACCCAGGAGCAGCTTTTATATGCCAGCTAAGTAAATTGCAGAGTCCCTGGTTATTAAATCAACTTCAGATCCCATCAGCGAGCACAAACTTTATTGAGTCCCAGCCTTGTTGCAAATAATGTCTCCGAGAGAGAATGAGTTTTGCTCGAAACGGTGGAAAAGGCACTGTTCCTTTTCCACCTCTTCTGAGTGTTAATGTGTTCAGTGATTTTATCCACCGTGTGTTTCCAGGTCCTTGGATTTACATCGTTTTGCTCACTGCTGTTCCACTCCCTCCCCAGAACTGGGCATGTCATTTTGATACACTTTCAATTAAAAATGTTCTTGCCATAAATTTAAACAAGTTGACCATGAAATTTTGCAGCAGAAACCACTTTTTTTCATTAGAAAAATGGAAACACATGTTATAAAAGAACATTTAATGACATGAAAAAATATTCAAGATATATTGGTAGAGGCAAAAAGCAGATTTTTAAGTGCAAACACAATATGAATCTATATTTGAAAATAGAATATTTAGGGTATGTGTGTGCGCACATGTATGCTGGCATAGGAAAACCCTAGAAGGATATTCACCAATCTGTTAGCAGGTATACTATTTGGGTGGTTAGTTTTAAGGGTTTTTTTTCCCCCCCTTAGCTATATTTTCTAAATCTTTTATAGTGAACATTAGAGCTTTAATAAAGGAAAAATTAATGTTATTGCTTTCAAAATTTAATAAAAATGGAATCATAACTCTACACAGTTGAACACCATACCACATGTCCAGAAAAAGTGAATCTTTTTATATTCAGGATCCACATCACAGCTAGTCTGTTCGTCTGCTGCTTTAGTGCCTAAGAAAACATTATGGTCCAACAGAATCATCTATGAATCAACTATTATCTATGTGTCAATAATTGCTATACATTATGTACGTATTATTACTATGCTTCAATAATTAACCTCATAGTTAATTTTTTGGGCATTCCCACCATTTTTTGATCACTCTTGCCGGTAGTTATCAAGAAATGGAAGAGGAGGCAGTCTTCTTTCCCATCAGAATTCCAAATGTTGCTCCTGAACCACTTTTCCTTCTCGGGCTTTTGACTCTCCTCTACTTTCTCCTGCACGCTCATCTTTGGAGCCCTAGAGGTGCATACACGTACCCGAATGCAGTAGCCATTTAGGAAACACGGCCATCGCTAAGGACATACCAGTTGAGGCGGGGGGGATTTTTTTAGTCAATAATTAATGTTGAGACAGAAGTCAAAAAAGCAGATGGAAATGGAGAAAGAAGTGCCTGGGTGAGCACAATTTAATTATGAAACACAAAGATGTTTGCTGTAGAACCAGAAAGTAAATTCATATTAAATCAAGCCCAACGCAGCTCAAAGCAAGATCTCCCCGTAAACGATCTCCCACTGACTTCAAAGGCAGAACTGGGCCGCAGGGTGGAGAAGCAAAGAGGTTAGGGAACATGCCCGAAGCTTGGCACAGAGTCAAGGGGGAGTAGAATTAAATCTCTGAGACCCAGGAGGTTACTGACCACTCCTTCCAGGCCTCCTGAACCCCAGAAAACAAGGTGGGCAGCCTCTCCGTTTCCCAAACATGAGGGTCCCTCGGAATGCTCATTTTTTTAACGGGGGCACTGGATGAATTCCGTCTGGTCCATTAGCTCCGAATCCATCGATGGAAACAAAGCTTCTACAGAGCTCACCTCCCTCATTCGGGGTTCAGGAACATGTTTCAAAATGCCACTTTATTAGCAGCTAAACAAAAACACCTCTTCGACAGGGATGAGGGAGTGTGGAGTAAACATGTCATCCCCACCTATTGTTCTTGCAGAGTCGAAATTCTCCTATGATTGATTATAAAAGGCAGTTACAGAGGAAGCTTGTTTGAGTCGGCTGAATTAAAAACAAACAGTGAGGCAGTCAACGAGGAACAGATCTGATGGATTAAAATGCACCGAAGAAGGACATCTCAGCGATGCCTGAATAGGCCAAGTTGAAATGAGAGGAAATTCGGCCTGCAATTTCCAATCAAGAGAAAACTGGCAAAGCAACAGAATCTGAGGCTCCCTCAGCTTTACACTTTATCTGCTAATTAGCATTAACATGCGTGGCAGAGGTATCTCACCAGCTTGTGGCACAATAAAAAGCGGAATGTGTTATCACCACAGAATGTGTAATTACTTTAAGCACTGGCTGAAAATTGCAGGGTACTTCATTTCAGAATTTGTATATATTTATTGTTAGAGATAAACTTGTTGAAGTATATCTAATCTAATTTTATGTTATAATTCCTGTTTAAGATAATGTTAGTGTCAGCAAGCCAAGAATTGAAGTAAATACTGCCGTAAATTATCATACATTAAAATACCAGAGCAATATATCCATTCAGCCGTGACTTGATTTGCTTGTTGTTTAAGGACAAAAAAAGAAATCTCAGATTACATCGAAACTAGAAATATATCCTGTTGGGTTGCCTCGACCATGTCATGTCATGCAGCTGATGAAGCCTGCCAACATGAAATTCTCTCTTTTAGCTCCTTAGAAATGTGGATCACTTTTTAAAAAATTGTCGATTTCCGTTTTCCTTAGGTAGAATTTATTATTTTTGCAAAATCTCTTTAAATTGCTCTGTACCTACCCACAAGGGAAATGCATTAGGACAGATTATTTGGCTTTAAATCATAACTAAGTTAATATTTGTTTTAAGTTTGAATTAAGACCTAGTTTAAATTTCTCCTTAAATTGTTAAACAAGACAATTTGGGGCTATGAAAAGGAAACTACACCATGTTTTTCAGTAATATGATATTATGGCAGAGGCTACCAAATCATGCAACAGCTATTTTTTTTATTTTCCTACTAAATAGGGGATTACAGCTAGAGCATTGCCGGCATACAGACTGTTCATTTTTGAGCAGCATTCTGTCGAGCCTGCAAAACTTGGAAAGATGTGGAAATAACGCTGTCTCCGAAGGTGCCTCCGAAGAGGGAATGCTAGGTTTAACACCCATCCTGTTCGATAACTAGCAATTTCTCTGCCGTTTTTTGCCCCTGTTTTTCCAGGAGAGAAAAAAAGGCATATAGTTACACGGTTCACAATGCTAGTACTTTTATTCATATAATTTGTATTTTCAAGTTGTCTACCTTCTGCTCCCTTGGGGAAGACATTGAAATCAGGGATCCCATAGAATATATCTTATTATGAGTCTTTTGGAAAGAGAACAAGGATTTTAATGTCTGCCCATTGGCCTCCCTGTTGTGTAAAAAATGGTGGAGCTAATGAAGCCTGGGATGACTCAGGCCATCTCATAACACTGATGTACTTGGGTCTACAGGAGCCTTCCTACACAATGCAGTAATTAAACCAAATAGATTGAAAGTCTTGAAACGTAGAAATTATTTGCCTGGGAAGCAACCTCACTCAGCACATTTAAAGCACAACTAAATTTTTTTTTATGGCTGCCTTTTAACATGAGAAATTGATATTTCATATTTAATGATTCCTAACTATAACTTTTATATTTAATGATTGCTAACTGCCCCATAGAGTTTCCAAGGAGTGGCTGTGGATTTGAACTGCTGACCTTTTAGTTAGCAGCCGAGCTCTTAACCACTGTGCTACCAGGGCTCCAAAGTTATAGTTAATACCAAACCAAAAAAAAAAAAAAAAAGGAGCTCTGGTGGCGCAGTAGTTAAGAGCTCAGCTGCTAACCAAAAGGTCGGCAGTTCAAATCCGCCCGCCAATCCTTGGAAACCCTATAGGGCAGTGCTATTCTGTTTTCTATAGGTCACTATGAGTCAGAATTTACTCGGCAGCAATGGATTTTTTTGGTTTTTGGTTAGTGGTAACGTTGCACTGAGCTGAGCATATTAAAAGAGGGGCCAGTAAATAAACAACACTCGGGCCACCCTGTGTTGTAGCAGGAGTGGGCAGAATTGAGGTCTTCCCTGAGGCTGAGGAAACCCAGAAAGTGGCACTAGGAACTGTGACTCACACGGTTTACTCCAGTGGCCAAAAGCGTTGAACAGAGGTATTAACCCTGCTGCTCCAGCTTGTGGTTCTCCTTAGGTGCAGTGGAGTCAATTCCAACACATAGTGACCCCATTTGACAGAGTAGAATTGCCCCATAGGGTTTTCTTGGCTGTAATCTTTACTGGAGCAGATCACCAGGTCTTTCTCCTGTGGAGCCATTCGGTAGGTTTGAACCACCAACCTTTTGGTTACTAGGCAAGCTCTTTACGATTGTGCTACCCTCTGGCAAAGGACCAGTTAAGTATTTAAAAATGCTGCATGAGATACCTTCAGTGCCTGCAAAAGCTTAGGGGAGGGTGAAGCTTTTTTTTTCCAGGCCTTACTCCTTGCCTGTTGAGCAACATTGTGATGTGCCCTTTAAGAAGCTATCCTTATTTCACCTGTAAAGTCATTTCACCTCAGGGAGCCTGCGATTCCCCCCAGTGCAATAGCTGGCCATTCTCTCGCTGACTGGGGAAAGTATTCTGGAACACTGCTGAATGAAAGCAATGAAAGACGATGTGAAGCCATGAGTGTCCACACAACGGGAAAAATCAACACTCTTCTCAACCAGCAGCCTGAACAAGGAGTTAACTAACTTGAGCGCGTTGACCCTACATTGATATGTAATTTTAGAGCCTTTTTTAGGGATACCTCCAGATGAAAAATATTTCCAAAATAAGATGTTCTGTGTGTGCACAGGGACTTACCACAATTCATGAGAAGCAGCATGCACTATTTGCAGAAACCAGAGCTTTTTTTCATCCAGGGCCTCTTAACTTCTGCCTTGCCCCACAACGTGGACTGGAAGGTTTACACCAAGCCTGTCTTGGCCAACCCAACATTAATCAGTGAAAGGGAACCAAAACGACCAGGAGAATTCTTCCACCAGAGACCTGCAGGCTGTCCCTCTGTGACTGTCCATTCTGTAGAGTCTGTATCATCAATATCCACCTGGCTTTTCTTTCCTCTCATTCAAAGTAGTTTCCATATTTGCTTTTTGACGGGTAATATTATTTATAACCCTTTTCTTTCACTCTAATTTGAAAGTTTACTTAATTTTTTTTTCCCATAAGCCCTTAGAAGAACTCCATGAATTAGCCTGGCCTTCAAATACCCATTGTACACTTGAAGTTTAGTCAGGAAACATAAGGTACGCTCAGACCAAGTACTTGAGGGGAGCTTTGTAAAAGGACAACATACAAAAATGCAGGTAGAATTAATATGAAGGCACTTGGAGCTACCAACAACTGTCCCCACACTTGGAGTTGTATAAATTCATTGAAAGATACGGCTATAGGAAAATGCTACACACACACACACACACACACACACACACACACACACACAAGCTAGCTATGGCCTTCTTTATAGAAACAAAGACAGCAAAGACCTATTATTCAATAGAGAGGTAGGCAGAAGAATAAGCACCCTGACCACACTCTCCTTTTGTCCTCTTATCTCCTGCTCCATTGACCAAACTCAACTGGAACTCAGAGGGCAAGGAGTCTTGTTGATGCAGTACATACAGGTCAGCTTCCCGGCACACAAAGCAGGGTGTGGAAGGTGCAAAGAGGATCTAGAGGGGCAAACTGAGACTACGCAGCACAAGTGGGTTACCCAAGTCACTTATCAGAAGAAATGCTTGATGTAAAACAGACATCTTGTAAGTTCCTGGACTACCATAAAGTCCGCCAGTAAAACAAAGTTGTTACCACTTCTCACATCTTATGGATTTTCATAATAGTCCTCAGAGGCCAACAACATTTGTTAACTACTGTTGTGACCAGCATCTCATAGAAACACAAGTTCCTGATACGCGTATGTCCAAACAAACTATGTGGTCTTGTAACCACATTTTATCAAGAGCTACTTTTACAGGCTATTAATTATTTCTGAATTGTTTACATTTTCTTTTATGACATTGCCCTGCTAATCACTCATTCAAAGAAAGTTCTAGATCTTTGGGATTTCAGACATAACTAATTTTATCGTCCTATAGATTTATTACCCATTGCTGTCCAGTAAATTCTGACTCATAGTGACCCCGGTGACACAGTAGTTTTAGCACTTGGCTGCTAATGGAAAGGTCAGAGGTTCGAACCCACCAGCCACTCCACAGAAGAAAGATGTGGCAATCTGAAAGATGACGTAGTCAGCTTCCATAAAAATTGTTGTTATTGTTAGATGCTGTTGGGTCAGTTCCAACTCATAGTGACCTTATGTACAACAGAACGAAACACTGCCTGGTCCTTCGCCATCCTCACAATCATTGTTATGTTTGAGCCCATTGTTGCAGCCACTATGTCAGTTCATCTTGTTGAGGGTCTTCCTCTTTTTCACTGACCCTCTACTTTACCAAGCATAACGTCCTTCTCCAGAGACTGGTCCCTCCTGATAACATGTCCAAAGAACCTGAAACAAACTCTTGACATCCTCACTTCTAAGGAGAATTCTGGCTGTACTTCCTCCAAAACAGGTTTGTTTGTTCTTCTGGAAGTCCATGGTATATTCAATATTCCTGGCCAACACCGTGATTCAAAGGCATCAATTCTTCTTCGATCTTCCTTATTCATTGTCCAGCTTTCACATGCATATGAGGCAATTGAAAATACCATGGCTTGAGTCAGGCACACCTTAGTTCTCAAAGTGCCATCTTTGCTTTTTAACATTTTAAAGAGGTTTTTTGCAGCAGATTTGTCCACTGTAGTACATCATTTGATTCTTAACTGCCGCTTCCATGGACACTGACTGTGGATTCAAGTAAAATAAAACCCTTAACAACTTCAATCTTTTCCCCATTTATCATGATGTTGCTTATTGGTCCAGATGTGAGGGTTTTTATTTTCTTCATGTTGAGGTATAATCCATACTGAAGGCTGTAGACTTCATCTTCATCTTCAAGCCCTCTTTCTTTCAGCAAGCAAGGTTGTATGATCTGCATATCGCAGGTTGTTAATGAGTCTTTCTCTGTTCCTGATGCCATGTTCTTCTTCATATAATCCAACTTCTTGGATTATTTGCTCAGTATACAAGTTGAAAATGTATAGTGAAAGATACAACTATGATGCACACCTTTCTTGACTTTAAACCACGCAGTATCCCCTTGTTCTGTTCGAACTACTGCCTCTTGGGCTATGTACAGGTTCCACGTGAGCACAATTAAGTGTTCTGGAGTTCCCATTCTTCACAATGCAATCCATAATTTGTTATGATCCACACAATCGAATGCCTTTGCACAGTTAATAAAACACAGGTAAACATCTTTCTGGTATCCTCTGCTTTCAGCCAAGATCCATTTGACATCAACAATGATTTCCCTCGTTCCACGTCCTCTTCTGAATCCAGCTTTAATTTCTGGCAGATTACAACCTTGCAAACCTATGGGGCAGTTCTACTCTGGGCTATACAGTCACTATGAGTCAGAATCAACTGAACGGCAATGGGGTATAGCTTTATTAGTGGAACCTACATTCTCTTTCTCTGTCTCTCTTAATTTTTTTTAATATTTCTTTTCTGCTTTGTTTGTAAGACTTCCTCTCTTTCCTCTCTCCTGTTCTCTATATTGATTCTCTATAGTCATGCTCTGCTATACCATTAACTCTCTCTGTCTCTCCATTTCCCTGGCAACCTAGGTTAGGTGTAACGTAAACCATTCTTTTCACTTTTAATAGTTGTTTAGTGGTTTGACTGAAAAGATATTTCTGCAACCAAAGCAGTGGCACGTCTCCTCTGCATCTTTAACTTTGTTTTTAGGGTGGAAATCACGGATGCACTATTGATTCTACCTGCTCCTATAATTTTCAACCTGGAACTGTCTTATGTAGTGTATGTTGAGTAATCCTCACTCAAACCCAACTAGAGCTGTTATTTGGCCTGTATTACTACATCTGAAAGGTTAATACTCTTAGTGGCTAAAAGTAATTCTAATTTTCCCGTTGACATTCCTTTAGTCCGTAAAATAGGTAATTTAATTTGCAATAATATATATTTTCTCAATAAATTATTAATAAAATTATTTAAATTTTGGATGAAAAAGAAGGTGGCCAATTAATATTTATTTTCTCCAGAATTGAGCTTGGTATCAAAAAAAAAGTTAGGAAAGCATCAGCTTTGGAGTCAAGTAGCCCTAGGTTTGAGACTCCACTCTGTTTGTTATTACTCATTATCTTGGGTGAGTTGCTTAACTTCTCAACCTCCCTTTCCTTGACTATAACATGCTTGTAGGAATACGTACTTGGTGGGAGATTTTTGTCTTTATTAGATGAAGAAATGTGGGTGAAATTCCTGGGATGTGATACTAGTAAATATCAGTACACTTCCCCCTCTTTTATCTACATCTAGGAAACTAATGTACCTGTGTTGTTCTTGGTGGGCACCTGTTCTAAGCTAGGCCCTTGGTCTGGTGCTCCCCACACTTTGTATTATGTAGTCTCCTATATGCAGTTCTAGCCATCTGTTTCTCTCTCTCCTTATTGTTTCCTACTGCTTTTTCTATCTCCCTTTATCTCTTTTCCCATGTCTAGCAGAGTTTACAAAGTTGAAGATCCACAGGCCAACTAATGTAAATGCATGGCTCAAATAGGAATAAGGTAACAGTGAGCGATAAAGATTGTGGAGAACTAGAGTAAGTTTGCTCTATCTACAAACACTCAAAACACAATGAATACACACACATACACTTTGTTTGCCAAGCAAAATACATTGGCAAGTTGGATTTGGCTTATAACGCAGTCATTTTGTGAGCCTGCCTTCCGATAGAATCCATAGGTAGGCATTGCTCCAAAATCTCAGGTAGCATTCAGAATCATTGTGCTGCTAATGCCTGAATATAAGTTGTAATTATGAGCCATTTTCTTATGAAACTCTCCTCTGAAACCATTCACTCATGACAGATAAATCATAGGTCACTTTGCAGATGTACAGATATAATAAGAAAGGTTTATATGCTTGTCTCTACCAAAGCAGCTGTAGATACAGCCAAAAATATTCCCAGATATACATAACCATATTCTAGAATGTTGAAAAAAAAAGGTAAGAGTCTTTTGAGAAATAGAGACATAGGCAGATACGCAATATCAGGCCCTAGGTATCTCTGAGGATGTCAACATTCCCTGATGCTCTGTGTGAGCACCAAGTGCTGTGCTAAACGCTAGTACTGGGTTCTGAACAGAGTTGATCGAATTGGATCTTCCTCAGCTATCACAAAAGCTTCATGAGCCATTTCATCTGCTTCAGCAGCAACCTTTACATACCTCAAAGTTCAGACTGAATCTCCAGTGAGTTTTTACGGCTCAGCTAGACCAGTAACCTGCTAATACAACTACTCCCAACTCCAATCCATATGCTGCTCTTGAACTGGACCTTGTGTCCAACACTGGTAAGACCAATCTTCAGCAGTTTCTATACAGTGAGCTCAAGTGAGACACTCACTAGTAGGGTAAGTACACTTGCTGTCTAAACTGAATTATCTGCTCACATGTAAGTCTTTTTATCTAGAATATGACCTTTTTGGGAGCTGAGATTATGTTGTAATAATAATAACAATAACCACAATTTATTAAGTACTTACTATGTCCCTAGTAGTGAGGCAACTACATTACTTATGTGACCAGATGTCTTTTCGTCCATTTTCTCCCTTGAGAGGTTGAACAGCAAATAGAATAATTGAAAGAGATTAACAGTCTTTTGACATGAAAAGCAATAGAGGCCCACAGGATTATAATCCATCCAAAGTGGTTACCATGTGTACACCACACCCTGAAGGCTGACCACTGTGGAGGCTGCTCTTCCCTCTTCCCTCTTTCTCCCTCCAGGAGCCATGCCCTGGTGCTATCCATCTGGGAACAGACAGAGTCAAGGACTGCAGATCAGAACAAGAGGTAAGCCACTGGGAATGGGCAGCAAAAGGAGATAAAAGGACAAAGTAGCTGTGAGGAAGGAGAAGAATAGGTGGGAGGTCCAAAGAGAAAGAAGTCAGGTACCAATCCCAGAATATGGTCCAGTAGGCACCATAAAGGTTCAGAAATAAGAGTTGGCACTAGTGAAGAAGCCAAAGAAGTGTCCAATGGAATAGGGCAGAGAAACCACTACCTAAATCCATGTCCTCTTGGGCTCAAATAGGTTGGAATTTTTGACTGTAATCAAAGGAACAGACTAATCAGTCTGTTTAGTATAAAAATTATGCTAAACTTTGATTGTGTGCCCAATAGGCTAAAAGTAAGCCCACTTAGGGCATGAATTCTGTGACCCCTTTCTCTTGGATGTTACAAAAGTAGTGGTGTGGCTTCACAGATACTGATTATTCAATATTCACAAAACGCTGTAAGGTAGGAATTACTAATATTACTGTCTTCTTCACCGTGTATCCAAAGTGCTCGATGAGGATACATGATCAAATTTTTCACTGAGAGGGCGCATTGCACAGAGCCTGGCAATTGTACATATTCAGTAATTGTTGATGTTAGCTACCATTGAGTCTGCCGCCGAGTGACAGTGACCTCTTGCCCAATGGAAGAAAATGCTGTCTGGTCCTGTGCCATCCCCATGTTGTGGATCAGACCATGAAGATCCGTAGGATTTTCACTGGCTAATTTTTGGAAGTAGATCACCAGGCCTTTCTTCCTAGTCTGAAACCTGTTGAGCACCACAGCAACATGAAAACCTCCACTGACAGACTGGTGGTGGCTGTGTATGAGGTTCATTGGCCGGGAATCGAACCCAGGTCTCACTTATCTAAGGCCGAGACTTCTACCACTGAACCACCACTGACCTCATTCTATAATTACTTCTAACTAAATAAAGCCAAGGAAACACTACAGTATTCTCAACATCTACAAGGTCTTGAATAAATGGATGTGGAGGGTGATTACTAGAAATGGGATGGTTTCTTTCTCAAAGATTCAGTGTAGTGAAACGATGTCAGGCTCTATAAACAGAATCTATAATCTCAGAATCAAAGCCAGACTCTTACATGTGTGCTGTGTGGAAAGAAATGTGGGTCTTACACCTGTGGTGTTTTCTTTTTTCAGACAAATATGCAAACTGATAACAAGACCATCTGTTTCATCATCCTCAGATATAAAAGATGGTTACACACATGGAGAACTAATCATTTTGCTCCCTATAACTGCTTGTCTGATTTCATAAATATCCTTTTACAGTTTAGTTTAAGAACTTTGGCTTTAGAATTTTCTAATACTCAGCATTACTTACATATTCTTAACCCCCCAAGAATACAAAAATATCAAGTGTATTTCTTAAATTACTATAACAGCAACAACATAACTGCTTTCTTAAAATTGAAATCCAAATTTCTATCCTTCTCTTATGCTGCTTTCAAGGAATTAGGGGGCACAATATTTGAGAGTTCCAAATGCGAATAAATGAAAAAGGATAAATCAAGATTACTGACAAAACAATACAACTCTGTGAGAGAAAGCCCTGTCTTCACCTCAGCGTGTTTGATCCTTTCAATCTTAGTTTTTTTTTCTTTGCCTGGGTCTGCTCCAACTCTACCAACAATTCCTGGGATCCTGAACCAAGATGGCTGCAGCTACCAGCACAGCTGATGGCTTTGAGTTTCTGCTCATCCCCAAAAAACCAAGTTGTAAGAAATTGCCTCCCTTTCCTATTAGTTCTAACGAGACTAAATTGGGATTTTTCAAAAGGGACTTTTTTTTAATTTTATTTATTTTGTTGATGTTGAGGCTATACATGGGAAAACGTACACCAACTCAATAGTTTCTGCATGTATCATTTAGTGACATTGATTACATCCATTGAGTTGTACAACCGTCCTCACCCTCCTTTTCTGAGCTGTCGCTCCCCCATTAACATAAATTCACTGCTCCCTAAGGTTCCTATCTAATCTTCCAAGTTGCTGTTGTCAATTTGATCCCATATAGATAGTTCTTAAAAGAGCTTGATGTTCAAGGCAGACATTTTTTACTAGGTAAGCTAAACTATGGTTATCTCAGGTCAATAGTTTCAGGGGTTTATCCAATCTTCATGGCTCCAGGAAGTCTGGAGTTCATGAGAATGTGAAATTCTGTTTTACATTTTCCCCCTTTTGATCAGAGATTCTTCTACAGAAGAATAACTATAGAAGAATCTCTGATCAAAATGTTCAGTAATGGTAGCTGGGCATCATCCAGTTCTTCTGGTCTCATGGCAAAAGAGGCAGTTTTTCATGGAGGCAATTAGCCACACATTCCATATTCTCCTTCTATTCCTGATGTTCCTTCTTCCTCTGTTTCACCAGGTGAATAGAGACCAATTTTGTGCCTTGGATGGTCACTTGCAAGTTTTTAAGACCCCAGGCATTAAACAATGAACTCAGAGGTAGAAAAGAAGCACTAACCATGTTATTAGGCCAGTTAACTGGGATGTCCATGTAACCATGACCCAACACCTCCAAACCAAGAAATAAAATCCCATAAGGTTTTTGGTTGTACATAAGCAGCCTCAGCAGCTACTCTTTTTTTTTTTCGTTGTAAATATGTCTGTCGCACAAATTTGCCAATTCAACTTTTTGCAGGTGTACAATTTATTGACAGCAATTATAATCAGCTGTGCAACCCTACCCTTAATCAATGTGATATTTCCATGATGGAAATATCAAAAGGGAATTTTAAAAGAAAACCAATAATAAAGAAAATGAGTTAAAGAATATAGACTCCAGCACCCTTACAGGACACACAACTATTAGCTTAATTAAGTCTATCATACATGGGCAAGGCTGGGGCAGCTGATGAGTCCCCCACCATCTGTATTTTCTTTTAACCTCAGCCCTATCTGAAGAATCTTTCCCTATGGTCACATTTTTTTTTCAATTTTTGAGTGTTTTCTTCACCTTTTCTTTCCTCTGTCACTGTCCGCTACAGAGGAGGAATTCGAGCTGAATTCTCCTGCTAATCATTATAAAGAGTCTATAAAACAAAAGGTAGTCTTCAGGGATTTATGATGGCCACCACAAGGATTCTTTTGCCTCTGGAGACATGAGACTCACGTGCTTCTCTAGAATCTTAAGGCTGAAGATTCCAGTGGAATGGACTGCAGGGATCTGGGTTCTAGACTTACACAATATTTATCTACTTGGCATGCCAACTTCAGGTCTCCGCTTCATTACTGATTAAAAGAGAAAGGGGGAGCTGGACTCAAAGGTCTCTAAGACCCTTTCCTTTAAAATGGTATGATTTATAACCCCAGGTGAAGATTTTGAATCATCAATGAAGAGGTAGTAACTTTTTAAAAAATCAGACAGGGTCTAAGGGTCAAGGTTGGGTTAAGGGTAGAACTCAGAGGCTGAAGACATTGAGGCTTTCAAGAAAAGCCTAAAAGAATCAGGCCCAGTCAAGGAAGACTGAAACCAGAGGGGACTATCTAGAGTTGCAAAGTGCCTTCTTCACACAAGGAGACATCACTGAGACTCACAAGAAAGGGGAGGTTTTGAAAGGTGAGGCTGTTATAGATGCAATGGATGGAGACTGGGGAAAGAGGGGCATAAAATTATTAATGATGGATTCTGGCCCCAGGGAGCACTGGGAACCTCCTTTAGAACTTCATTGTCATTTATGCAGTCCATCCCATCCCAAACCCAGCTGAGCCCAATTGTCTGAGTAGCTGGGTCCAGCTTCTTCCCTCTCATCCTGGAAGAGTCTGAGATGCAGAAAAAGAATAGGGGCCTAGAGTCCTGTAAACTACCCCAGCCAAGCCAGCTGTGGCTAAGCTTTGGTTAAGACAGGCTAAGAGATGTATGGGTTTTTTTGTATTTCTCATTTTTTCATAGTTTCCAAGCCAATACTACTTTTAAAATAAATGTATTTTTGCCTTTGCTAAAACTAAAGGGAATGGAGCCGTTAGTACATATAACAAAAGCAGTAGGAACCCTGTGAGTGGTAGTCCCCAAAATGGATACACTCATCCCAGAGGGTAATGCAGTAAGAAAACATTAGAACTTATCCTTTTCAGTTTTTAGCTTTTACTTACATTTTAATATATATATGATATGCAATCCAGTAGAATACACACACACGTATGTATATAATGTTTAAATAATGAGCCCTGGTTGCTCAATGGTTAAGCACTTAGCTACTAACCAAAAGGTCGGCAGTTAGAACCCACCAGCGACTCCACAAGAGAAGTCCTGGAGATCTGATCTCATAAAAATTACAGCCTAGAAAACTCTACGGGGCAGTTCCACTCCACCATATAGGGTTGTTATAAGTCAGAATCAATAACAATGTTTAAATAAATAAATATGCATATATTGGGATGCCTGGTCAAAAATTTTTCATGGAGGGTGAAGACGGTTTTGAAGACCACTGCCTAAAAAGGTTAATACCGTGGTGGCAGCTTCCATGGCAACTCAGGATAGTGGGGAAAGCAGGAGTAGCTAGGGCAGATCAGAATGCAAAAACCCAGGCAGGAAGGAATAAAAAATATCTGAAGACACTCCTCACTTCCCGTCTAGTGTTTTGTTTACAAGCACGTCTTTGGCCATCTGTACAACACGGTGTTAAGTGCATAGGCTTTGCAGTCAGACAGTTTATATCCTGTCTCCTTTACTTTCTGTGAGAACTTGGATAAGTTACTTAACTGTTTAAACCTCATTTTCATCTCTGTAAAACGGGAATAGAAGTACCTACACTATATGAGTTGTTGTAAAGACTGAATGAGATCATATATGTAAAATGCTTAATATATTGCTTGACATCTAGTAAGCTCGAAATAAATGATGCCTATTATTATTTCTAAGGAGGTTTGGCGGCACAGTGGTTAAGTGCTCAGCTGCTAACTGAAAGGTCAGAGGTTCAAACTCACCAGCTGCTCCATGGGAGAAAAGACCTGGCCATCTGTTCCCGTAAAGATTACAGCCCAGGAAACGCTATGGAGCAGTTCTACCTTGTCCTATAGGGTCACCATGGATTGGAATAGACTTGGTGGCACACAACAACAACATTATTATTTCCACTTGATTGATTATTACTATTTTTTACTTTATAACCTCCTAAGCTCAAGGATCTAAAAAACCCATTGCCAAGCAAGGGAGAATGAAGAGAGCAGGATATAAGGAAAAGATTAGTCCAAAGGACTAATGGACCACAGCTACCACGGCCTCCACCTGACTGAGCCCAGTACAGCTGGATGGTGCCCGGCTACCACCACTGACTGCTCTGACCAGGATTACAGCATAGGGTCCTGAACAGAGCTGGAGAAGGATGTAGAACAAAATTCTAACGCACAGAAAAGACCAGATTTGCTGGCCTGACAGACTGGAGAAACCCTGAGAGTATGGCCCCAGGATACCCTTTTAGCTCAGTGGTAAAGTCACTCCCAAGGTTCACCATTCAGCTGGAGATTCGACAGCCCCATAAAACAAAACAGGACTAATGAGGCACAGC
>NW_004443958.1:4741545-4751495 GCF_000243295.1 Trichechus manatus latirostris
TGTTGTAGGGTTGTTAACCGATGTCATAAAACAGTATGTGTACTGACTGTTTAATGAGAAACTATTTGTTCTGTAAACCTTCATCTAAAGTACAATTTAAAAAAATTTAAAAATAAATAAAATAAAAAACCCATTGTCGTTGAGTAGATTCTGACACATAGTGACCCTACAGGACAGAGTAGAACTGCCCCATAGAGTTTCCAAGGGGTGCCTGGTAGATTAGAACTGCTGACCTTCTGGTTAGCAGCTGTAGCTCTTAACCACCATGCCACCAGGGATCTAAGCAAGGGAAATTCCAAGAAATTAGCTTGGGGTTTGTGAGTGTATTAGTTTCCTAGGGCTGTCATAATAAAGTATCACAAACTGGGTAGCTTAAAACAACAGCAACTTATTCTCTCACAGTTTTGGAAGCTATAAGGCCAAAATCAAGGTGTGGCAGGGCCATGCTCTCTCCGAAGTCTTTAGGGAAGAATCCTTCCTTGCCTCTTCTAGCTTTTGGTGGTTGTTAGCAATCCTTGGTGTTCCTTGACTTGTGGAAGCATAACTCCAATCTCTGCTCCATCTTCACATGGCCATCTTCCCTCTGTGTGCGCGCGTCTTCACATGACCTTCTTATAAGGTCATCAGTCATTGGATTTAGGGACCACTATAATCTAGTATAGAGCCCTAGTGGCACAGTGATTAAGACCTCAGGTTGCTAACAAAAAGGTCAGCAGTTCGAATCTACCAGCCACTCCTTGGAAACTTTATGGGGCAGTTCTACTCTGTCCTGTAGAGTCGTTATGAGTTGGAATCACTCAATGGCAATGGGTATGGCTAGGAATTAAATGGTAATACATGTAAAGGCAGAGCAGTCACTGGCAAGTGCTTGACAAGCTTTAGCTGATTTTGGGAGTAAGAAGTAACTATCTCATTATTGTACATTGAATTATATTCCCCCAAAAGATATATAGGAGTCCTGATCTGTGAATGTGACCTTGTTTGAAAATAGGTCTTTGCAGATGTAATCAAGTATAACTAGATGATACACCAAAAACCAAACCCATTGCCATTGAGAACTGTCGACCTTTGGGTTAGCAGCCTGAGGTCTTAACCACTGCACCAACAGGGCTCCCATTTAATTCCTATGAGTTAGACAATATTGTTTTCCTCATTTAACTATGAAAAAACTAAGGGAGAAAGAAGTTGAGTAGTAATTCACCCAAGGGAATGGCTAGGATTTGAAGCCAGGCAATCTAGCTCCAGAGCCTGTGTTTACCTGCTACCCTAGGGTTTCTCAACCTCAGAACTACTGACACTTGAGGCTAAGTGATTCTTTATTGTGGGGGACTGTCCTGAGCATTGCAGGATGTCTAGCAACGTCCCTGGCCTCTGCCCACTAGAGGCTAGTAGTATCCTCCCCTCTGTTGTGACAATCAAAAATATCCCCAGACATTTCCAAATGCCCCCTTGAAGGTAAAATTACCCCTGGTTGAGAACTACCGCTCTACACCAACCAACCCTGTTTATTGTTCTAAAGACAATTTTTGTCCTTAACCTTGAGTTTGGTAATATCATTTTCCTCATCTTACTTAATGACAAAACTCATGCACAGAGTTAATTCTTGTTCTCAGCCTTGGCTACGCAATAGAACCACTTGGGGAGCTTTCAAAAAACCTTGATGCCCAGACTGCAGCCCAGGTTAATTGATCAGGATTTCGGGGGGGAGAGGGTAGTATCTGTGTTCTTTTTAAGGTCCCCAGGTAATTCCAATGTGCAGCCAAGTTTCAGAATCAAGACTCTAGTCATTCTTTTAGGAATCAACCCACAGAACTGTTTAGGTATTCGCTGTGTAATTAGGAGTCTAACTCCATAATTGCAGTACATCCGTACTGTCCTTTCTTTCTATGAACCTCCTTCTCCAAACACCACAACTCTTGTCCCCCTCTCAGGTCAACTGCCTTGAACATTTCCTTCCCCCCCTCCCCACATACTCTTCCTCCCTGTCTTTTCATGAAATATTCTTACCTTGTTGTTGTTTTTTCTTTTTCTTCTTTTTTTTAAATTCCCCTATCCCCTACCACTATCACCCTTCATCTGACTTCAGCTGAAGTGAGCTTAGACATCACCCTTTTGGGAAAGAAACCTTATCTTCATCTTACCCACTGATCTTCATCTTTCATACCACCACGTAAAGCACTAGCATAGCCCCTATCCACGTTATATTGTTATCTTCAGTATTTGCCGATCTCCGCTCAACCTCCTCACTCCCACCACTAATGCCACTATTACTGGATTCATGTCATTTATCTTTGGATCCCTAGCATTCACCTGTGTCTGACACCTTAGGAACAGATTCATAAATGTTTTGTGAATGAGTGAATAATTGGCATGTCCCTATTTGCTTGTCCTCACCTTTTTTTCTCCCTCCCACAGATCAACGTGGTGGTCCTCTTTCATCACTTTCTCCATGAATATTTCATCACTGCCAAACCTCCTTCATAGTCTTGAGCCATCTGCCCACTGGCGAGAGTGGTGGCTAAACTATTTTCCCTCCATAGGACTCAGGAACAAAGCCAGGCGGCTGCAGCTGGAATTCATCTCTGGTTTTGAAACCTAAATGAAGCTATCATCAGCAAGCTTCAAGTTGTGGTGAGCCTTGTTCATGCTCAGATCAGCTTCTGTCTTCACCACAATTCTAGGCTTGGACATTATAATACAAGAGTGATAGCAGAACTACCGTGTTCTCTCTGTACGCCATGACTGAAGATAAGCCAATTTGTTTACCATAGTGAAGTTGTGCCATTATCTACTGGCTTTGCTCTGCAGGAAAGTAATTTCCGTCTGCAAGATTCCCATCACCCAGAGGGTTTAAAAAAATGTGCCAGAAATTTGTGGGGAAACATTCAACCTAATAATTTTTTTTTTCATATTCTCAATTCTTAGGGCAAAGCACATCATGCGGAGCATCTATAAGGAAGAGGAACTCACACATGTATGAAAGGAAACTCCTCAGAAGTTCAGAGGCCATGGATGGAGTGGTGCAGGGGAACTAGTAGTCCATTTCAAGTAAGTGAACAGAACACTCATCTCCTCTATGTTCTTCTCCTTCCAGTCTGACTATGGCCCCTGCCCAGGTGACACTAAGTTTGCTCAAGGATTGATCTAGACCAAAGTGAGGCTATGAGGATGGCTAATCTATAAATCTTGCTGAGTCAGGAGCCCCTTACAAACCTAAGTTTCTAGAAGAGTCTTCCCCTCTGGTGATCCCTCCACAAGTATTGTGATAAGGTGTTCCTGAGCTTATGGTCCTTATAATCCTCATAAAATAGTTTTCCTTCATGTGAAGAAACATCTTACTTGACACTTACCTAAGTACCATGCTGATTGCAATTTACTCATCGTTTAACAGTTATGTCAAAAAGAAGTTAAAATAAAAATTACCATTTATCACCAAAAATAGAGTTATGCAAGCCAATATTTTTGGCATGATTGATGATTCTAATCATGCTTGTTTCATTGGGAACCGTCTGGCCTAAAGAAGAGTTTTTTTGTCAAAGAGAGTTGATGAAGTTGACTCTATGTGATTTTTAAATAAGATAACAGTTACAAGAAAGAAAGCAAGAGGTATTAAATGGTGAATAATATCTTCCAAGTTGTTTACTGTTAAAATGGAAACTATTCTGTGAGCATTACATAAATAACAGCTTCAGTAAAATCAACAAAGAAATGAGCAATAGATGAAATGGAAGTTTCTTCACTTTGCAGCAAAGTCACAGAAGCTGTTCCATCAGATAACTGCCAACTGCCTCCCCAACTTTTCCCAAAGTTAATAAACTATAACCTGCCAGGTATTCCAAAACTGTAAACTATGGAACTAAAGTGATGGCTTTTCCATCACTTATATATTTATTCTTCAGATTTCCTCATCTCTGAGGAATGAGTGCTTTGGTCATCCTAAAACACATCTCTTTCTTTTTTTTTTTAACCCCTAGAGATAACTGGCTGTTTTTGTATAAATTTGTTCAAGAATAAACATTAGCTGGTATTGCAATGCTGCTCTTACAGTATATTATGCATACTACTACTTGCCAGAATAAAGTTTCAGTTATTACACATACATTTATAGATATACACATATGTGTGTCTATATACAGACAAGTAGACTTTTATATAGAAAGACTCTGTGTATATGAAAACGAGACTATTTGCTTGTGTAATGTGCCAAATATTAAAATTAGAAAATTCAGCCAAGTTCTTCACAGTTTTGCTTGAAAAAATCTTTTAAAATTCATGCAAAGTTGGTTCACTTTCTTGAGAATCTTAAAAGAATCAAGGACCAATCTCAATTTCACAATCTATTAGGATTAATTTATAGATCAAGTTGGATTAAAATGAAAAAGTCAGCTACAAAAGAAAAAACAGCAGAAATTTAAAAAGTGTAAATGTACAGTTAAAGGAAATTATTTTTCCTAACAGTCCTGATTCTCCTCTTTGATCAGAGAATTTGGGGGATCAGATTGTTCTGCTTCCCTAAAACTCTCCCAACTTCCCTACACAAACTTCATTTGAAGGAACTAACGGTGCCCAGCCAGAATCCCTGGGTGGTGCAAATGGTTAACACACTTGGCTGCTAACCAAAAAGTTGAAGGTTTGAATCCACCCAGAGACATATCTGGAAGATAGGCATGATGATCTACTTCTGAAATTCAGTCACTGAAAAACCTTTGGAGCACAGTCTTACACACATGGGCTTGTCGTGAGTCAGAATTACCTGGAAGGCAAATGGTTAATGCCCAGCCATTGGCATAAATCATGAAAATGAGAATAACCAGAACAAAAACCAAACCCGTTGCCGTGGAGTCAATTCTGACTCATAACGACCCTATAGGACAGAGTAGAACTGCCCCATAGGGTTTCCAAGGAGAGCCTGGTGAATTCAAACCGCTGAACTCTTGACCACTGAGCCACCAGGGCTCTGAAAGTGAGAATAGCTAGCTTAAATCCCCAGAAAATTCATTCATCCTCCACATCACCCCCACATTCTCCTTGAAATTTTCGCTAGTTCCTGCTACTCACCTTCCCTCTCCAGACTTTCATCACACATCTTCACCAGGCTTATGACATTTTGACATTTTTCTCTATCTAGTAGGTGTGTGACTTGTTTGGGTATGTGTTTCATTATCCCCAATAGGGTGGTAAACCTAAGGATAAAACTGGGTCATTTTCAGTTTTATAAGACTTTAGTAATTCCTTGTAGGCGCAGTGGTGAAGAGCTACAGCTGCTAACCAAAAGGTCAGCAGTTCAAATCCACCAGCCACTCCTTGGAAACCCTGTGGGTCAGTTCTGCTCTGCTCTGTAGGGTCACTAGGAGTCGGAATCAACTTGATGGCGCACAACAACAACTCCTTGTAGGAGCTAAATAAATGCCTATTGAGCTAAGAAATTAATATTGTAAAAAAATGAAAATACAACTGACATCTAAGTCTTCAGACAGTAGGGTTCACTGTCAGCAATAGCTGCAGTGTGACTCTAAGATGTAAGCCAAGATTGATCAGCATTTCAATGCCAAATGATGAAGTTTCAAAACAGGTGAAACCACCCTATCGTTTAATCACAACTTCTTTCCTAGGTCCAGTATCTCCACAGACTAAATCTTACCTGCCCCGAATAAATTGCACTAGGGCAGAACCTGGTCATCAGATAGATCACTAGAATAAACAACTAGAGTGCTAAAAGAGATATGCATAGAATGCATTTATTTACTGACTCATTCATTCATTCCATTGATTGTTCTTCTGCTTGTTCATTGCTTTCTTTTTTACTTATTTTTATAATAATCAAGAGCAGCTAATCAGATTAGTCTTAATCCTCAGTTCATACCATTATCCTTGTTTCACACATGCCTTGGTTTCATTTTATTTTATTGTTGGTTTATTTTTATGCAATGAATTCCCTTAATCCCAACACCCAACTGCAGAACTAGAATATTGACCATAACTTATATTTAAGTATTTTCTCCTCATTCTGCCCCCTTCTCTTTCACCAAAGGAAACTGCTATCTAGAATATATTATTCCTTTGCTTTTTTTTCCCAGATTTTATCTCATACTGATATATACTTAAAAAATATCTTCGTTTATATTTATTCAAAAAAATATTTCTATCAGTGTTTCTATATCACAAAACAAGTAAATGCTTTGTTTTATCGAGCTACTTATGAGCTTTGGTGGAGGTACACATAGCATAGAGGTGCAGTTCAATACTATCTGAGCGGAAGTTGTAGACCTGAGAAAGATAAAGTCACTCTGCACTTGGCTGGTCCCCTCGTCCCTTACCATGGCCTCAGCCCTTTGCCCAGGATCGTAGTGGAAGCTAGCATTCTCTCACAGAGGGCACACACCCCTCTTCCATCATTGCCTGGTCCTCTCAGATGCATAATGGATTGTTAATGAGGCTAAGTGAACTCAAATTTGTCATTCAAGTGCCTGGTCCATACTATCGTGCTCACTCAGTCTAATGACTTCTTCCCCATTCCTTTTTTCATATTATTGATATCAAAGCTTTCTCCATGACTATAAGTATTTAATTTACAATTTAAAAATATTATAACTCAAAAGTAAGCAAAACAAAAACCTTCCAAATGATGTAAGCAAATGCTTGTAGAAGGAATAAGCCTCTGTTGAGCTGTCGGTGATATCCACACTACTCTTCACTCTGGTCCTTTTCTTCTTGGATGTTATCGGCTCCAGCGGCTTGCCCAGTACCTTCAGTGGCTCAAAGCCTGTAATGTCTCTCTCCCTGTCTATAGTTCTACTTGGATAAATGGTGCCTGTCAGTTGTAGGAAGAGTCAAGAGGTGATTTGGATCCAAACAATATACTAAATATTGTTCTCCCCAGTGTTTCTGTTTTTTATTATTGTTGTAAAAATACAGATAACACATTTACCAGTTCAACATTTTTCACACTTACAATTCAGTAAAACGAGTTACATCGATCATGTTTTCCAGTCAGCCTCTCAATGTCTTTTACAAACGGTGCCTTATTAGAATTTTACAAAAGTCCTTCCTGATACATGGGCTAGACACTATAAAGATGACAAAACTGAAACTCATACAACAGTTGAGAGCCATGACCAAAGTCACATGGTGATAAGCGTAGAGGGGACCCAGACCTTCTGATTCCTAGCACAATTCTATTCATTTTATCCTCTTCTCCCACCTTCTCCAGGCCCACGCCCAGGAGACAGAAACCATCACCAACCTATAGCCTTCCTGTGGAGGATCGGACTTGCACATTGTTTCAAGATAACATACAGCACCTTGCTTCCTTGCTCAGCTATTTTTCTCTTGGTATTTTCAAGAGAAATGCTATAGGGCAAAACAATCTTTGAAAAACCATCTTATTTTATTAGTAAGTTCAATGCCTGGCTCTATTTTACATCACACATTATAAAAAGGCATCTTACAGTAATGCTGACAAAACTTATTTTGAAGAGGCTTTGTAGACATTCCCTTTGAAGGGGACACTTCCTTACATTGTTCTTAATTATGTCAGTCCTCCCATTGCCACCTCCAGTCTTTGAAAGCCCTTCCTCAAAGCGATGTTAACAACAGTCCTGAATGACAATTCAAAGCTAACCATTCCCCTAGAAGCAAAGAAAATGTAATTTATTCTATTTATCCAGCCCCGTGGGAGCTAATGGATTCCCTAATTCATCTTGTCACACACTGGAAAGGTTCATGACGGTGCACAGACAACAAAACCATTTTCTCAGCTTCACCTCAGCCCTGATCACTCTCCTCACCATGGTCATTTATTGGTTCATAGAGTCTTCCACCAAGAACAGTATTCCTTAATTATCCTCCCTAATTCAGAACTAATCGCAGGCATTGTACAAAGGAATGAAATCTTAAGATTCACTGGAAAACATGAGGTATTACGAACCATTATATTTCAGTACCTTGAACATCATCAGCAAATGATTGATTTCATTTGGGTTTCCATTTTTAATACTAGCATTGCATGTATGGGGGGCATAAAAATCTGCTATTAAATGCAGCATTAATCTGCACTTGCTAAGGAGTGGTTTCTCACAACCCACTCACAAACTACTCAATCTAGGGCATTACTCGAGTCCTCTGACATCTAACTCATGTCCTTCTGGCCTCTGTGCGTTGTGGAAGACCTCGCAAGGCACCTGCAGTCCCCACGTGGCTGTGAAACTGGTCTAGCTTTCCTAGGGCTCTCCAGGCTGATGTGGGCCCACTAACAGGGGAGGCGGGTATGCCAAGCAGCCGGTTTTTATTCTGGCATTTGCCAGAAGGGAAATTCCTAAGATGTTTTAGGGCCCCCTCAGGAGAATAAAAATGTCACACTGCCTTTAGCTTTTATCCTTCAGCTAAAAAGAAAGAAGATTTTAATACTCTTCTAACATACTTTGGCTTCAGATCCAGCTTATATTAATTAAGCACATACTTTTGGCCAGGTTTTAAATAGCTTCATTCCCATACCAATCCGTTGTTAATCATCTTTACCTTATAATGGTGGAAAATGGGGCTGGGGTGCTAATGGCCTCCTGAGATCATACAGATGGTAAAGGGCAGAAGCAGAATTTGAACCTGGCTCCTTACCCCTGGTGCCTTTGCCATTATATCACACTGCATCTTGCCATCTTCTGATCATACTTCTGTAGGGGGAAGAGGCCACGTTAAAATTACATATGCTGTGACTGAGTCCTATGTCAAGTTGTCATGATTCAATCGCTCATTCTTTCAACAAATTGAATGAATTAATGTTATGTTCCAGGCACTGTTTTAGGCTCTAAAGATATGTTGTTATTGTTAGTTGCCATTGATTCAACTCCAACTGATAGCAAACCTATATAAAACAGAACGAAACATTGCCCAGTCTTGAGTCATCTTCATGATCATTGGTATGCTCAAGTTTATTGTTGCAGCCACTGTGTATTTTTAATGCTTTCCAACCTGGGGTGGGGGGGCTCATCTTCCTGCACCATACTGGACAATATTCTGTTGTGATCCATAGGGTTTTCACAGGCTAATTTTTCAGAAGTAGATCACCAGAGCTTTCTTCCTAGTCTGTCTTAGTCTGGAAGCTCCACTGAAACCAGCCCACCATGGGTAACTGTCCTGGTATTTGAAATATCAGTTGCAAAACTTCCAGCATCATAGCAACACAAATGCCATCACAGTGTGACAAACTAACAGACTGGTAGTGGGCAAAGATAAAACCCATTGCTGTCAAGTCAATTCTGACTCATAGTGATCCTAAAGGACAGAATAGAACTGCCCCATATGGTTTCCAAGGCTGTAATCTTTGTAGAAGCAGACTGCCACATCTTTCTCCTGCAGAGCAGCTGGTAGGTTCAAACCGCCAACCTTTCAGTTAGCAATTGAGCCCTTAACCACTGTGCCACCAGAACTCCTTAGGCAAAGATATACCAAGGATCAAGACTGACAAAATGCTCTGTCCTTGGAGAGTTACATCTGCTGGGATCACAGTCAATAAGCACGACGCAAAAAGTCAAATATATAGTATATTAGAAACATTAAGCACTAAGTAGAAAACAAATTAGGGAGAAGATATAAAATGTCACAGGTTCAGCAAGGTTGAAATTTTCTACAACATGGCCAGGGAAGGCCCCCCCCAAGAAGGTGACTTTTTCTTAGTTGGCATTTAAGTTGCATTCAATTATCACACTGATATTTGCTCTTCTGGTTTTTTGTAGGGAATCTGATTACTTCATTTCAAGAAAACACATTGTAAGAATAAACTTGATAGGAGTTCCGGCAAAATGGCGCTCTAGGCAGAAGCACCATGCTGTCCCTCCACAGCAAAGATCCAAAAAACTAAGCCGAACAGAGAATACAACAATCCTGAAACCCTAAAACATCAAATGAAGACATAAAGAACTCAGCCAAGCACCAAATGGAGTGAGAAAACTGAC
>NW_004443958.1:4759556-4771443 GCF_000243295.1 Trichechus manatus latirostris
ATATATATACACATATATATATATGTATAGTGCTTTAGGTTTGCAGAGCAAATTAGTTTCTCACTAAACAACTAATACACGTATTGTTTTGTGACATTGTTTGCCAACTACAGGACATGGCAATACTCACCCTTTCTCAAACTTGGGTTCCCCATTTCCATTTGTCCAGCTTTCCTGACCCCTCCTGCCTTCATCGTTGCCCCTGAGCTGGTGTGCCCATTTAGTCTCATATACATGGTTGAGTTACGTGTATTATTGACAAAGCAAATACTTTGGCTCAGCTGATCACTTATGATACATTTATGAAGCAAAAGCTATGGTTGGGGTTTGAACAGTTCTTGGCCTTTGCAGAGGCAGCAGAGTGGATGAGCATGTAGGCTCTGGAATCACCCTTCCAGGATTCACGTTCCAATGTCCTCAATTACTAGCTTGTGACCTTTGGCATGTTACCCAACTTTTCTGGGCATGAGAAAAATCTGTAAAATGGGAATGGTATTGGTGCTCACCGCACAGTGTTGCTGTGAGGATTAAGTGAGAAAATCCCTGACAAGTCTATGCTCACAAGGGGGCTGGTATATAATAATTGTAGGTGTATAAATGTTAATTAATGTAAGAGACCTTACTCTTGATGGTAGGCTCAATCCAAAATAAATAAGGAGGTAAAGGTATCCATACAATCGGATTTCTTTAACACAGTTGTGAGCATGGATCAGGTGTGGCAAGAATTCAATGCTAAGGAAATGTTTTCAATTTGAAAGGCAGAGTTTCTTAGAAAAGGGCTTTATATATATATATACTGTCATTAAAATTTTAAAGTGAGATACTTTTTAATAATATATAACCCAGTGATTTTCCTAGTCTCAATTACTCTATCACCCTAGGACTTTAATTTTTTTAATTTTAATTTTTTTAATTAAAATTTTAATTTTTAAATTAAAAGAATTTAAAACCATCGGTCAGCTCAAACCCCCTGATGTGTCAATTGCATAGATACACCCAAAATAATGAAGATATTTGCCTGATATTTATGGAATATCCAATAAGAATAGCTACTATTGATTGAGTAGTAACTACACATCAGGTACCATGTTGAGTGGTTTACCTATGTTGCCCTAACCTTTTCAACAGCCCCATGAATTAGGTATTTTTATTATTACCATTCCACAAATTAAAAAAAAAAAAAAACAGAGACTCATATTAAATAAATTGGCCAAGGTCCTAGAGCTAATAGCAAGAGCCTGAATTTCAACCAGGCTGGTATGATTTCAAAGCCTCATTGGTATTACCTTCTAATCTATAACCCAGGCATCCTGAGCCCCCATTCCATTAACTTAACTTCAGCCCACATCTTGTTCCAGATACCATAATTGATGTGCTTCTTTTCATTTGAGAATATTAAAGTCCATCTCTAATTCATAAAAGACTCAAGTCACATTTTTAATAGGTCTGATGTCCCGACCAGGAAATTTAAGCTATGTCTACACAATCAGTACAGTTGGAGTCAACTCAATCAGCCTATGTTAACCATGATTTAAATGTTTGTTTATGGAGAAAAGAAAGCAACTAGAGTATTGCCTAAGGTTTTCATTTCTCTCCTGGCCATTTTGGTCTCGTTTCAAGAAGCCTCACTCTCTAAGGAACCAACATCACATTTCCCGGACTTGGAGAGAGCACTTCTGTGATCGAGTTCCCAGTGAGCAGCCTGGCAGTCTTGGAGATGGAGTCATCTAATTGATTTTTACTTTTTATGTTCCCTTCCTAAGATCCCCAATAAAATAGGCATTTGCTACCATACTTAAGGCTCTTTATTGGATCGTAGAAGCCAACACAGCAACACAGGCATTTACGATCTAAAGCAAAACTACCGCTGTGGTATTGCGTTCTCCTGACTAAATGGATAGCACTGTTGGCAGAAGGACAATACATTTTCTTGGTTCTTTGTGTCTTATAACTTTCATGGGTAGCTATGCCTACACAGCAACTAAACATTTCATTCATTCATTTACTAAATATGTTTAAACATCTTCTATGTGCCAGACCCCAAGCTAGAACCTGAATTAAAAAACAAAAACTCTATTATTGAGTGCTTACCGGAGTCCAGGTACTATGCTAAGCAGTTTTCATGCATTACCTCATTTAAGCCTCAAAGCATTGAACTTGAAACTGTTATTAACCCTAGTCTATAGTTGAGGAAACTAAGAATTATCAAATGAAGTAGCTTCCCTCAGTTCAGCTAGTTAGTAATGGAACTGGAAAATGTTGAATTAGAACTGATTTTTTCAATGTCTACTGAATGATTCCAATGATGTTTAATCCAGAATGGTATTTACAGTTGCTTACTGAATGACCCCAATGACCTAGAAGTCCACAGGTTTTTTGATATATGCATAAAGATTCTGACCTTCAAGAAGTTTACAGCTTAACTGTGTAGAACAGTGGCTCTCAACCGAAGGAGATTTTTGCCCCCGAGGGGACATTTGGCAATGTCTGCAGACATTTTTTATTTTCATGACTGGCGGAGTGGGAGGAAGGGGGGTGGGTTGTGATGCTACTGACATCTAGTGGGTGGAGGCCAGGGACCCAGGACCGCTCCCCACAACAAAGAATTATCCGGTTCAAAATGTCAATAGTGCCAACGTTGAGAAACCCTTGTATACATAAGACAGCCCATAAAAGAGGTAATGAATAGACAATGTATGATTTAAATTATATAAAAGCACTGAAGAACAAAACAAGATGGATTATGGTGAATGGTTTATAGAAGAAAACTTTGGAGTCCAACAGATAGAATACAAGCTTTGAAGTTAGACAAGCCTGTATTTAATCCCAAGTCTGCCCTTAACTAATTGCATAACTTTGGCCAAGTCTCAATGTCTTCATCTTTAAATGGAAATAAAAATACTGACATTGCAGGAATAGTGTTACAGTTGAGATAATACATAAATTATCCCTGCTACCCCTAAAGTGATAGCCATTTTGGAGAGAAGCTTTTACTTGTGTAAGTTACAGATCATGTGACTAAAATAATTGGACTTGATTTAGTGCAATGTGGATAGTTAAACTATTTCAATGACACAATGAGTCATCACGCAGTCTCTGTAGCTGACTGCTGCACAAATCATTGCATCTTGGACAAACCCAGAATAGGACTCAAGATTCTGACCACCATACCAATGCCCTTGTCTCCTTCATGTTCTTGGTAATTTTTCTACTTTAGGTCACTATACAATTCTCAAGTTGTATGATTCCTGATATCCCCTTTGGTTTAAAAAAGTGGGGTACCATGCTGACAATTTTAATGGGCTCACTGAAAGCCTAAACATTTTTCATGAAAACAGTCAGTTCCTGTCAGTCCTCCTTCTTCCCACCTTCTCCACTCCCCAGCACACAGTTTCCCAATATGTGCTCCTGCAACCCAGTAGTCAAACTTCCTAACCAAGCTTTAACAAGAAGGTGTGTATCTTACAGACCCCAGATCCACCCTAAAGCCAATTGAAGATGAGTATGAACTCTCCAGATAGATTGAGGCCCAGGTCAGTGTAGGGCTTAAGGATCTAGGGATTAGATCCTGTAGTCGAGGATGGGATTCTGGATAGCTAAAGATCTGGTAGAAGCCAACATGATGGGTACACTAGGCCACGTTGGGGCCCAACAGGTCAACAGTAAATATTGCTTTCTGTATTTCAATATTAGTCCCACTCTGCTGAAGAAAGGTAGCTGGAATGTGTGGGAACTATTTATGAGAACATTTGAAACAATCCTCCTAGGTGAATATATGTTGGTTTGCTAATCGAAAGATGGTGGCTGCTCCTGATAAAGCAGTGGGTGGGTTTCCACTGCTCTTGGCTGCCCACACATGGCTCAAGAGACAGAGCTTTGTTCACCATGGTCTTGCACCAACTCCTCTATCTTCACCCTAGACCTTCTCGGGCCCAGCTTCACACATTGGGCCCTGCCCCTCCTCTCAGGCCTCTGCCAACTTGGGTTGGAGTATGTTTGCTCCCTTTTCGTAAAACACTTTCTGGGATTTAACATTCCTATGTCCTACAACTTTTCTGTCATATCAAAAGTGGCATTTGTCAAAATCAACTCTACAGCAAATGTTGGTTCTGCTGAAAAGGATTATTTCCTGCATTAAATGAGCTCCTAGCATGGCTGCTCTTTCATTCTTTACAGTAAAAAGGACCATAAAAATCAGACAAACAAGCTTCATTCTAAGATCCATCACTTCCTGAAAGAGCTTAACATATTACTTAGCAGCTTTATTCTTCAGGATCTTTCTCTGTGAACTGGGGCAAGCTACCTATCTCACAGGGTTGTTGTGAAGATTAAATGAAGAAGTGAAATGATGTTTGTAAAGTTCATTGTTTATTACTGGACACTTCGAAGGTACTCAATAAGTGGTGGTTGCAATTTCTTGTTACAGTGATTATTATTGTGCTTGTTCAGTTTCCTCATCTCTAAAAATGAATATTCACTCATCCATTCAGCACTGAACTGGGTTCTAGGGAGATAGTGGTGAACAAGACAGACAAGGTTTTTGCTATGGTAGAACTTACTTCCAAAGGGAGAGAGATAGATGATAACCAGGTGAAGAAATAAATGAACAACATAATTTCAGATGGTGATCACTGGTATGAAGGAAAACATGGCGGCATATTAGAAAATCACTGGTTGGGAAAGGGGGACTCTTCTAAGTTCTGTGGAGGTTTCACTGAGAAAATGACATTAGTGCTGAAAACTGAATGACAAGAAAGGAGTCAGACGCAGAAAGAATTGGAGACAAGGGGTTCCAAGCAGAAGAAATAGCAAGTGCAAATGTCCTGAGGTGGAAACAAACTTGAGGTGTTAGAAAAAGGAAAGAACAGCAACACAGCAGCACAGTGAGCAAGGAGGAAAGTAGGTGAGGTGAAGTGAGAGAAGCAGGAAGGTGCCAAATCAAGGGGGCTTCTAGGTCGTGGTCAAGGATGTGGATTTTATTCCAAGCGCAATGGAAAGCCATTGGAGGTTTTAAGCAGGAAAGTGGTGAGTTTTAGTTCACAATTGTAAAAGATAATTTTTGCTTTAGACTTAACTATTAAAGGGCAGGAAAGCAAGCAAGGCAGCACAATTAGAAAGCTATAATGCAGTAACCCAGAACAAAGTGATGGTGGCTTGAATCACAGACAATTCTTCCTTCTCCAAGTTGTTATGAACAAGATAGTGTAAATGCACCTAGGGCCATTCCTGGCACACAGTGGGTACTCAAAATATTTTAGTTCCCTTCCTCCGACTATGTACGATAGCAAAGACATCTATTTGCACAAAGAACTCTCAGAGGCAGATACACTGCGTGTGACTGTGCATGCCAGGGACTCAAATTCTCATCAATTGAATGTTAATACAGCAACATCATAATACGGCTGAGCAAGTTCTAACTTCAGGCTGGTACACATTGCCTTGCGTTGTCATTCTGTTAGCTCCAAGAATCAGTATGATTGAACACTGTAGACTTTTTTTTTTTTAAGTAGCACAGGAACCATAACGTGTTTTGAATTCACAGTCTAGGATCACTGTTCTCCTCTAGTCCAAAGAGAAGTTTAAACATTTTCCAATTTAAAACTATACAAGATTTGTCTTTTAATTAATGCTGAAGGCAACGACTGGCTGTCTTGAATTAAAGCTGCATCCTTTCCTGCTATCAGCCAAAGGATACTATAAAGGGCTTGTTGTAAAAGAAGTGCAAGGAATACAGTGTTCATTGTAATTCAGATGAGGAATAAGAAACGTAATTGATGCTAGTGAAGCTCTGGATTAGAACATCCACCAGGAAATAGAAAACAGCATCACATAACGGATAAGAGCCTGGGTTCTAAAGTAAGATCCCTGGGAGTGAATCTGTTTTTTCCGCATTTTTTCTCATGTGTATGTGACCTTGGGGAAGTCTCTTAACCTCTCTAAGCTGCAGTTTCCTCATCTGTGGAATCTAAATAATAATACTTCTTGCATTGGATTGTAATAAAGATTAAATGTGATCATCAGAAATGTTTAGCATGATGCTGACTTAAAGTTTAAAGAAATACTAGTTATCTTTATTACCTACTAGTACCAGGAATTGTGATTATTTTTTCTGGAATTGAGAAGGTTGAGTACGAAATTTAGATTTTTACGATGAAAATTGCTATACTTTAGTGAGTCTTGCAGGGCTGGGTGCTGTGCCAAGGGTTTACGTTAAGAAAGAGAAGAAAAAAGCAACCCCTACCATTTAGAAGCTGACCTGATATTGCCAGCAGGGCAGGTCATTCTCCTATCAGACATAAACACCCTCACAGATCACCAATCTCGGGCAAGTTTGCACCAACAAAAACAAGGTCACTGCGCCACCCACAAAATACCAAACATACTCTCTCTTTCCCAAAATGAATGACTACTGCTTCTTTACCAATTACAGCTTCATCCTTGTGCTAGTCTCCACTCCCTATAGGTAAGCGGGATACCCAATCATGGAACTGTCCTGCTTTTTGACAGCAATGAATCTAGAGTGAAACTCTGGTTCCCTAGTTATTGTTATTAGCTGCCGTTGAGTCAACCCTGACTCATGGTGACCTTATGTACAACAGAAACAAAACATTGCCAGGTCTTGCATCATCCTCACGATCACCACCATGTTCTAGTCCATCGTTGCAGCTGTTATGCCAGTCTGTCTCACCAAGTATCTCCGTCACCCTCGATGGCCGTCTGCTTCACCAAACAAAATGTCTTCCTCCAGCAATCGATCCCTCCTGATAACATGTGCAAAACTAGCAAGGCAGATAATGTTCTGTTGTGGTCCATAGAATTCTCACTGGTTAATATTTGGAAGTAGATTGCCAAGTCTTTCTTCCTAGTCTGTCTTAGTCTGGAAGCTCCGCTGAAACTTATCCACCATGGGTGACCCCACTGGTATTTGAAATACTGACGGCATAGCTTCTATCATCACAGCAACATGCAAGCCACTACAGCGTGACAAACTGATAGACGCATGGTGGCTAATCACCCAACGAAAACCCAGATCCTATAATTGGTTCTTTCTAATACCCTCTTTCAGACACATCCCATGGTTACCCCTAGTGTATGTTCTCCCTCACTGCAATGAGTAAGAAACCCAACTTGCTTAACTATATAGGTGATTGATTTCCTGGTGTTTTGGGGCTGAAGAGAATCAACAACACATCTAATTTCACCCTTAAAATAACCCTGTAAAGCATGTATTTGTATCTCTATTACACAGAAGAGGAGACTGAGGTTCAGTGAGATTAAATGGCTTGCCCAAGATCCTCCACATAAGTGACAGAGGCCAAGCTGGAAGTCAGGTCTGTCCAACTGCAAAGCCGGAGCTCATAAATGCCACAATTTCATCCTGGCCTTGAACGGTGATTCTACCCCTGGGTAGGGGCTCACTGAGGATGGAACAAGAAAAACTATCAAGTAGCAACAGGATGGATTTGATTTTGGAAAGTGTAGGTCATCTTAAGACGAAACAGGTAATATTAGTGTTGGAAGGAAACCAGTTGAACGATTTTCCCACAGACGAAGAATTTTACTTTTTTTAATTAAAATAAACCAAAAACCAAACCCGTTGCCTTTGAGTCAATTCTGACTCATAGCAACCCTATAGGACAGAGTAGAACTGCACCATAGGGTTTCCGAGGAGCAGCTGGTGGAGCAGCTTTTGGTTAACAGTCAAACGTTTACCCTCTGCACCACAATAGATTTAAATAATTTAAGGAAAGTAAAAAGATAGACATTTGACTTTGGAAAAGGCCAAGCAACTGAGTAGGGAAGTGGAGGAAGATAGAGGCAGCTCTCACATCCTACAAATCTGTTCTTCCACTATTTGATTCAGAGTCAGTGGTCTATAACTGAATGGTATTTAGGTTGAAAATGAAGATATGGAAGCCATTATGGTTAATATTATCCTTTATATGATGAACAAAAAAGAATTTCTTTCCCAACATTTCAAATTTATCTTAGTAGTTGGGCAATATATGATTCCTTTTATTATTTTTCAGGCAGAAAGAGGATAACTGGCAAGTGAACATTTAATGGGGAAAATATATAGCTTACACAATTTAAAAATAAAATCTAACAGTTTGCATGTTTAGCACCTTTCATGCAAGAATCTCAGAGCGTTTTGTAAAAATGAGTTACGCCTCCTTCCCTTCCCCCACTGTCCATGAAGAGGTTTATTTTAAAAATGCAAGTGAAAGCATGACAAACTTTGAATGCCCAGAGATGTAGGAATATGTCCCTGTGTTGAAAGGAGTGCTGGAGTTGATCTTCTCAGCAGGAGCCAAGCCACATGTATTATCCAGGCTCCAGAGAAGCAAAGTCTCTGTCTTTGGACCTGCTCCTTCTTCCTTCTCCCTATGCTGCCTTCAGTCACTGTAGTCCTTCCTCTCCCTTCCCTGGAGCCCTGGTGGCACAGTGGTTAAGAGTTCAGCTGCTAACCAAAGGTTGGCAGTTCAAATCCACCAGCTGCTCCTTGGAAACCCTATGGGGCAGTTCTACTTTGTCCTATTGGGTTGCTATGAGTTGGAATTGACTCGATGCCAACAAGTTTGGGTTTTTTGGGTTTGTACCTTCCCCAGGGCCCCACATCTTTCCTTCAACTCAAGAAGTCAGTCATTCATTCTATCTGGTTCCACTTGGAATAACCCTCAGGGAAATGGTGGAGAAGAAGAACTTCAAGAGAGAAGGCAGGTTTTGAAATTATGTCCTTGGAGGGGGGCACCTACAAGATAATTACACCTTCACATAGTCAAGGTAGGCTTCCTCTTACCCAAGCAAGTGTGGAATTTATTCATTCATAACTGAGTCCACCTAGATAGTATTGTTCAAGGGGATACAGCTGTGAGCAAAACAGCTGCAAATGCCTGCCTTCATGGAGTTTACATTCTAGTCAAGGGTAACAGTCAATAAACAAAAATAAACTGTATAACATATAAGAATGAGCTAAATACTATAGAAAGAAATAAAACTGGAAAGGGGGTTAGGGACAGAGGAGGTTACATTTTTTAAATGGTGTGGTCAAGGAAGACCTCATTGAAAAGGTGACCTTTGAGCCAAGATTGGAAGGAAGTGAGAGAGCAAGTCATAAGGTATCTGGGAGAAGAACATTCTAGATAGATGGAATAGCAAGAACAAAGGCCTTGAGTCAGGAGGGTATCTGGAGTGCCTGGAGAAACAGAAAAAATCCTAGTGTGAATGAAAGCATTAAAGAGGGAGCATGAGTCCACAGATTGGGTAGAGCCTCGTGGGCCACTATAAGGATCTTGGTTTTTCTTGTGCGTCAGATGTACTGCCATTAGAGATTATTGAGAACAGGAGTGATACAATCTTAGATTTAAAAACAATATTGTTTGTGTTTTAAGAATAGACTGGAGCAAGGCAAGGTTGGAAACGGAATCCAATTAGAAACGTATTGCAATAATCTATGGAAAAGATGATGATAGTTTGGATCAGAGATGAAGGTGCAAAGAAAAATTAGGATTCTCAATGTATTTTGAAGGAAAGTTAGTAATATTTGCAAACTGTTTGGATGCTGGGGGTTAGATAAAGAGGAGTTAAGGATGACACCAAGGTTTTGGCCTAAGCAACTAGAAGATTGAAGCTAACATTAACCAAGACGGAAGAGACTGGAGGTACAGCAGGTGTGGCGGAAAGATCAGCAGTGCACTTCTGAGGATGTTTCATAGGAAATATTTATTAGACATCAGAGATGAGATGCCCAGAAGGCAGCTGGACATACAAATCCAAAGTTCATGGAGATATCATAGTTGGAGCTATAAATTTAGGAGCTGTCAGCATACTGACTATATTTAGAGTCATGAAACTGAATGAGAGGATCAAGGGATGGTCTGCAGGTGACAAAGATGAGGACCAAGGACTAAGCCCTTTAGAGATTGGGGAGATGATGAGGAACCTGAAAAGGAAACAGGAGGAACCTTCAGTGAAGTGGAAAGAAAACCAGGAATGTGTGATGTCATGGAAGCCAAGTGAAGAAACAATTTCAAAGAAAAGGAAGGAATTACTATGTCTAATGCTTCCAATAAATCAAGTATGAGCACTGAGAACTGACCGACGGATTTAGCAACGTGTGGTTATTGACAACTTTAAAGAAAACAGTTTTCCATGAACTGATGGAGGCAAAAGTCTGATTGGAATGTTTTAAGAGAGATTAAGAAGACAGGAACTGGAGGCAGAGAGAATAAAAACTTTTTAAGGAGAGGCAGGGACAAGATGGTGGAGTATTCAGACACTTCTGGTGGACCCTCTTACAACAAAGACCAAAAAAAACAAGTGATTTAATTATATATGGCCATCTGAGAGCCATGAACATCAAAGGCAGAGTTGCGGAACCGGACTGAGTGGCAAGGGGTGGGGGAGACAGTTGGAAGCAGAGAGCAGTTGCCAGACATGAGCCGGCAAGAGCCTGAGCCCTTCAGGCCTGATCAGCTCAGGGGTGAGCAGTGAGGCAGGCAAGCAGCCATACTCGGGAGGCGTATTCCGCACCGGGAGAGACTCAGCTGCTGAGAGTCTCCTTGGCCACACAGAATCAGTGAGAAGCAGTCCTCTATGAAAGATAAGTACTTGGCGTACAGCTTACCGTGTGGATCAAAAACATTCCCCTTAGGGAAAAAACTCTCTCCCATTTACCTCCCCGCTCCATGCTCTGTACTGGGTCCCAGACAGGTTTCAGCAATTGCCAAGTCCCGTGGGCTGGAAGTAGGATCCATCACACGCCTGGAGCCATTCTCCCTGCCTTGGAGAGTGAACAAACTAACAAACGGGAAAAAAATAAACTGCTGGCTCCCCAAAGCCAGGAACCCAGGGTAGGCGCAGCTCCTTTGCCTAAGCACAGGCATAAGGGATCCACAGACTTTGAGTGCCTTTCCCCCCGCATAGACTTGTGTGGGCCCGTCTCAACAGCGTAGGCCTTCATTACCGCAGAACAACAGGGTATATACTGGAAGTCTAACTTCAACTGTTTCAGCTGTGAAGTGGCAGGTTCTTGACATTTGACACTGCTCTGCCCATTAAGCAGAGTCTTCACCTACCCACATCAGAGGCCTGAAGACTGGTGGCTCCACTCATGCCACCCAGCCACCTGCGATAGGGGCCCATAAATAAGAGGTGCCCCCCAGTCCCTACAGCCAACAGCATTAGCTGCCCATAGCCTGGCTGCAAAACCCACTCACCTACACACTCTAGGGAACAGGGACACACCTTCCTCCTGGACATTCGGAGGCAGCCATCAGCCCCCTGCCTTGCTCAGAGTGTGTTCCCCTGCTGCAGCCAGATACCTGTGCCTACACCAATCACCCATGTCTCTTTAAGACTGTAAGTGAGAGCTCATACCGCACACTTGGTGGCTATCTATCTGGGCACCTGAGCTGAATCCATACAGGAGGAGTGGGCAGACTCCTGAGCTCACATACTTAGTCACAGATCTAACCACCTGGTGATAGAACATTAGAACTTTGAAGGTGCCGATAATCAAACTAGCTCATACAAGCAGCCTATTTGGGCATATCGAAACAAAACAAGAAGCTAGGACACAGTAAGCAAACATAAAATAAATAAATATAATAACTTATTGATGGCTTGGGGACAACGGTCAATATCAAATCACATAAAGAGGCAATTCATGATGACTTCAGCAAGCTCTCAAAATAACCTAGAAATTTTCCAGAGGAGGAAAATTTCTTGGAATTACGGAAGGCAAAATACAAATGATTAATATCTAGAACTCTTCAAGAAATTAGGGAGGAAATTAAGCAAAAAGCAGAACACGCAGTAGAGGAAATTAAAAAGACTAGAGAAGAGTATCATGACAAATTTAACAGGCTGCAAGAATCCATAGACA
>NW_004443958.1:4778580-4980626 GCF_000243295.1 Trichechus manatus latirostris
ATACTTTGAGGGACAGAGTAGCAGGGGTAGGGGTCTGGGGACCATGCTTTCAGGGGACATCTAGGTCAATTGGCATAACAAAGTTTATTAAGAAAATGTTTTTCATCCTACTTTGGTGAGTGGCATCTGGGGTCTTAAAAGCTTGCAAGCGGCCATCTAAGATGCATCAATTGGTCCCAACTACCTGGAGTATCGGAGAATGAAGAATACCAGAGACACAAGGGAAGTATTAACCCAAGAGACAGGAAGGGCCACATAAACCAGAGACTTCATCAGCCTGAGACCAGAAGAACTAGACAGTGCCTGGCTACCAATGACCACCCTGACAGGGAACATGACAGACAGTCCCGGATGGAGCAGGATAAAGGTG
The DNA here is from genome assembly GCF_000243295.1 of Trichechus manatus latirostris. Taxonomy (NCBI): domain Eukaryota; kingdom Metazoa; phylum Chordata; class Mammalia; order Sirenia; family Trichechidae; genus Trichechus; species Trichechus manatus. Next base: position 4,778,951 of record NW_004443958.1, read on the forward strand.
GAGTGCAGAACTCAAATTCTAGTAAGAAGACCAGATTTAATGGTCTGACTGAGAGTTGAGGAACCCCGGAAAGCATGGCCCCTGGATTCTCTAACAGCCCAGAACTAAAACGATTTCCAAGGCCAACTCTTCAGACAGGGATTGAACTGGACTATGGGACATAAAGTTATCCATGTGAGTAGTGTGCCTCTTAGCTCAAGTAGATACAAGAGACTAAATGGGCAGCTTCTTTCCGGAGGTGAGATGGGAAGGCAGAGAGTGTTAGGAGCTGGTTAAATGGACATGGGGAATCAGGGGTGGAAAGCAGGAGTGTGCTGTCACAGTATGGGGAGAGCAGGTAGAGTCACATAACAATGTATGCATAAATTTTTATTTGGGAAAAAATAAAAAACTTTAAGGAGTTGTTTTGTAAAGTGGAACATAGAATATTTAATTAGTTATTATTATTAACTAACAATCATCTTATGGACTGATGCTGAGAAAGAAATGGTACAGATAAATATCAAAACTATGTCCAAAATGCAACTTTTGCAATTATATGGTGATAGAAACTATAATTGCCGGGAAAGCTATTTAAAGCAGAAATATGAGATGAAAAATGCCAAAGGTGTAAACAACTTTAATCTGCTAATTTATTACACGTGTCTCTTAGAGCCAAGGTTTATTTTAAGATTAGATCTTGGATATTTTCACTGTGTTACTGCAAATGTAACTCAAATTTTCCCAACTCAAATGCTATGCATTTTTCATCTTTTAGCTGTCACTTCATCTCTGAAAACAAGTTGATTTCTACAAGTGAAGCAGTGTGAAAAATATATGACTTTTCTTTTAAAGGCATTCTTTTAAATTCTAAAAGGTACTACGACAATGCTTACCCATGTCTGCAGTCTATCAACAGACTGCATTAGGGAACAGGCTGGCTATTAAAATGAGTTACTTTTTTATTATTAGAACAGCAAACATGGTTTTAACTAATAAAGATGATTCAGGGCGGGCTACTTGCTGGGGAAAATCATCCATTCAGTTATATATGGAGAAGGTGTGAACGTGTATTATAGACCCCATGGTACACACTGGACCCAACCATCTGCAGTTCCTTTTTCTCTTACAACCAGATTCTACCTTGGTTTCTGAGAATGTCCAACTCAGGCTGTTAACTTAATCCTCTAGGTATATAGGGGAGCAGTCGCAATAAAAATCAAGATCCCATCAGCTATTTAAAAGATGATTCACTACCATAGGTAGGTGGCTTTTGAATAGGTCTATGTTCTCAAACCTTCCAACAAGGCTTTGCTCCCTCTATTCCTAAGAAACACAGTTCTCCAGTTACACCACCATGAAATGTGACCTTTCTCTCCAGCTGGCACTGAGGTTTAGCCATAATCACTAAAAAAGTACAGGTGTGCTGACAATTCAAGCTAGCACAGCAGTGGCATGGTGTGGGCCTTGGTGGAGGGGAAGGGGAAATCTACAGAAAGGCTTGCACAAAATTGAATCCTTAATGTAATCTTAATAACATGAGTTCTTTAATCCAAATATTTGGCCTCCCCTTCCTCCAGCCGAATAACATAATTGACTGAGAGCTAATATAAAACTGCAGTTCAAGGGTATTGTAGGATTGTAACACATCCAAAGTACAAGTGTTTGCTACATGTATGATTGGTCCAAGTTTGACTCTGCCTCGTATCCTTTGGCACACAGTCTCCAAAGAAGGTCACTGAGCAATGACTCTTCACCAGTGGAGAAGCTTCAAATTGTCCTGGTGACCCAAAAGGGCAGAGCTATACCCAGTGGTGTGGTTTGGTCTAGATGACCTGAAAGACCTCTTCAAACTCTAAAGTTTTACTCCAGAGCCCCATGCAAGACACCCTACCGGTGCTGGTATATTTCTTGCTCTCTGTCATCCTTTCTCTCACCTCTGCACCTTTGTACACATCATTCCCTCTGCCTGGGCACCCTTCCACCCTCTTGCCCTTTCAAATATCAGATTATAAGTTATTTCCTCCAGGAAGCCTTCACTGTCTCAACAAATTTGGGTAAGGGTACTTCCCTATATGCTTTTATTGCACTTGGACCTCTGCCACCATAGCACTTATACCACTAACATAGCTTAATAGTAGGGGACACGTCCTCATCACAATTGTATGCCCATCACCAGCACAAGGCCTGCAACATAGTAAGTCCTCAATGAACATGTGTTCAATGACTTAAATTATTTTGTTAATGAAAACCCTGCAGTGGCTTCCCCAGAAATCCATTACACCTAGAAATAGTTTAATCAGAGATACTTGACCTTGCTTAGTCCAACTATTTTATGGGTCTCAAGTCCTTTTCCTACCAAAGTGCCCCCAGTGAAACATTGGTACCATTCATGTAGTGTAGGAATACTTGTGTTCAGTCATATCACAGATGGACCTTTCGAGCTAGCAGCTAATTAATACTTGCGAAGGCTGCACATACATAAAAGGCCACTAAATAAAAGTGAATAAGTTCATTTACAGCAAAACTGCCTTTATGGGCACCATCTATATGACTCAGGATCTCATTTTGGGTGGGGTGAACTGAGTTTCTAATTAAGAGTCTTGATGAGTCCAGCCCCAGGAGGAAGCTTGTGAGGGCCAGTCCTCTCAAGTAAACCATGGACCCTTCCACCTTTCTATTAAAAAAAAAAAAAAAAAAGCTTTCAGGCTCTCAGTGGCTGTGATGTATCAGGCAGCTTGTTCAGCTCTTTCCTATAACAGTCTGCCAGGGCTGATGGGGATAAATCAAAAACTGCAAGTGTGTGCTGGACACATAATTAAAAGAAAAGCCTTCAAATTACTATTTCACGTAATATGAAATCTATCCATTAGCATTACTGATTTTTAAAAAGTAGGGCAGGAAGATATGGTGATACAGTGGGATCAATCAAGCTCAAAACTGAATAGTTGGAGTAACTATGGATTTGGTTCTATTTGATTAAATAACAACCTAATAATCAATTTTATCATTTTCTATCCACCTCTTGCTTTTAAACTAATGGTTGACTACTGTGTGAAAAACACTCCAGTTATTCAAACAGTCGTATGAAACTTAGTAAATACAGGTGTTGTTGAGAATAATCAGACAATCCATGCTCACCCTTTTGTATATTGCCTCATGACTAAAGATCAGAAATCCCTAAAGTTAACAATCCCATCAACAGCCTCCAGTTCCCTCTCCACATCCTGATAAATCTGAGACCTTCTCTCCTCCAGTCTTCCTGCTGAACCACAGCAGTCATCATCCTTACCCTCTTCCTCTCCAAAACCCACCATAAAAGTACCCTACCCTCATTCCTTCTTGGCTGCTGCTTCCCTAGACAAAGTTTCTCAAACTTTAATGGGCTGAGGAATCACCTGGGGACCTTATAAATTGCAGAGTCTAATCCAGTAAGCCTGGAGTGGGATCTAAAATTCTGCTCTTGTAAAAGCTTCCAGAGACTTCTGATGCTGTTGGTCTGTGGACCACATTTTGAATAGCAAAAAACCAGACCAAGGACTCAACAAAGAATCCATCAGCCCAAACAACTTCAACAGGTCTGCAAACTCCTGAGATTTTTAGCAAGCATTTATATATATGGAATTTTCTTAGGAAATGGTCCATAACTTCCCAAGGAACCTGTGAAAGAGTTACGAACAATTGGCCAAGGTTGCTACTTCTCCACTCCAGCTATGCTATACCTCATTCTATTCTTCCCCCTCCACTCACTCTCACTAGCTGCTCCTGAAGCATTCATTCCAGCTATCGCTCCAACACTGTCTACTTGCAAACAGCTTTCCATTATTTGAGGTACCTGATATTCTGGACACATTACTTTTCAGAAGCACCTGCAAAAAAAAAAAAGAGGTTTGAGATTAATGACTCAGAGATATAAGGAGGTAAGACCGCATGATGTTGGGCAATGAAAATGATCTTGGGAAGGCCTGAGTCTGAATCCCAGCTCTATTATCTTACTGGCTCTATGACCCTACACAGGTTAGTTAGCTTCTTTAAACTTCAGTTCCCTCCTCTGTAATAAGACTTACTTGTAGGCCTTATGTGAAGAAAAAATAATAAGGACAAGCTGCCGGGCATATAGTGTTTGGACAATTAGTTAGTTAACTGTTCTTCTCTTTATCATAGAAGAGAGGAAGGATAAATTAAGATTGGTAAAAGATTTATCCTCCTAGACTTGCATTCTGTGTGGTAACAAAAATATCCATTTTAAAGAACAGTCAGGGAGTTTTTTCTCTAGGGTCTAAAATAGAACAGAACTGAAAATTTTGGAGGAATTTTTAAGGAATATAAGGGATTCTTATACTACCTTTCAAACTTTTTTGATTTGAGGAAATTGTGTTAGAAAACCCCTGCTAACCAAGAACTCACAGCAAATATGCATCCAATTTTAATACAACACTATAAAACTGTTCTGGAAAGTTACAACTACTTATTGACAGAGAATCTGGGTGGGAAAAATATTTTCTGAGGGTAAAATGATTTCCCACGTTAAGAATGGGGCTTAGGGACTCTTGACTATAAGCCTTTCAGATATTAAATAATAAAAACACCATCGGATTCCTTATCATACAACCACTCGGCCCTCTTGAGAACATTTTCATTCAACTTCAACACAGCAAATCACTGTAGAGCTTGTAGAACTAATGCAAAACATCCCCCATTTCATGCTCAGTGTGATATTACACCTCTACTTGTTTGTCCCAGGAATTTAAACATTTAAAAGATTTCATGGCCCCAACGCAAGCTTTTAAGGGCATGCTTATTATTATATCATACTCTAGTTTTAAAAAACTACTGGAAGAATTTGGAAGAAAAGCTATCTCCTTGTACCAATCTGTCAAATAATGAGAGTTCAAAGCTTTAGTTATCTCTTGTTCTAAAATGCTATGTTATCCCTCAAGGATAAATTTTTCCATTTCTGATAAGGTCCTTGTCCAATCCAAATTACAAGCAAAGGAAGTCTTGCGGGGAAATGTGTTCACTTATGATTCCACGTAACATCTTCAAAGAAATTTAGAGGAAGAAAGAACTGATCCTTAAGGATCTCTTTCAGAAGTAAAAATTCAGTAAGACATCTTCATCATCCTCCTAAAACAATCTTTATCTCTGAGGAAATTGGACCAATATTCAAGATCCTACCTCTCAAAGCAATGTTTTTTCCGAAAAGAGCTGTCCTTATTCATCTAATAGAAATATCATCTATGGAGTCATTCGTTATACCCTGCAGATTCACATGAAAGCTAATTTAAAAGTTATTTTCCATTTACATATGTTTTCACTAGATTGAAAGTCAAAAGCTCTTCAACCTTTGCCGTTCCAGCAACAAAAGACAGAATCACATTATCTCACGGGATTTTATTCAGCAAGATAGAGCACTGGGTCTCTGAAAGAGATACCCCCCACCCCCGTGGTGAAGGGTTAAAAGAGGACACCAAACCATCCTCTGGAAGTCATTAAGTTACAAAGCACCAAGAAGATAAAAGTTTCCATTTTCTAAAATGTAAATCAAAAACATATTCATTAGTATTGCAAAACAAACATGCAAATCTTCACCACTTGAAAAGCTCAGCTAAATATGTACAAGGGCTAAACCCAAAAATACATCTGGTCCTCGGTTACAGAACTTGCTTTCTTGGTTTTATCTGAAGAGTTTGTCTGTCTTCCATGGTTGGCTTCTTGGATTATTGCAATTCATAATAAGCCTTTTAGCTAAGGATGAAATAAACAAAGATAAAGTCTATGTCCTGGTTTTAAATGGTCCAGATGGGTTGATTTTTCCATATGTTCAGCATACCCACTGTTTATTAATCATTGCTAGCAGAGTTTAGAGAATTATTGGGTTTATTGCCTGGGCAGAGGTGAAATTTACAGTTTGTATAATCTCTGTACACCTTTTTAATATTCCATCTTCCTGGGATTGTCTTTTGTGCTTAACTCACATTGGGTATGTGTCCACTTAATTCAGATTGGGTGTGTGTCCAACTCTGTGTGTGTGTGTGTGTGTGTGTGTGTGTGTGTGTGACATATTATACAGAAGGCAATCTCAGCCAACTGATCAAGAGGAGGTTTTTGTGCCCAAATTTGGATGCAATATCAGTCTTAAGGAATGTGTTACATCATAACAATGACAATGTGGGTAAAACTGGCAATACTTGACTCACTACCCTTTATAGTGATTTACTTAGTGTCTGGCAATCTGTTTTTCATATGATGTTTGTTTCTCATAAACAGTTTCAACATGGGAGAGTATGGTGTCAAGATAACAGTCATATCATTCCTCATTGCAGAACATCAATGGGGCTTGCCAAGAAAATAAGGTTCTTTTATCTTGGGCTTCTTACAAGTACTTGCATTCTGGTGATTGTTTCCCATCAATGTGCTATATTGTTTTTTGAAACCTGACCATCACTGGCCCCATTATATTGTCATTTCAATTTATGGTAAGTGAAATGAAGCCCGTGGAAGGGTCAGCATGGAGGATAGTAGAGGAAAAACGCTGAGAGAGACAGACAGAGAAAGAGAGAGAGACGGAGAGAGAGGAGGGAAGAGAGAGGCTGTGGTTCTCGTACATGGTACAGCCGCTGAAGGGCAGAACCCCAAACAGCGAGTTAATGAAGCTACGAAGTCACCCTGAACTGTTTCCTATAATTTTTGAAATTTATATGGTCTTAGGAGTGCTGGTGGCACAGTGGTTAAGAGCTCAGCTGCTAACCAAAAGGTCAGCAGTTCAAATCCACCAACCATTCCTTGGAAAACCTATGCGGAAGTTCTACTCTGTCCTATAGGGTCACTATGAGTCGGAATGGGCTCATCAACAATGGGTTTGGTTTTTGGTTTTTATATGGTCTTAGATAAAGTATATTACCTCCATTTTCATAACGGTACCTAGCTCTTAAGCATATTTTTAGTTGTGAAATGGTTAAAACAACAATTTTGGAAGGGGAAGCAGAAACCTCTGTCTTTTTATATCGCAATCATAAAGCTACCCATCAAACGGAGGGAATTCTGACAGAAGGCTTCCATATTTGGAACACCCCTTACAACTTGGAAGGAGAAAAAAGGGGGGAGATATTCTTTAAAATTTCTTTTAATAGAATTGGTTAAGACAGTTAATGTAGAAAATGTTCTATTAATCATGTATGCTTTTTATAGTATTTTTACATGGGTTTTGAGACGTGCTTTTATATCTTTAACAAATAGAAGAATGGAAGGCCTCCATAAAGCATAAGAATAGACAGCTGTGGGCACAGAAAACTGAATATTCAGTCAATCAAAAAGGCTTTGAAATCACTCTGCTGGAGTCTTGTGTACAATAATTAAGCCCCGAGCAAGTATCTTTTATGATATCCTACCCTATCCTGTGGGTGTATAACATTTACCCTATAAAATAAAATACAGAATTTGTACTCAAGAATGGGCATTTTTCAAATGAGTTACCTGAACAAGCAGCCTGTAAGTTATTTCCATGAATGAAAATGATCTAACTTGAACTTGGAATGTCTATTCTATGACCCAGACAATGGTTAGATATTCTGGGAAATCTACACAAAGAATCTCCTTCTGAGATCTCACCTTTAGTTTGTGTGGTCAGGAAAGCTGCTGTGTTTAAAGCATTGTTAGCCGGCACGTTGGAACCTCAGCCTCTCCCAAGGTGATAGACTAAGCCCACTTTCCTTTTCAAAGAAATATATATATACATATATATATATACATATATATATAGATATAAATGTGACTAATGAAGAAAGAAAAAATATTTTTCCTTGCATGGATCTGGTACATATAGACAAATCTCACAAGAAAGAAAATTATACTTAGCAGTTACAAAGGTCAGCCATCTTCTGAGAGTATCTTACCACGGAAATGAGAAGGAATGTTCTGGAAGGTCAATATCAAGTGATCTTTAAAAGAATCTTCAAAGCACATAGCAAACTGCTAAGCTTTAGAGGTTGGCAGAAAAACATAGGGAGACATGGCTTCTTTCTGAAAAGGTATTCCCCAACCAAAGCTGTCTCCTAGGCAAAGAAATGTTTTGCCATCATGGAGTAACAAGTAAGTGAGAAATTTAAGCAATATTCATAAGGTATAAGTTATATATAAGCTACATACAGTTTGCATGTAACTTCTTGTCCCCAAAGTAACTGCATATGTAGTTGGTTCCCTCAGAAAAACAGGGTAATCAGAATAACCCAGGTTTTTTCCTTAGTGAGTAAACGGCTAAACTCAGCAATTATCCCAAACAAAAGGCAATTTCAAAGGGTGATTGCACAGTGTCTAAGTAACTAAGTTATGTAAATGAATAAAAATGCCACCTAAAATGAACTTACGGTTTTCTTCTCAAAACTTAGATTCCCATCCCAGTTTCCTAATGTCCATTAATAGACTCCCAAAATCTCCCTGTATTTCAATACTTCTGAGTTCACATTATACATTAGTCACCAAGTCCTATTCATTCTTCCTTCAAAATGAGTGTTCTTTCACCAATGTTTTGCTATCTGTCTCCCTTGTACCATTTGGTTTTGGCCCTTGCCATCTCCCTGGATTACTGCATTAGCCTTCTAAACGGTTACCTTCACCTGTTTCCAGTCCCTCTCCAAGAGCCCATTTCTATAGCACACTAGCCAAAATAATTTTCCAAAAAAAATTAATTTCACCCACTCACAACCCTCCTCCAAAGTGGACAAATGTTTTCCACTGACCACAAGACTGAGGTCAAACTTAACTTGATGACATCCCCAAAGCCCACTGAAAAGTAGCGCACTACCCTACCAACTTTCAGTCTCACCACCCCTCATCGTGACATACCAATTTCTTGCTCTGACTCTCTTATGTTCTTTCTCTTTCCCTATCCAAACCATGCCTAACCTCAGGTCTAGTTCAGGTCTTTCACTTCCATGAGGCCTTTCCCACTGCTAAAGTCCAGAGTGATGTCTGACTACACTGTAACTATGAGTACATAATCATATGCTGCCTTGTGTCATTAATAATAGTTTCATGTCTGTTTCCCGTCTCTTTTACTTGACCATACGCTCCTAGATGACAACGATTGTTTCTAAAATGCACTAGTAACTCCTGCATTGAGCACCTGTTATATGGGCATCTTACCTAAATTATATTACTGACTCCAGGATATAAATTCCATGGAGACACATCTGCTCTGCTCACACAATGCCTGACAAAATGAGCAGGTAATATTCTCTGGGCTCCAATGTCTAGATGGGCATTTGGTGCTCAATTTTGAGAATAATTCAAATGCAACATAGAATGTCCTACATATATAGACATAGGGTCACAGTCAATGTCAGAAGAAGTATTACAGGAGAATGAAAATATTCTGTCCTTGTGTCCGAATTGGCTCACCAGTTTCATTAGTTCATTTTGTGTCAGTTAAATGAACTTTTGTGACACTTCATTATTTCACCATGTTTTCCACGGCTATGCCTATGAGTTTCAGCCACTTGTTGGAAATTCCTGAGGGGGTGACTAGAACTCTAAGTTTCTTGGCAGTCCTTTTTGTCATTTAAAAATGCCTGACTGTTGTGTTGTTGCCGTGTGCCATCGAGTCGATTCAGACTCATAGCAACCCTATAGGACAAAGCAGAACTGCTCCAAAGGGTTTTCTAGGCTGAATTTTTATGGGAGCAGATTGCCAGGTCTTTTCTCCCACAGAGCAGCTGGAGGGTTCGAATCTTTCGGCTAGCATCCAAGCGCTATGTCGTTGCTCCACCAGGGTACTAGACTGTGCCATTTAAAAATAGTCATTTTCATTTTTCCACACTTTCAATAGTTTAGTCAAATTTGGGAAGAAAATAAGGCCCCAAAACCACTCCCCCAACTTTGCTCCTCACTTCCAGTCTTGAAAGAACCCTTCTAGGAATTTAGCATCAATAGAAGAGTATCCCATTGGAAAGAGTCAAACAGCTTCCTGACAGGCAAAGTGAAGGAAACGCTGAAGCTCAGAGCTCCTGTTGAATTAAAATGAAAATTCAGAAGCCTGGATGAGCCAGATTGTCTGCACTGGTCAGATTATCCAGCTAATTGCCACACAGCACTTTACTTATATTTTTCAGAATAGCAAACACCACAGATGCCAACTGCAGTGAGAAATTATAAAGCCAAACTTGGCCCAGTAGGGAGATATATTTTATCCCACCACGTTTTTATATTTGCATACATGGCAACCTTCAAAGCCAGGAGTTTATATTTTCCCACCAAGGGCTTAGCATGTGTGAAAAATGCTTTCCAAGAAACGAAGACTGGCTAAGATGCAAAAGCAAATGTGTGGGCAAAGATATGCAGTTTAACCTGAGCTATTTCCAGTATATCTTGGATGAGCTTGGTAACCCAAGTCACCTCCAGACAAGAACCTTGAATCTCAAAATCCAAAGAACAATGGCACAAGGAGAGAATCACTATACTGAAGAGCAAGAATTGTGGAAAAACAAATGCATTTCTTAATTAAAAAAAAAAAAATACTCTATAATACTTAACTGGAAAGAAAGAGGATTCGGCCAGAGATAGCATGCTCAAGGGCTGGGAATTATTTACTAGTTCATTCTTTCTATGAACAGTGATTATCTCTGTGACCACAAAGTTCCAAAGCCTCTGGCTCCATCAGAACGTTTTCCCCTTGGAAAATTCTACTGTAGAATTCTACTCCACTGATTTCCAACTGTAAAAGGATTCTTGAAGTAAGTCTATGGACAGCGGGTATTGTGCTAAAAGGGGCAGTCAGATTTACCTACTGCAACCCTGTGAGGCAGTTCTACTCTGTCCTATAGTGTCGCTAAGAGAAGAAATTGACTTAATGGCAACGGGTTTTGTTTTTGCTTTATGGGTTTCTTTCCCCAGCACCCTAAAAAATGTTAGCTGTAGATTATTGACTATATACAGATTTAGGTCTTAGAGGTTATAAACATATAGCAATATCAGAACCAGAAAGAGGTAGCTTACATGGGCCAGGAGACATGGAGGAATTTGGAGCAAGTCTCAGATGCCTGCTATACTGACCCCTATCTTTCCAGGGTGTTGGACCCTGACCCACATTATGTCACCCCTGAGCAACTTAGGATGATTTATCCTCAGTGGCACTGGCTCTTTCTTTTTGTGTCTTTGGAAACAAAAGAAAAAAGATGTCCAAGAGAGATTACTTGGAAATTTGAAATTTACTTAATGCATGGTTATTTGTCTACATATGGCCTAGGCCTGTTTGAGAACACTGCCAAGTATCCTAAATGGATTCCAGGAAACTCCCAGCTTCAGCAACCCTGCCACGACTGTCCTGTACTGTTTTATTTGCTACAATGAGTTGTTGCATAGTGAACAGCCAAGTACTGATAAACCAGCAATTTGACAATCTGGATGTTAAAACCAACCAAGAAATACAGAGATATTCCCTATTCAAAGCAGAATTTATTTTCAGTGCTTCTTTTGTTTTCAACTTTTTTTTGCAAATAATTTTATTTGAAACAGTTTCTATTGCCAAACATGAAAAATGACAAAAGCAGGCAATGGAGAGTGGCACTGTGCCCCCGGTCCAGGGTCCTATGAAGTAAACAAACTTTTCTGTGGTGTGGGGCAGCGCCAATTCGTCAAGGGGAAGCCAAAGTCTTGAATGAAGGCTGAGCTAATAAAACTGTTCTTTCCCTTATCAAGATGTGGTTTTAGGCTCTCTGATTTCAAGGGTTTGGTTGGATTTTTCTTTCTGTTAGGCTAGCACATATAGCTCTCACATGTTTTGCCTTGGGCACGAATTAGTATGGGTAACCAATAGCTCACGTAGGAAAAAACAAAGTCAATTAGCAAATAGGAGCTGTTTATTAAGTACTCACAGCATGCCAGATGGAGCCCTGGTGGAGCAGTGGTTAAGAGCTACGGCTACTAACCAAAAGGTCAGCAGCTCTCATCCACCAGGTGCTCCTTGGAAACCCTGTGGGTCAGTTCTACTCTGTCCTACAGGGTCACTATGAATCAGAACTGACTCGATGGCAATGTTTTGTTTTGTTTTCTTTTTTTCTGTTATGTACCAGATGCTGGAAGAACACAAAATAATTGGCCAGATAGCTGCATTCTTGAGTTTCTCATAGCGTTAACTGAAAAGCAGAGAGGCAAGATAATAACAATAAAATACATGCTTAGTGTCAAAATAAAGTCAGACAAGTCAGCGTTTTAGGTTTTGGGGAAGGGCCTGGGTTGGTAAAGAAAGGCTGAAGATTTGAGCTAAACCTGAGAAGGAAGACATCCCAGAAAAGAGAGGATAGAACTTCATGCCAACAGGTAAACAAGCAAAAGAAAGGTTCTTGCTGAATCTCATACTCTAATAATTAGAGATTATACATATTCTTAATTATTTAAATATTATTTCTGTTTATTAACATCATTACAAAGGGCAGTAGCCTTTAGGTAAATCAACAATTAGGATGAGATTGACCAAAGCCTAGTAAACCAATTTTGCAGACATTACCAGAAAGCTGGAGTCCCTGGGTGGTGCAAATGGTCAATAGCTGCTAACTGAAAAACTGGACACCCAGCAGTGCCTGGGAAGAAGGGCCTGGAGATCTACTTCTGAAAAATCAGCCATTGAAAACGTTGTGGAAAAGAATTCTACTCTGACACACATGAGTTCACCATGTGTCTGAATCAACTCAATGACAACTGGTACTAGTACCAAGAGGTTAATGTGAAAAAGCATATATATTAAAAATAAATAATCATAATATAAAGAAATCTAGTTCATGTAGTGTACATTTGGTCTAAAACTAGGCTCTTTCAGACCCACGTCTATGGTTAAATATGGAATTCTTCATTCTTGCTTGCAAAGCTTCTGGTGAGTTCTTTGAAGACTGCGCCTGTGTCAGCCAGCTCTGCACACCTAGTGCCTAGTAAATTGTCTGGGCTTGTAGTAGGAGCTCAGTTAGTATATGTTAAACTGAAATGGCATAAATCACATTTCAAGCTGGTCAAAATTTGGGCATTTGCCTTGAAAACGGGACCCAGACAAGAATGTCCTTTATCACCACTCTTATTCAACATTGTGCTGGACGGCCTAGCCAGAGCAATTAGGCTAGAAAAAGAAATAAAGTGCATCCAAATTGGGAGGGAAGAAGTCAAAGTATCTCTATTTGCAGAAGATATGATCTTATACACAGAAAACCCCAAACAATCCACAAAAAAACTACTGGAACTAATAGAAGATTTCAGCAAAGTTTCAGGATACAAGACAAACACACAAAAATCAGTTGGATTCCTTTACACCAACAAAGAGAACCTCAAAGAAGAAGTCACCAAATCAATACCATTTGCAATAGCCCCCAAGAAGAAATACTTAAGAATAAATCTAACCAGAGATGTAAAAGACCTATACAATGAAAACTACAAGACATTACTGCAAGAAACCAAAAGAGACCTGCATAAGTGGAAAAACATACCTTGCTTGTGGATAGGAAGACTCAACATTGTGAAAATGTCAATTCTACCCAAAGCTATCTACAGATACAATGCAATCCCGATCCAAATTCCACTGGCATTTTTTAATGAGTTGGAGAAACAAATCACCAACTTCATACGGAAGAGGCCCCAGATAAGTAAAGCATTACTCAAGAAGAAGAACAAAGTGAGAGGCATCACACTACCTGATTTTAGAACCTATTATACCGCCACAGTAGTCAAAACAGCCTGGTACTGGTACAACAGATACATAGACCAATGGAACAGAATTGAGAATCCAGACATAAATTCATCCACCTATGAGCAGCTGATATTTGACAAAGGCCCAAAGTCTGTTAATTAGGGAAAAGACGGTCCCTTTAACAAGTGGTGCTGGCATAACTGGATATCAATCTGCAGAAAACTGAAACAAGACACATACCTCACACCATGCACAAAAACTAATGCAAAATGGATCAAAGACCTAAACATAAAATCGAAAAAGATAAAGATCATGGAAGAAAAAATAGGGACAATGCTAGGAGCCCTAATACATGGCATAAACAGTATACAAACTGTAAGTAACAATGCACAAGCACCAGAAGAGAGACTAGATAACTGGGAGCTCCTAAAATCAAACACTTATGCTCATCAAAAAACTTCACCAGAAGAGTCAAAAGACAACCTACAGACTGGGGGGAAAAAATTGGCTATGACAAATCTGATCAGAGTCTAATCTCTAAAATCTATAAGATACTGCAAAACCTCAACAAGAAAAAGATAAGTAACCCAGTTAAAAAATGTGCAAAGGATATGAACAGGCACTTTGCCAAAGAAGATATTCAGGGGGCTAACAGACACATGAAGAAATGCTCACAATCATTAGCCATTAGAGAAATGCAGATCAAAACTACAATGAGATATCATCTCATCCCAACGAGGCTAGCATTAATCCAAAAACACAAAATAATAAATGTGGAGAGGTTGTGGAGAGGCTGGAACACTTATACACTGTTGGTGGGAATGTAAAATGGTACGACCACTTTGGAAATTGATTTGGCGCTTCCTTAAAAAGCTAGAAGTAGAAGTACCATATGATTCAGCTATCCTGCTCCTTGGAATATATCCCTGAGAAATAAGAGCTGTCACACAAATAGATATATGCACACCCATGTTCATTGCAGCACTGTTCACAATAGCAAAAAGATAGAAACAACCTAGGTGCCCATCAATGACAAATGGATAAACAAATTATGGTATATCCACACAACGGAATACTACGCAATGATAAAGAACAACGACGAAGCCATGAAACATCTTATAACATGGAGGAAGCTGGAGGGCATTATGCTGAGTGAATTTAGTCAGTCACAGAAGGACAAATATTGTATAAGACCACTATTATAAGAACTCAAGAAAAGGTTTAAACACAGAAGAAAACATTCTTTGATGGTTACAAGGGTGGGGAGGGAGGGTGAGGGTTATTCACTAACTAGATAGAAGACAAGAATTATCTTAGATGAAGGCAAGGACAGCACACACTACAGGAAGTCAACATAACTGGACTAAACCAAAGCTAAGAAGTTTTCTGAATACAATCAAACACTTCAAGGGGCAGTGTAGCAGGGGTGGGGATATGGGGACCATGCTTTCAGGGGATATCTAGGTCAATCGGCATAACAAAGTTTATTAAGAAAATGTTCTCCATCCTACTTTGGTGAGTGGTGTCTGGAGCCTTAAAAGCTTGCAAGCTGCCATCTAAGATGCATCAATTGGTCCCAACTACCTGGAGTAAAGGAGAATGAAGAACACCAAAGACACAAGGAAAGTATTAGCCCAACAGACAGAAAGGGCCATATAAACCAGGACTTCATCAACCTGAGACCAGAAGAACTAGATGGTGCCCAGCTACCACCAATGACCTCTCTGACAGGGAACACAACAGAGAGTTCCTGATGGAGCAGGAGAAAGGTGGGGTGCAGAACTCAAATTCTAGTAAAAAGACCAGACTTAATGGTCTGACTAAGACTGGAGGAACCCCAGAAAGCATGGCCCCCAGATTCTCTATCAGCCCAGAACTAAAAGAGTTTCCAAGGTCAACTCTTCAGACAAAGATTGGACTGGACTGTAGGACATAAAATGATACTCACGAAGAGTGTCCTTCTTAGCTCAAGTAGATACATGATACTAGACGGGCAGCTTATGTCCAGAGGTGAGATGAGAAGGCAGAAAGGGTTAGGAGATAGTTGAATGGATACAGGGAATCAGGGGTGGAAAGGAGGAGTGTGCTGTCACAGTATAGGGAGAGCAGTTAGGGTCACATAACAATGTATGTATAAATTTTTGTATAAGAGACTAATTTGAAATATAAGCTTTCACTTAAACTACAACAATAAACAAAAAAAAAGTGGGCATTTGTGATCCTATAATTTCTTCAGTATTAATTAGTATACAGCAAACTATGAAGGAGCCCTGGTGGCACAGTGGTTAAGTGCTTCGCTGCTAACTGACAGGTCAGTGGTTTGAACTCACCATCCGCTCCACGGGAGAAAGATGTAGCAGTCTGCTTCCGTAAAGATTATAGCCTTGGAAACCATATGGGGCAGTTCTACTCTGTCTATAGGGTCACTGAGAGTCAGAATTGACTTGATGGTAATGGGAATGCTTAGAATAATCTTACAAAGTATATCCTTCCAATGCTATTTTTTCAGTCTCCATCTTCAGCCACCATTATCAACATGACTGTTTGGTTCAACCCATTCATGTCACCTCTCACACAAAGGAGTCAGAATTTGTAGAATCCCTCTTATCCTGGATCCCTAACGTATGCCTTAAGTTCTTGTCTAAAGAAGAACCCAGTCCATGGGTAAGGTGAAGCTGAATCCAACATGTAGACCTTAATTCATTGATTAAAAAAATATCTCAAGCCATGAATGAGTGGTGGACTGGCAGGATGGCACTAGCTTAGAGAGGGTGTGCACACAAATGAGTTCCAGTCTGTCTTTCAAAGCAATAACAATTAACAATAAAAATTATTCAATGTTCCAAGGAGTAATTGAGCCAGTCAGAAATTAAAAGAACTACGTGTACCCAAAGTAATGAGCAGATTTATTTGGGGCGGGGGGAGTTTATTAGAGGAAAATATACAGTTGAAGAATTACTGAGTCAGGAAAGAGACTATGAGAAAGTTTGCCCAACATAGTTTCAAGGCTTCACATTGACTCCTGGACAGTTTCTTGGTCTCCCAAAGTCATAAGCCACTCAGAGCCTGTTTTGATTGTGCAGGTCTTCTCTTTCTTAAAAAACTTATGGATCTTAAGCCTACATTTTCTACCTGTTGAAATGCTGGTCTTGCTCAAAATTAACGGGTCAAAAGCAAAGCAGAACTTTGAGCTCAAATCAGTAGCCCTGTGCTCATGAGACCTCTCTGAATTTTCATCTGGGTCTTTAATGAACATATTCATGATTCCTGGCTTCTATTTTTTGCTTTACTGGCACATATGTAGGCCTGGAATTATTCAATTTTCTATCCCCCAAATCTTTATTTAGCAGCAAACACATGCAATATCAGAGCAGTATCTCCATCCTTAGTTTCCATGGATGCAATCATAAAAAAGCCTTCACCACTGTCCTTGAGATGTTCATTATGATAAATATAATCAAACCAGAGGAGCTCCCTGTGACTGTGGGCTTACATCTGAAGATAGAAGATGCTGACTTACACAGACATACAAAAAGATACAGAAACAACCCAAGTGACGAAAAGATGAATTTATCATTATCAAGGGAAGATTTGGCCTTTGGGATCAACATACGAGTGTGATTGTCCTGTGGAAATAATGAGCACAGAGCATGCAGTGGGGGCTGAAAGCTTGGGCAGGGAGGAGCTGAGACAGACTCGCCACCTCTGGGTCCTGTTGAGCCTTCAGTGACTTTCCCACAGGTGTTGTTCTGCCACCGCTGGAAGAATCACTTGGGAGGCAGCCAGGAGTAATGTTCATCTTTGTCTTTGCAGCCACACCCAAACCCACAGACAGGGAACTCCCAGGCACTGGTGTCAACCTCAGACACAAAGGATAATGCAGCAGTAGAGAAACGAGACTTGGGAGGAAGAAGAACATTCTGGTCAGACAGTCAGGGCCAGAGACAGGCTTTAACAAAGCCAGGTAACGCCTAGTCCAGAGCTTCAGGGAGTGACTGTCATCAAGAATTAAATGATCCCTGAGTTGCCTTGCAAGATTGAAGGAGCATTTAAGCAACCAACTCTTTAAGAGATCACCCTGACCCTCATTTAAATTGAGAACATATCTAATTGTCCCTGCAAGCAGTTTTCTAAAATCACCAGAAATTCCAATGGCATATTGGGCTCTAAAATGTCGATGGGGCTCGGCCACATAAATGAGGCTTCTTCATCTCTCCCACTGCCCCTCTGACCCCTAGGTGGACAGAATATGAGCACTGGTCTTAGCAGATGGACCTATAATTCTCCTTCAGACTTCCATGGGGATCAAGTGTTTTGGTACTTTCAAATCCTCAGCTTATTCCTCTTCTTTGACACTGCTGGTTTTTAAGTCTGAGGTTTCTGAACCAAAGTACATGTTTATGATCAGTTTAGATACAACCTTGGTCACCACTAAGGGAGGCACTCAGGCTCCTAAGAGCCCCCTGTGCCTCCCCGTCATTCTTTCCCTGTTTGTCCCTGTAGGAAGGGATGACAGATATCTTCCTAAACCTCTAATATTAGGTCCACGGTCCATCCTCCTACCTTCTCCTCCACCCTTATACTGCCTCCAACCTCCCCAATCAGCTAATGGCCCTCCTTACTGTCATAAGCTTCTCAGAACTTAAGCAAAGGAAGATTGTCCCCGAGCTTAAGCCTTGTTAAACATGTTAGCATTGTCTGGGGTACTGATTTCAATAAGCATTTATTTTGTTTAAGTTTCTCTGTTAGGTGTTGTGGGGGACACACACACAAAAAAATCATCTCTAGCCTTTGTTTCAAAGGAATGAACAATCTAGCAGGGATGTCTAAAAATAAGTATAAAGTGAGATGCCACCACAATAACTAATGTTTAAAAGCTGCTTTGTGATTTGACAAGTATTTCCTTGTTTATTATTTTGTTTAATCCTTAGAACAATGCCACGAGATAAGAAGATTATTATCGCCCCATTTTTATTGGTGAGGGCCCTAAAGCTCAGTGCAGTTCAGGGACTTTCCTGAGGGCACAAGATCAATGAGGGAGCAGCAACCTGACTTGAATCCAGGAATTCCAATTCTGGACCACTTGCTCTTTCCTAAGTGACGTGACATATGAAAAGTACAAAGAAGGTGTTATTGGAATTCAGAGAAGGATACGCCATGAAAAACCAGAATGTTCTCAAAACCACATCACAGAGAAGTTTCTCCCTTGGGCATCTGGCTGCAGTGTCTTTAGTAACTGGTTTATCAAACAGTTGCTGCAAGTTCAGTCAACAGGGTCCTTGCCTAGAGCTGCTTCTCTGCCACACAGAAGAGGCCCTTTTGGTCTCACCATTGTTCCCAATAGCTCTGGAACATCAAATTTGTAATTGCAATGATGTTAAGGGTGCCAGATTCCCATATTGAACAACAGCAAAAGACCTAAGAGGTAAAAAGGAAAGAAGAGGCTGGAAGGCCCTAGGGTGACTTACCCTTCTCTAAACCAGGAAGTTACACATTAGAACTAATTTTTTTTTTTTCGTTCAGCAATATTTTTAAGCCCCTACTTCATGCAAGGTACTGTGCTAGGTGCTGGAGTTACAAAAGTCAGCCAGCTGATCGGGTAAGACACATGCATGGAGCACCCATGCCTAATATGAACTGCATATTACGCATCTGAGACATTTAGCTTTTCTGGACAATGGGAGAAACCATCAACAAGGCCTTCCAGTTCACCATAACCCTGTAAGTAATAGACTCCTGGCAAGTGGAGTCCTGCTGTTTAGTCAGTGGTTTCTTATAATCCAATTCTCCAAAAAAACTTCGTCCTCAAAAATTTTCTGTCCATGCTCTTTGGCAATCCGGCTTTAATAGACTTTCAAGCCCTTTGGGGGCTCCTTGGGAGGTAGTAACAACTATATCAGATCTGTCCCACTCCTCACCCCTAAGCAGCTTTTTCTCTGACCTTCCGAGAGATGGTGATTACTCATTTGAAAACCAAACCAAAACTCACCATAGCCTCCCAACAAAACCACTGATAATAAAGTTGAGAAGCCATATTTCTGGCACTCCCTCTCCCTACCAGGAAGGAAGTGTAAAGCGGGGGGCCTCCCCCTGAGCAGGAGGGGAACAGCCTTGCATTTTCCATCCTGCAGGTGAAAACTTTCCTGGTCTACAAGCCCTAGCCATTGAGCTGTGGAAAAAGTAGGTTCATTATCCCGGGGAGCCTGCCTTTTCTGGATCTCTGTCTCTCTCTCTTCTTTGGCATTTCATTTTCTACATTGCTCAAGATGCAAAAGGAAGTAAAGTTTAAAAAAAAAAAAAAACTTATTCTCAGAGCTCCTTTGTAAGATCAATAAGTTATGAGGAATTAGCAGCGCTGTCACTGAGTTTACACGAAGGTGCCCAGGCCACTGGGTCACACACGCTCTGCTCTAGATGGGAAGAGGCACCTCCTACTGGGTCGCTTGGAAAGGCCTCAGGTAGGAGATTGCAAAGACCTCCCATGAGGCAGCTCTTGTATTCACAAGCGGCAAGAAATAAAATAGTGGTGTGATCTTGGGTAAATTATCTGGCCTACCTGGTTCTTCATTTCCTCCACTAAATAATATTTAGATGTGTCTAAAACTATCATGCTAACTGACAGCTATTATGGAACTGTCCATTCTGATAAATGCAAGAAGTCAAGCACAGTCAGAATGCCGGTGTTTTGGAAAAAAATTCCAATTCTCAAGGCAGAACAAATTCATCCAAGGGAGCTAAAAAGAATTCAAATCACAGAGCTGAACCCTAGGAGCACATCAAAGCATTGTTTTCAAAGGTGTGTTTGTCAAAACGAGAATCTTCGGAAATGCTCTGCCCAAAAGTACTCCATGGTCGCTCCACAGAGAATGGGCACTCATGGAAATTTCCAAAGGTCATTACCATCAGTCTGGTAAGTCCCCCCTTAACTCAACCTGTTAAGTTGAACCTTACTTTTTCAAAACTTACTTGACCACAAATATTGGGACTTTTTAAGCCCTTATTAATATTTCATGGATGGAAAACTGAGAAAAGGAAACAAATCCACCTTAGAAGAAGGATGGATTCCCCAAATTGAAATGACTTCCTCAGCATGTAACTTGCTTAAGGGTATAGCAATGCCATTATTATGTGTCTGCCTAGAGCCCACCAGACTGAAGTAATAGCATTTTTCCTTCTCTAATTGGTATTCTAAGCCTTGGCACCTGGTCCTTAACCTGACTCATAAGATCCTGCCTTATTCCAATAAAGTGGCCTGACTGAGGTCACTTCTCCCTGTTGCATACACCCAGCCCCCAGACCTTTTTAATACCCTTCTATGCCTGCAGCTCCCACCCCAGGGACTGGTGAGCACTTCTCCAACCATATTTCATAGAAACCAGTATTTGTCTAGAACACAGTAGCCTCAAGTCAGGTAGGGAGGCAGTCAATAAAAATATAATTGTCCAGAATTCAGGAGCCATTTGAAGGCGCTGTTGTTTGAAAGACAAATGATGGAACATGCAGCTGGGTAGGAACGACTCACAATGGGAAATCAGACTAAAAAAGAAATTGGAGGTGCCTCCCTCCTGCTCTGGAAATGAGCCTGTAAAACTCCTATGAAGCTGGCCTATGCCACCTGGTAGACTTGGTATAAACTGTTGCAGGGCCTGAGGTGTTCATAAACAGGGCCAGATTATCCAATAGGCAAGGTAAGCACATTGCCTATCTTGCTTACCAGATCATCTGTAGTGAACAATTTCACATTTTTTCACCACATCAAAGATTCTGCTTCTAGGTATGGCTGGCATCTATCTCTCTCCCAACCCTACAGCACCTTCCTACAGAATCAAAGCCTCTTTTCCAATCTACAATCCCTGACAGAGGTGGATGACCCAGTAAGCAAGGTAAGCACAGCCTTACTTGTGCTTACTCACTAATGTGTAGTGAACAATTTCACATGGGTTTCACCATATCAAAGATCAAAGATGTGGTGAAACCCATGTGAAATTGTTCACTACAGATGATCTGGTAAGCAAGGTAAGCCCCGTGCTTACCTTGCTATTGGATAATCCACCCCCGTTCATAGTACACCATGCAGTGTCCTAGATTTCCACAGACCATTCTCACATCAGTTCACCAACATCTTGCCCAGCTCACCACCAGAAGAAAAATTACACACTTTCTATTTCCATGACATGCTGCAGCCTGCGATCATTTCACTCGTGTTTTTTCATTGACTCTGAGCTCTGCCACTTTTAATAAGTCATTTTCCCCACTGAGCCTTGGTTTTCTCATTTGCAGAATGAAAACAGTGGGTCACGTGATAGCTAAAATTCCTTTCAGCTTTTCATGCATTTATTCATTTGACAAAGATTTAGCAAGCACCCACTAAGTGCTAGGCACAGGGCTTGGCACGGAGTGGACAGTGGTGAGCAAAACAGGTCACCTTCACCCCATGGTGCTTATAGTCTTGTAAGAGGGACAGATGATTGATAAGGTAAATTAACCAACAAAACACATTATTAAAAAAACAAAACAGTTGCCATTGAGTAGACTCCGACTCCAATTCATGGCGACCTCATGTGTGTCAGAGCAGGACTGTGCTCCACAAGGTTTTCAGTGGCTGATTTTTCAGAAGTAGATCTTCAGGCCTTTCTTCTGAGGCACCTCTGGGTGGACTCAAACCTCCAACCTTTTAATTAGCAGCAGAGTGTGTTAACTGTTTGCACCACCAAGGAATTTCAGCACATCATTACCAGATATAAACAGTTTTAAATAAACAAATAGGGACTTGTAAGGGGGAATAAGGAGCCCTGGTGGCGCAGTGGTTAAGAGCTATGACTGCAAACCAAAATGTTGGCAATTCGAATCCACCAGCCGCTCCTTGAAAACCCTATGGGGCAGTTCTACTCTGTCCTATAGGGTCACTAAAGGGTCGCCATGAGTCAGACTGACTCAACAGCAACAGGTTTGGTTTTTATTTTTATTTTTTAAGAGGGAATAAAAGAGATATCTGCAATACCACAATGTTTCTAATACTCACAGAGTATACAGAAGAAGAATCTAAAATTCTTCAAGAGCCTCAGTAAGGAACCTTCAGCAACACATTTGGCTTACACTCTTGTGTCCTAGGCCATCACTGTCCCCTTCAGCCCGGGGAGGCGATCCACTATTTGTAGCCCAGTGGGAAGAGATACAGTTTTTGAAGCTGTGCAGCTGCAAGCACTGTGATTTAGAGGGGATAAAAAAGAAAAGGAGAAAGAGAAGGGAAAAAAAAGAAGAAAATTACCAACCAAAAAAAAAGACCTTTATCTAAAATCTGGCTTGGCCTAACAGCCAGCTTTAAAATCTAGGGCAGAACACAGGGGACCTTCCACCAAGAACTATAGCTGATTATTCCACTCTACATTTAAAAAAAAGAAAAGGGGGGAAAAAGAAACTTCTGGGAAGTGCAAATGAGCATGGAGTTGCAGGAAGGCACACCAGGCCACCATCTCCCAGCGATGAGGATTCTGTTCTCTGCATGGAGATGTGGACTAACAAGACAAGCTCGCTGCAGTTCACACTGCCCTTGAATGCAAATGCCCAGGAGGCTTGCATCTGGGACCGGCTGCACATGAGCTTTGTCACTGTTACAGATGCGGGTAATTATTAGTAATAATAATTGATAATATTTACATTGCCTGTTTCTACTGAAGATCCCAAGACACGTGATAACACCTAAAAATTTAGACACGCACAGCCACCCCCAGGGGTGGGATAGTTGCCCCACCATGCAGCACAGTTGAAGTGCGGCAAATTATCAACAAATTATCAACAGGCACTCCAGATGGAAAGCTAAAGGAGTGAAATTTAAATATTAATTTAGGATTAAAAACAACAACAACGCTGGAATCAATCCTGAAGGAAAAGCAAAGAAGCACTGAGTTCTTTCATGACAGACTGGGGCTGGTTCAATAAAACCCAGGCACATTCCACTTGAACCCCAAAATGAGTCCAGAAACTTTTCCGGAGGATTTCTGGACTCCACCAGAAGCAAATTCCGAGATTCAAGTATGAGTAGTGTTGCTGGTAGGTGATTCTTGAAAACACCAGTCAGGATTGGGAACTGAGGCAGGGAAGGACGAGAAGCATAAAGAGTGTATTGTATAGCCAGCAGAGCCCTGGTGGTGCAGTGGTTAAGAACTCGGCTGCTAACCAAAAGGTCGGCAGTTTGAATTCGCCAGCACTCCTTGGAAACCCTATGGGGCAGTTCTACTCTGTCCTATATGGTAGCTATGAGTTGGAATTGACTCAGCGGCAATGGGTTTGGGTTTTAGTTTTTTGTATAGCCAGTTAGCACCAAGTTTAACCCCTTTGGGGAACTGTGGGAGGCAGTAATGATCATCCCTCAGAGTTATCCTAACAGAGGAGCAAGGAAGCTGTGGCATTTGCCCACCAATTCCCTGTCATTGGTTGAGACTGCCTCTGGGGACATTAAAGCCAAAAAAATACAACCAAACCCACTGCCATCAAATAGAACTGCTCCATAAGGTTTCCAAGGCTATAAATCTTTTTGGAAGCAGACTGCCACATCTTTCTCCCACAGACTGGGGACATGAACTCTCTGGATATTCCAGCTTGCCCTGAAGACCAAGAGCATTTCCACAGCCAGAAAAATAGGCCTCAAAACAGAATGCCACAGGTATTCCCTGTAAGCAGCCAACATACAGGTGACTACCAAAGGGGAAGTGGCGGGGGGGCACGGACAGCATCTGCTATGTTTAAGCAGATTGTATCAACTGTATCATCTACCCTACCTACAGACTCCCTGGATGGTGCAAACAATTAACCTCTTGGCCATTAACTGAAAGGTTGGCAGCTGGAGTCCACCCAGAGGCACCTCGGAAGAAAGGCCTAGCAATCTACTTCTGAAAAAATCAGCCATTGAAAACCCTATGGTGCACAATTCTCCTCTGACACACCTGGGGCCACCGTGAGTCAAAATCAATCCCACAATTGGTGCTGGTGGTGACTCTACCTCCTCCAGCTGATGAACTGGGCCGAAAAGGCGAAGATGTCAGGAGAATGCGAGAAAGTGTAGGCCCCTTTCCAACTCTTTAAGAAGGAAAAAGAAACATCTAAAATAAGGTTTCCAATATCCGTGATTACATTTTCCCATACCTACCACAAAAATGGTATGTTATTTGTTTTAGTAATTAACGGAGACCTCTGGTAAATGAGTAATCTCATTCTGTGACTAGAACAGTGCTTGGCAGTATGGCTCGCAGAAATCCTCACTGTGGAAATATTTAGATGTATTTAAAGGATTTCAGATTTCTAGGAGATATGTGTGCTGCCATGTTGGCACATAATGAAATTGGTCTCGCGATATCCGCTTAAAACAACCGTTTCCTTCGAGGAGGTAAGAAGTAATGTAAAACATGTTGTTTTCTGCTGTGAAATTTTAAAGAACTGCATTAACCACAATAATACTGAGGCTTTTCCCTTCATTAATATTCTAGTTAAATATACATATACACCAGTGACAAGTTGCCCTGCCTTATGATGTCCTGGGACAACTTATAAAAAAGTTTTACATTGTCTGCTCCATCAATTGTGTGTTCAGCATAAAAAAACAAAAAAGAGGTTTCTGTTACTAAGGAACACAGTAAAAGAGACATTTATAGATTCTTCTATTTATAATATACATTTCTTTAAAAGTACTAACAACTTGCTACCTATGAAGGAGCCATTTGATGCAGGAGTAAAGACAAGATCCCAGGTTCAAAGTAAAAGGGTAAAAGGTGAAACAAAACTACCCTCCAGGTTCTTCCATTTAAAAACCACCTCTTCTATCTCTTCACTTCTCACTTCTCTACCCATTTCACCCCAAACCCACGCAGCTGATGCATAAATAAGAAATGCTGACAGGCCAAGGAGACTGGGAAAAACAAATGCTGTTTAAGAGATAGTAGCCAATGTTGAGTTGCCTAGAGGAAGAGGGAGACTTGGAAATTAGCATGGATTGGACTCTTTTGATACAATTAGACATATCTGGGTTTCTAAACTACATCGTGTACAAGTGCAGAATCCCCCAGTGGAGAAATGCATTTCAATAGGTTCAGCTTTCTCGTGTCCTCTTTTTACCAATTCCATTGAATCATTTCCAACTTTGGTAAAGAACACTCTGCTCTCATTTAAAGATTTAAATTTGTACACTGCATTAAGGGATTGTTTTTTGGTTTTGGTTTTCCTACTGAGGAGGCCAAGGATCTAATAGCAAATGAACAACGTTATGAGGGCCTGTCTTAAAAACCTAAGCCTAAAAGGAGATATAAATATCATATCTAACTATATTTCTGTTTTAAGCCAGACAGTAGACAATACTCCTTACTTCTTCATCTTCCTCAACACTATCAAACAGGGTGCCTACCACTGTGGGCAAGCACCACATGGAGCCCCTTCACCTTAGCCAACTACACCCTCCGTTTTAGATGCCAGGTCTTGGATTACAGTAAATATCTCAAATCCTTCTTTCATCCATACCTACAACAACTACTTATTGGGTGCCCATTATCGACCAAGCACAGTTCAATGTGTAAACAAGACAAATCCCCATCTTTATGGAGCTTGCACACTAGGGGCTCAGATCCTTCAGGAACAGCTGTTCCTTTAGACACCCTGGCTAACCTTGGTTCTTCTTGCATACTAAAGAGGTGTCCTCATGGCCTGTTCTCTCCCAGCTTCCCTGACTTTGGCCCATGACTGCCCTTCCCAGTCAGGTCCATCTCCACTGGCCTTTATGGTTTGCTTACTCTAGGACCCACTACTGGTTGTCCCATGACCCAAGGTTATCTCTGCTCTCCAAGGGACCCTCCCTTGGAGATGGGCAACCTAAACACAAGCCCACAAATCTTTCCTACAGCTCCTCCCCATTGGGTTTAAAGGAGATTTTTGAAGTCAGACAGACCTGGATTAAAATGCAAACTCAGCTACTTCTTTCTAGCTGTGTGTCCTTGGGGCAAGTTATTTAACTTTACTGAGCTAATGTGGTGCAAACAGTTAAACGCTAGCGCTAGGTTGCTAACCAAAAGGTTGGTGGTTCGAAGTCAACCAGTGGCTCCATAGGAGAAAAGACATAGTGATCTGTTCCTTAAAGATTACACCCAAGAAAACCCTGTGGGGCAGTTCTACTCTGTCACACGGGGTTGCTGTGAGTTGAAATCGACTAGACAGCACCCAACAACAAAAAGTAAGTTTGGCATTCTGTTTCCATAAAGATCACAGCCTTGGAAACCCTATGGGGCAGTTCTACTCTGTCCTGTAGGATTGCCGTCGAGTCGGAATCGACTCAACGGCAACGGGTTTTTCGGTTTGGAGCTTACTTTCCCCTTCTTTAAAAAGGAGACAATACATAAAACAATATGTGTACTGACTGTTTAATGAGAAACTATTAGTTCTGTAAACCTTCATCAAAAGTACAGTAAAAAAATTTTTTTTTTTAAAAATCCAAAAAAAGAAAAAAGGAGACGATAATACCAAACTTCTAGGTTTATTGTAAGGATTAAAGAAGGTAACATTTAGCATAGTTCTTGTCACTTAGGATCCTCTCAATTAGTGATGCTATTATTAACATGTAAATTAGACAAAAAGATCTATGGATCAGTTCATCTGTATTGACTATCCCTCAGCCCAGAAACATAATCCCTAGGACATTAAAGAAGACATCTTTGGTCAATAAATATCCAGCTTTCAACGCGGATGTCGCCACTGAGGACATTCATTCATTATTTAACAAATATTCATTTGCAAGCCATTGTGACTGGGCTGGAATAAAATCTAGAGTGTAAAAAGCACACATTGTGCCATGGTATCATGTAAGTATATTGCATCCATCATCTCACTTAAAGCACGTATATCATGATTATCCTCATTTTATAGAGGAGCAAACTGAGATTCGGTGAGATCAGGGATCTTGCCCAAGGCCAGTCTGTTGGCTGGAAGTGGCCCAGTCAGAGCTTGAGCCCAGAGCTGCTTGACTTCCCAGGAAAAGCGTCAAGCTCACCATGGTGAAATAGCAAATTCACACTCCTTAGCTTATGATCTGACAAACTCAACTCAAGAAAACGGATATTGAGAGAAGTCCCAATTGTAGCCTAAGTTCATAGGCCTCTATTTCAAGGATTGAACTGAACTGAAAACAATGAGGCTTCAACCAGGAGAAAACGTTATTTAAAATTGAAAGGTAATAGTTTTAGACTTCTTCAGACCACATCTCTCTAGGACATTTATTTATGATATAGGTAAGGGTGGAAAGAGCTGGTAGATAAGAATCTGCCAATAAAAATGATATCAAGCTGTGCTGCAATGCACTGTAAGGCTAAGTTACAGGATTTTGCAGCAGCTATTGCCAGAAGGCAAAATTTTCTCTTGTGCAGGCTGTACCCTAGATGTGAATCAAAGAGACTTAAACTCCCAGGCTATCTTTTGGAGAGAAAATGGGATGGTGAGGAACCACAGTCATTTCATGTTATCAAAGTCCATATCTGTTTCCCATTAAGAAGCAGTCCAGGCAAAAGGTAACAAAAGGTAGAAATGTCCTCTCCACTGGTGATATTTTGTCTAGTCTCCAGAAAGCTCCCCTCTGCCCTTATTCTACCTGATATCATGGACTCTAACCCCTCTCCCTTGTCGTAGCCGAACCAGTTCCTTTTTCTAGAACTCACTCCTAGCATTTGCCATCACCCTAGGTATTAGACTTGAATCTTCTGCTAGATTCTCTTTCAGATTTCACCCTGCTTCCACAGCAACTCCTGGCATCGACTCCTTCCTAATTAACAGTCTCTGTTTTTATACTTTATTTGGTTGCTCACTGGCCCTTGCATGACTCTTGCATAGCTGTCCCCCACCACCACTGTATTTTAGGACATGGTCCTTGGCCTCAGTCCTAAGCCCACCCTGGATCATCTCTTCAGCTGAAGTTAAAGTAACATGAGAAATGTTTGAAGGAAGTGGGATGTACTACCTGGAGAAAAGAAGATCCAAGGAGTATAGGCCAAATGTGTTTAGATAATCAAAAGACTGCCACATGGAAGAAATTCTAGATGTATTCTTTGGTTTCAGACAGGAAATTAGAACACAGGGGAAGGCAGTCTTCTGCACAATTTTAAAGAACTTTCTGGCAATTATGGTTGTCCAACAATGGAATAAGCTGTTCCCCTATAACTGGAGATATTCAAGCAAAAGTTTAATGACCACTTCTTGGGAATGTTCTAGAAGAGATTCATGAATCAAATAAGAGCTGGTCTAAGTATAGATAAGGCCCTGTCAACCATTGGAATACTGTGATTCAAGGTCCTAAAGTTTTTTTGTTTTTTTTCTCAGTCAACGGACAAAAATACAACTTCCAATAAAATCATCTGTTGTTGCAGCATCTTAGAGTTATCCCTTCATTCTTTTTTTCCTTTTATTTTGATTCATAATGCTGATTAGCCCCACACATTTCTAAGAGTGAAGCTATTGTGAGATGAGTGGAAATTCACATTGCTTTCCCAACACAAACAATTGCTTTTGGTGGCAGCTTCCAGAGGATGAGGCAAGGGAAGGCTACAAAAGTTCCTTGTTAGAATCTCAGGAGAAAAGTTCTTGAGTATCAAAAACAGAATCCTGGCTATTGTGGAAGAATGAAGTAGGTTTGTTTGCCGTTTCCCATTTCCAATGGAAAATGTTTTTGGTTTCACGTTACAATCATTTAAAATGTCAAAACTATCTTCACAGCACATAACCTGAGGCTATATTCAGAAACCAAATGAAATTCCATGGAAACCACTTGCTTCTCTCAGTGGATTGAGAAACCTCCCTTAAATAAATCCTCCTTACCCACGAGATTTAGAACACAAGTAAAAGATACTTCTCTTCAGTCACTCAACTTTACTGTCTTCACCCCAACAGAAACACAAAACGGGGACCACGTGGCATGCCAGTACCTCTGCCTTGCATAAAATGACTCATCATGCTGTGAGGTGAGATATTTCATGGTCAGGGCTTTTATCACCACAAAGCATTTCATTAAGGAACTACCCCATTTCCGTTTGATAGAATATTATGCGGCCTTTTAACATTATGTTCACAAAGAATTTATAATAACATGGAACAGTACTTAACGTTATTTCTTTAAGTGGAAAAAGCAACTATTTAAAGTTTACTAACGAGCAAAAACCAGGCATCAAAGACAGTAGGCTTCCAATCAGAATGCCACAGTAAGTCTACCTTTTAGTCACCTCTTCTGCTCCAAGTGTATAACACGACAGAGAAGATAGAAAAAAGGGAAACAGAAAAAATAGATGCTTCAAATACAAGATAAATACTTTTGTTGACTAGACATGGGGCAGAAATGCAAAATGGTAGGCAGGATGGAGACTCAGGACTGCTGAGATCTCAGTATAAAAGTGGCAGCAACAGGTGTGAGTTTGTCCCCTTCAGGGTAAAGGGAGATGGGTCACAAGCAAGGCTCAGTGCTTGAACCAGGGGCTGGAGTGACTTCTCTCAGCCCCTTCATTCCAGAAGAGGCACAAAAATAAAAATAGCTCAGGCCAATCTCTGTCTAGGGATAAAAAAAAAACAAACCTGTCACCATAGAGTCAGTTCTGATTCATAGTAACCCTATAGGACAGAGTAGAATGGCCCCATAGAGTTTCCAAGGAGTGGCTGGTGGACTGCAACCAAGGTCTTAACGACTGTGCCATCAGGGCTCCTGTCTAGGGATAGTATACCTCAAAAGATACAAGCCCAGAAAAGATAACAGGACCAGGCACCTAGTCAAGTTACCCTGTCACTGTGATGAATCAACAATATTCCCAATGTCACCCTGAGGCAGGAATCCCTACAACTGCCTTTATCAGACCTGGCTCTGGACTGGGGACTCCGAGAGATGAGTAAAGGAAAGTGAAAAACCACTAGATAAAGGACAGGGTGGAAAAAAATTGAAATCCCCGTACTCCATGAGCATGCAAATCAACATTTCAAAACGCCTGAGAAAATATGCCCTAGAAGACCAAAAAAAAAAACAAACCCATTGCCGTCTTGTCAATTCTGACTCATAGCGACCCTATAGGACAGAGTAGTACTGCTCCATAGGGTTTCCAAGGAGCACCTGGTGGATTCCAACAGCAGACCTTTTGGTTAGCAGCTGTAGGTCTTAACCACTGCACCACCAGGGCTCCTCCCCAGAAAACACTCAATAAAAAATAATTTGCACACAAATTCATTCCAAATGAAACTGATTATATAGAAACATCATAGACTTTAAAATGAAGTATATTAAAGAGAATAAAAAAAGGCATCATGGCCATTAAAAATAACAAGTAACTATTAAGCAATCAGAAATTAAACAAGAGGCTATGAAAAAGGACCAATTAAGTCTGAGAAATAGAAATTATGGTCATTGAAATAAAAATGCAGTGGCAGGATAAATTCTTCTATTTGAAGGGAGAAATCATTAATTAGACAATAGACCTGAGGAAGTCACCTAGAATTCCACCACAGAAAGATAAAAAATAAGAAAGAAGATTAAGGGACATGGAAATGAGAGTGAAAGTCTCCACTATTTGACTAATCCATTGCCTTTGAGTTAATTCCAACTCATAGCGCCCCTATACGACAGAGTAGAACTGACTCATAGAGTTTCCAAGCCTGTAAATCTTTATGGAAGCAGACTGCCACATCTTTCTCCCATGGTACAGCTGATGGGTTTAAACCACAGACCTTCCGGTTAGCAGTGGAGCATTTAACTACTGAGCCACCAGGGCTCCCTCCGTTTGACTAATAGTAAAAGAGGAGAATTGAGAGACTGGAAAAGAAGCAATATTTGAAATTATATTTGCTGAGAATTTTATGAGAGATGTGAGTTCTCAGAGAAATGGTCCCTTCTAATAAAAAATAAATCTATATCTGCAAGACATAAAGGATAAGGAGACAATCTCAAAAGAGGCCAGAGAGAAGACACAGATAACACACAAATGAGCAAGAACTAGACCTAAAGAAGACTTCTGAACTGTAGCCATAAATGGTAAAGGACAGTGAAGTGGTACCTGGAAATTGCTGAGGGAAAATAACTGTCAATCTAGAATTTTATACCCAGTTGTAATGGCTAATTTTACACGTCAACTTGGTTTAGCTGTGGTGCCCCGTTGTTTGGTCAAACATTAGTCTAGATGTTGTTGTGAAGATATTTTGTAGATGTGATTAACACAATTAGTTGACTTTAAGATTGCCCTCAATAACGTGGGTGAGTCTCATTCAATCAGTTAAAGGCTTTAAAAGCAAAAACTGAAGTTTCCAAGAGAAGAAGGAATTCTGCCTTAAGAGTGTAACATAGGAATCCTTCCTGAGTTTCCAGTATGCTTGCCTTCCCTATGGCTTTCAAACTCAAGACAGCAACATCAACTCTTTCCTGAGTTCCCAGCCTGCAGGTCTGCCTACAGAATTTAGACTTACAAGTCCATACAATTGCATGAGCCTATGCCTTAAAATGGATCTGGTTAGATAGACAGATAAATAGAGAGAGAGAGATGATAGATAGATAGATAGACAGACAGATAGATAGGTAGGCAGATAGTTGATAGAAGATATCTATGTTTATATAGATACCTATATGTACGTATGTTTCTCCTATTGGTTCTTTTTTCTGGAAAACCCTGACTGATAGACCAGTTACACTCTTGCTCAAATTTGATGGCCAAGGAAATATATTTCCAGTCATAAAAGACTAAGAATGTTTACTAGCCACAGATACTCACTAAAAGAACTACTAAAGAATGAGCTTTAACAAAAAGAAAGATGAACCCTTAGGGAGGACATGAGATAAAACAGAAGAGTGCACACACACAAAAAGATTTGTTAATATTAATAAATAAATATAACTACTGACTGTAAAAAAAAAATCATTATTATATTTTATATTAAAAATGGGTAAGATTAAAATTCTAAGCAACTATAGCACCAAAGTGGGATGTTCAATGAGTAGGAAAGTGTGCTAGGACTCTGAGAAGAGGACAGAAATACTGAAGAACTGTAGAATCATTAAATATGTATGGGAAAAATACTGGAAGGAAATGCACTAAAATGTTAACAGTGATTGTCTCAGAGAAATTGTATGGTGAGTTTTTTTCTTTCCTTCTTATTCTCCTCTAAGTTTTTTAAAACAAATATACACTCCTTTTATGAATAAAAAAATTTATCACCTGTATAAAATCACCTCACATCACCCCTTCTCTTGTCTTTCCTGAGTCCTGAAGAGATAGATAACCATTCCTTAAAGGTAGACATGACAGTGTTGACAACAATAGCACTGAGTGGCCAAATGGCATCCAGAGCTTTCTGAAGATAATCTGGCCATTTTGCATTTCTGTGGGGAACTGGTATCCTGATTTGACAAACCCCAATTATCCAATACCACACAGTCTTATGCATAATCTCCAGTCTAAGAACCTACACAGAAAAACTTCACTAATTCAAAATAACTGCCAAAAATCCAATCTCAATTGACAGAAGGACAGATGGTTGCAAATTTTTCTCAAAGAAAATGCAGTTTCATGATGTTCAAGTACATTTCTAACATAAACTAGCAAATAGACCATTGTCAAGAGA
The DNA here is from genome assembly GCF_000243295.1 of Trichechus manatus latirostris. NCBI lineage: Eukaryota > Metazoa > Chordata > Mammalia > Sirenia > Trichechidae > Trichechus > Trichechus manatus. Next base: position 4,812,204 of record NW_004443958.1, read on the forward strand.
TAGTCCTTCCAGTCCAGAAAGGAGTGAGTGCAGTGGGTAGCTTCTCTGGTAACATTTTTGCACAACACAAAATACATACATGTACTACACATAAATACTTGCATGTCTAGCGGTGATAAGTGCTTTAAAGGAAAATAAAGCAATGTACAGTCTCGGCCCTCCATATCCATGGGTTCTGCATCCGTGGATTCAAACAACCTCAGATGAAAAATATTCAAAAAAAAATTCCAGAAATTTCCAAAAAGTAAAACTTGAATTTTCCACTCACCAAGCACTATGCTGAATCCACGCGAATGAAGTGATGTGTAGGCATACCCTGCTGTAGTCTCCCTCCACTTCACAGATCCTCAGTCTCTCTCCAGCTCTCCTTGTTTGAGCATTGTTTATCTCGTGTCTGATGTGTACTATGTAGTTAGGCCTACGATGGTTACGTCTGTACTGAACATGTACACTTTTTTTTCTCAGCATTATTCCCTAAACAATATGGTATAACAACGATTTACATAGCATTTACATTGTATTAGGTATTATAAGTAATCTAAAGATAAGTTAAAGTATATGGGAGATGTGCATAGGTTATACGCAAATACTACGCCATTTTATTTAAGGGACTTGAACATCCTTGGATTTTGGTATCTGAGGGTGTCCTAGAACCAATCCCCCGAGAATACTGAGGGAGGACTGTATTGTGTTTTCATACTGGGTGATCTGGTCAACAGAGTCCTGAAGGTCATGAGGCACACAGAACAATTCATATGGGTATTTGGTGGAAAAACATTCCAAGCAGAGGGAACAGCAAGAGTCTCTGTGATAGAGTATGCTTGGCCTGTTTGAAAAACAGCACAGGTACCTGTACGGATGAAATTAAATGATCAAGGGAGATGAGATGAGAGCATAGGTCCAGCTTCCGTAGGGTCCTCAAGACCTTTGAGAGGACTTTGGTTTTTAATCTGACTGAAATTGGGAGCCATTGAAGAGGGACATGATCTGACCTATTTTATCAAATGATCATTCTGGCTGTATACTGAGAATAGACTCTAGTCTTTTAGCAGAGAGACCAGCTAAGGAACCTTGAAATAATCTAGGAGGAAATGATTGTGGCATGGATATGGGTATAATGGTGGAAGGTTGAGAAGTGGCTGGATTCTGGACATATTCTGGAGGTAGAGGCAAAGGATTTGCTGTTGATGATCTTTGAAGTCTGAGAGAATGAGACCTATATCCACACTTGCTGTGTCCACAGACCACATCATCCTTCCAGCACATGGGTCATACACATCCTTCTAATTCACAGGCCACACTTCTAAGTAGGGACACCTCCTTCTCTGGGTACCTGTGATTCAGAGCCTGGTTGGCCCTCATTCAGTAGCCATCTGAGAAGCAATCAAGAGACAGAGTTTGGGAAAAAAGACTTGAACACGTGCAACTTTGACTTAAGAATTAACCAGCTGCTGAATGTAAAGGCAAAGGAGCCCTGGTGGAGCAGTGGTTAAGCGCTGGGCTGCTAACCAAAAGGTCAGCAGTTCGAACCCACAAGCCACCCTGAGGGAGAAAGATTTGGCAGTCTGCTTCCATAAAGATTACAACCTTAGAAGCCCTATGGGGCAGTTCTACTCTGTCCTATAGGGTCTCTATGAGTCAGAATCGATTTGATGACAACAGGTTTGGGTTTGAATGTAAAGGCTACATTAGAAACTGTACCTATCTCTTCAATTGTTTGTTTGTTTTTTTATTTAAACACACAAATTTTCTAAAGGGGAGTTCTGCTATCAGGAGATCCCTGTATAACCTCCTCCTCCTCTCCCCCATTCCCACCCCTGCATAATAATCAAATATTTGCCAAGGGGAAGGGGAGAATTATGCAACTAAATACAGTACACTCTTTGAAAACTTTATCCCTCTCTATGTTCCTCTAAAGGGCTCTATTGCACACATCTGCCTTTCCAACTCTATTCATAGGCAGTAATTACTCCAGCAATAGAGATTTAAAAAAAAAAAAAAAAAATTCTGGCTCCATTCTTATCTGGTTTGAGCCTCAGAGTTTCTTTTTCCTTAGCAAATACCCCTGTTAACTGACAAAGGGAATCTTTTACTCACCACCCTAAGCCAAACCTCAACGGCTTGAACCAAAGTTTCATTCTGCAGGGAAAAAAAAAAAATCACAGCATCACGTTGTATCTTTCACTTGAAAGTGTGTTCCAAAACGGAGTAACTAGCCAACCAGTTTAATATTTCAGGGGGAAAAAAATAAAATACAAAGAGCTATTCTAGATAAGGGAGTTGGGAGAGTACTTACTGTAGGTTGCTGGCAGGCTGCCATTCTGAGCACATTTTTACATTTTTAAACAGTACTTACCCAATGCTCTCCTTAATCCCATTAAATGAAAACTTTCTCTAATTTTAAAATTAAATTTCCTGTATTTCCTGATAGGCTTCCAAGTTATTCTCCTTCCATTCTCCTCTCTAAGTCCCATGGTATTTCTAACAAGGAGAGGGGCATTAGCCTCCTGGACAGATTCCAGCTGGTGTAACTGCCCTCAGCCTCGCTCCCCATCCCCAGCCCCTGGGGTTTTCCACAGGGCACAGACTGTTTCCTTACTTCCTGTCCTGAAGTAGTGGAAGTATTACCCTAAGGCCTGTGGTTCATGGCTGTGACCTTTTCCCCTGCCACATGGGGGCACACTTCGGTCATTTACTCTTCAATAATCTAAGCATTGTACAGGCAGTCCCCGGGTTATGAATGAGATCCTTCAGTTCCTCAGTGTCTCTTTAAGTCATATTTGTAGGTAAGTCAGAATGGGTGCATACGGTTCTTAGTTAGCCTTACTTTAGTGCAAGAGGAGCCCTGGTGGTTCAGCGGTTAAGGGCCTGGCTGCTAACCAAAAGCTTGGCAGTTCGAATCTACCAGCTGCTCCTTGGAAACTCTATGGGGCAGTTCCACTCTGTCCTACAGGGTTGCTACAAGTCGGAATCAACTCAACAGCAATGGGTTTGGTTTTTTTTTGGTTAGTGCAAGAAAAGGCCAGACAGTTCAGGAGAATTGTTTATGGGCTAAGAGCTTTCACCAGATTCATAGTGAGAAAAGATTGGAAATTTATATCAAGCCCTCACTGTAACTGTTATATGTAATACTGACTAATAATGAGTTAATGATACAGTAAACAGTATATATTTCCTATTATATGGTATGGTTCATTTCATATCAATTTATTCTTTAGATGTTTTTATAAGGCCCTGAATTAAAGAAAACTTCCAAGTAATATTATCAGTAGATCCCTGCTCTGGGCAAATATTACTTGGTTACTGCAGTTTAGAATCTAGGACACAAAAAGACTTGGACAATTCACAAAAGAGGTTATAGAAATAACTACTAAACATATGAAAAGACGACTTCATCAGTCATCAGAAAAAAATCTAATTAAGACCATAAGGAGATGCCATGACACACTCACCAGAATGGCTAAAATGCAAAAGACTGACCATACCAAGTGTTGGCAAGAATGTGAAGCAACTGGAACTCTCTTACATGACTGGTGGGAGCATAGATTGGTACAACCAGTTTGGAAAATGTTTTGTAGCATCTACTAAAGCTAAACATACACATATCCTCTGACCTAGAGTGTCTGTCTTGGACAGAGCTCCAATAATAAATTGTGGTATATTCATACAGTAGAACACTACTTGGCAACAAAAAGGAATGAAACTCACTAGCAAGCAGAGCAATAGGGATAAATCTCACAGACATAATGTTGAATAAAAAGTCAGACACAAAAGAATGTATACTGTATTATTCTGATATATAAAACTCAAAAACAGGCAAAACTAATCTATTGTGATAGAAGTCAAGAGAGTGGACACCCAAGGAGGAAGGGAGGAGCACTGACTGGGAGGGAGCCTAAGCGGAAATTCTGAGGTTCTAGAAATGTTCTGTATATCACACACAGGTAAAATTATGCTGAAGATAATTCAAAAACAATTGCAGCAGTACATCAACAGGGAACTGTCAGAAATTCAAGCCAAATTCAGAAGAGGAGGTAGAACAAGGGATCTCATTGTTCATGTCAGATGGACCTTGGCTGAAGGCAGAGAATACCAGAAAGATGTTTGCCTGTGTTACTGACTATGCAAAGGTATTTGACTGTGCGGATCATAACAAGTTATGGATAACATTGTGAAGAACAGGAATTCCAGGACACTTGTGCTCATGAGGAAACTGTACATAGACCAAGACTCAGTCATTTGAATAGAAAAAGGGGATACTGCGTGGTTTAAAATCAGGAAAAGTATGCGTCAGGGTTGTATCCTTTCACCATACTTATTCAATCTGTAGGCTGAGCAAATAATCCGAGATGCTGGGCTATATGAAAAAGAATGCAGCACCAGGATTGGAGGAAGATTCATTAACAACCTGCAATATGCAGATGACACAACCTTGCTTGCTGAAAGCGAAGAGGATTTGAAGCACTTACTAATGAAGATCAAAGACTACAGCCTTCAGTATGGATTACACCTCAACATAAAGAAAACAAAAATCCTCGCAACTGGACCAATAAGTAACATCATGATAAAGAGAGAAAAGATTGAAGTTGTCAAGGATTTCATTTTACTTGGATCCACCATCAATGCCCATGGAAGCAGCAGTCAAGAAATCAAATGATATATTGCACTGGGCAAATCTGCTGCAAAAGACCTCTTTAAAGTATTAAAAAGCAAAGATGTCACTTTGAGAACTAAGGAGCACCTGACCCAATGCATGGTGTTTTCAATTGCCTCGTATGCATGTGAAAGCTGGACAATGACTACAGAAGATGGAAGAAGAATTGATACATTTTGAATTATGGCGTTGGTGAAGAATATTGACTATGCTATGGACTGCCACAAGAACGAATAAACCTGTATTAGAAGTACAGCCAGAATGTTCCTTAGAAGCAAGGATAGTGGGACTTGCCTCACCTACTTTGAACGTGTTATCAGGAAGGACCAGTCGCTGGAGAAGGACATCATGCTTGGTAAAGTAGAGGGTCAGTGAAAAAGAGGAAGACCCTCAACGAGATGGACTGACACAGTGGCTGCAACAATGGCTCAAAGAGCAAAAATTGTGAGGATGGTACAGGACTGGGTAGTGTTTCATTCTGTTGTACCTAGGGTCGCTATGAATCAGAACCAACTTGACAGCACCTAACAACAACAACAGTTCAACTCCAAAGCAGCTTGTTCAAACCAAAAAAGGTCTTCCATCTCCAAGATCAAATAGGGCCCAAGAGTCGGCCCTGAAGCAAGAACAACCTTGCTACCCATTCCATGTGCCATAGACAAGTGCTGATCCCATCCCTAGGCGAAGTTTCCTGGCAGCACCAAATCTGGCTCCGAAAGTCATACCTTTGACTCCACCTTGCCAGACCCAAAGAAATGACCATTGAATTAAAAATTAACCTCATTGGGTTACCATCAGAACTGGTTGAAGCCCCCAGTTCCCAGCCTGCTCATTAACAATGTCCCTGTAGAGAAAAATAAACAAAGATGCTTTTAGCAATTCAGCCCAAATGCTGCTGTGAAGCCAGGAGTTGTTTACATTGAGCAAAAAAGACTGCTACTACAGTGCATTTGAGCAATTTCTCTTATTCAAAGTACGCCACATTCAGAGTTACCGTACATAGTAATTAGCATGTTCTTTAATACATGCTTTATTAAAAAAAATTTTAGAGGCAGCAATTTTCCAACATTGGCCAATAAGTCTTCATGAGGAAAAAAAAACTGTCAATTTTTAGCTTTAATAAAGCTCTGAAAATTACATTTATTGATATTTTTGGTAACAAAGTAATAATAGTAATTTGTTATCATATAGTCCCTTTCATACCAGCATAGTTAAAACCTACAATATTACTGTGGCATAAGTTATGTGCATTTTTAGATGACAGATGTCATGCAAACTGGTCACTGAGAAATACACGACATGAAACTAAGGTCCTGAGAGTTTAAATGACCAACCCAAGATCACACAGCTAGTAAGAGAAAGAGCTGGGATTTTGACGCCAGGTTTCTGACTGCTGGTCCAACTCATTCCACCCTGGAGCCACTCCAAAGGCAGTTCACAGAAGTTTATCAGTGGTCTAGTCAACGGGCCTACTTCTCATGTTAGGTAACAATGCCCAAGACAAGATCATAAACTACAAAAGGTTATCTTTAGTCTCCTCCTGTGGGGAGCTCCCTCTCTCCTTGCTCCCAGGTACCTGATGCCTTGGTTCTTCCCTGATTCTTCTCTCCAAAGCCACACATAAACTAGTTGCCACAGAGTCAATTCTGACTCATGGCAACCCCCTATGTGTCAAGGTAGAACAGTGCTCCATAGCGCTTTCCTCTCCTTTCTTATTTTTTTTTAAATATGATTTCTTTTATTTTTGTGTTGTTGAGAATATACACAGCAGAACATACACCAATTCCACAGTTTCTACATGTACAATTCAGTAACATTGATTACATTCTTCAAGTTGTACAGCTCACCTTTTCCAAGTTGTTCCTCCTCCATTAACATAATCTCACTGCCCCTTAAGTTCCTATTTAATCTTTCGAGTTGCTGTTGTCAATTTGATTCCATAGAAATATATCTTAAAAGAGCACAATACTCAAGGCAGACATTCTTTACTCGTTAAGTCAATCCATAGGGTTTTCAACAGCTGATTTTTTGGAATTAGAGAGCCAGGCCTTTCTTCAATGAACCTCTGGGTGGACTTAAACCTCCAACCTTTCAGTTAGCAGCATAGCGCATCAACTATTTGCAACTACAGTAAGTCAAAATGGAACCGGAGATACATAATGAGACCACTATAGAGTGGAGGTTTAATTTCTCTTCCTCCCTCTTGTTTGAAGTCCTTACCTTCTTCTCCTTCTATGTAGCAATACTTTACTCAGCTGTGCTTCTCCCTGCTCCTATGAATAACTCTATTATAGTCAAATCACCCTATCACTGTTTACTTTACCATCTTCCCCAACAGAAAAAAATTTCCTTCCAGAAGTAGTTAGAAAAAAAATGAACTTACTTACATTTCTCCTTTCCAGCCTCTTCTTTCTTCTCAGTTGCCACACTCCAGTTAAGAAAAACAATTCCAGCTATCCACAGTATTTGAGTTTGCCATGGGGTCTTCATTTGTATTCTTTCTAGAAAGCATATAGCACAAAGAAGAACCCATAGCTCAAGGATCCAGAACCTCTAAATCAGCAGAGAGAAAGGGAGAGGGACAGAAAGCGAGTTGAACAGGGAGAGAAAGAGAGCAGAGGTAGCCAGTGAGAGAGAAGATAGCAGTTACGAGGAAACAGAGGCTGCTCAGACTAGCTCTATGTTCATCCTGTATGCACACTTACACAGGACTTCACACCCCACCAAACAACCCACTCACATCAAGAATATTAGTGAATCGTGTAAATTTTACTGCAGAATTCACAGACAGCAGGAGGCAAGGTGTTGGGGAGAAGGGGTTTACGTCACCCACCCCATCCAAAACCCTTTGCCGTCGAGTCAACTCCGACTCATAGCCACCTTACAGAACAGAGTAGAACTGCCCCATAGGGTTTCCAAGGAGCAGCTGGTGGATTTGAACTGCCGATCGTTTTGTTACCAGCCGAACACTTAACCACTGCGCCACCAGGGCTCCTTAGTATACAACTTTATACAGTCAACATACCTACTCTCTCAAGTCCGTCTGGCTGCACAGTCTTATATATGTCTTTGCTGATCCCAGAACATGCCCCCCTTCAAATCCTAGATATCTTCCCTCCCTTCTAGAATAATATGGCTTTGCCCAAACATTTTTGAACCTGTATATCATCCTACATAAACCCTCAGCAAACAAAGAGCCCTCCAGTACCAAGATCCACTCTCCCCTAAAGTTCATACGGGATTAAGTAGTTTTTCTTTTTTTTCCTGTTACAGATAGACAGACAATAGCTTAATAATGCAAGAAGGGGGACGGGGCAGGAAGTAACATTTTTAAGTATCTTGTATGCACCAGCCAACATACCGGACTTTTTACATATGTTTTCCCAATCACAACGCTAAAGATTCTTACTGTTTATGAAATGGACTCAATAAAGGAAAAATACTCTCCATGTTCTCATTGCTCAAGTGGAATTTCCACCTCCACCCTTCTGTGAGATGTGGAATATGCCTAAAATGAGAAAGTAAGTAGCACCAATTTAAAGAAGGGTGTTGACGTGACAGGAGTAGGAATACATCATGAAGTCCAGCCAACTGGGGGACATCTTTTGAAGCTTCTAGATAATTCGGGACAGGCTATCAATTAGATGTGAAATCTTGAGCAGAAGAAAATGAAAACCGGTGGTGAGCTGAGCAGGAAGGACGTGCCATATCTAGATCTATCATTTTTCAATGTCAAACAAGGATTTTTAGTTGGCTCCAAACGACAACTAATTCCTTCCACTTAAAGAAATTCTATAATTTGCCTGTGACCATGCTCCACGTCGACGTTTGCCGTAGCCTGGGAAACACTTAAGTGTTGGCAGGATGGGCGGGGAGCTGGGAGACTCTAGGGCCACAGAAAGAATGACCTAATTTCAGAAGCCTTTGGTGGACAGGAATAAAGACTGGTTCTCTGAAGGCTGGGACGGGAAGTTTGGCCTTGGAGAATAAAGGTTATTTTATCAGGAAACAAATCAGAGGCCTGTACCATGACCACTTTTTTCCAGGCATATCTTCGGTGATGAGGAGGGCGTGTGCTCAGACCGCAGGAATCTCAAGAACCACCCAGCCACCCCCATCAGCTCTCTGGGACACCAGGCACACGGCTGGTGGAAGCCCCAGACAACAGCATTCTTGAGTTTTCGCTTTGTGTCTTTCTGAGTGTGTGTGGTTTCTTTCATTTGCGTTTGAGTTTGGCATTTTTTTATTTGCTTGTTTGTTTGGACGTCTCATTTGGAGGCTGGTGGTTACCCGCCTCCCCTCTGTGTGAAGTGGCTGCCAAGAAGCCTAGTGTCTGCCGCACTGTGCTTCAGCCTCGCTGGCCAGCAGCCAGGCCTGAGGTGCCGGCTGGAGCGTCTGCTCGCCTCGCTCACAGAGGGCATTCCAGTGGGCACCAGGAAGGCAAGATGGAGAGGCACTTAGGGGCAGGGAGAAAGGCAGGAGTCTACTGACCCGTTAGATGGTCCCAGGAGGAGAGGCAAGTGTCCCCCATAGATATGTCCATGGAGAAAGCCAAAAACACTTACGGGAAATGAAAACACGCAGAGGCTGGGGTCCTTGTGTGCTGGCTGGCAGTCAGTACATACTTCTGAATAAAAATAATGCAATTTCTTATGATGGGGAGGGAGAGTGAAATTTGGCCTCCTGGTGGAAAACTGTGAAAGGACAAGGGAAGGGGTAGAATTGCAAAAGCAGTTGGCCATCTTACCCAATTGTGGCCAGGAGGTGTGTCCTACCTCAAAACCTGAAATAAACTTGGGCACCCCACCTTCAGTGAAGACAGAGTTATTTTTAAGAATCCAGGCTTTTACTTTGAAGCTATTTCAAAAGCCTAAGATATAATTTAGTTTCAGAGTCGGGGGGGGGGGGGAGAAGAGAGAGAGAGAAAGGAAAAGAAGTCAAAACGCAAGTTGTAAAAAACAAAAATAAAGTCCTAGAATTAAATTTTGCAACCGAAATATAGGCCTTTGGGTCCCTCATCAATCACGGCTCTGTGTTGCTGTTTTGGTGAATAGATTTCTGAATTATTTTGAACAGTATAATTTTCAGATTAAGATTTTAAAAGAAGTACAGGCGCAAAAGTGGGGAGAAAAATGGAAACTACTCCATACAACTACTTCATACAACTGCAGGCGCATACATGAGATGTGCCTTAAGGAAGGTTTTTTAAAATTTTCCACTCGTACAGTGCTCTTTGCTTTCTCTGCGTAAGATTTTCCTGCTTGGGTAGCTGTGCCTCTCTGCATATTATCAGAGATAACAGCAGGTCAGCACTTCAATTATCAAATCTCTATTTTCAGAGACTTAACTCAGGTATTAAAACGTGTTTGGGACTCAAACGTGGCAGATAACATCTCAGATCAGCAGTTAATTCTCTAACATGCTTTCAAGGGCAAACATCTTTTAACTGCTTATTTTCTGATCCCAAAGTGCAAATAAACAGAAGGTCATACATTGAAATTATCCATAGCAGGTCCCAGAGAAGGCAGGCCTTGACTAAGTGGATCCTGAGAAGGCTCTATACAGAACAATGCTACGTTTTAAATTGGACGTTCTTTGTAAAGAAACATTCAACAAAGAGAGGAAGGTGGTCAGGGAGGGGGAAGCCGTCATTATGAAAGTTCCTTGTAGTTTGTTTTTGGAGTGTCAAGAACAAACCTGAAAAGAAGGGAAAAAGCCAATTTCTTCTTCGTTTCTCCTCCTTTAAAAGCTGTGTAAGGTGTTATTGTATCCATGTCCAGAGCTGCCTGGTTGTTAAGAGTGCAAAATTTACTATCACACTTGCCGCCTTTGTGCTGGCATTCATGTTGGGGCTGGGGTCACTAAAAGATAAAAGGCATGGTCGCTGGCTTCATGATGTCAAGTTGAGGATACGAGACAAACAAAAAGACGAGTAAAATCAGTGGTGGTATCAGTCACCTGCTAAATATATCGGCTGTAATAAGTGCCTTGGCATGGGAAGGAAGACAGAAAAGAAATGGCCTAGAAGGCCAGGCTTACTTAGTGGATTTGTTAGTATGGACTTTGGAGCTAGACTGCCTTGGATTTAAACTTGACCCTTCTTGGACAATTTACTTAATCTCTCTGTGTCTCAGTTTTCCTCATCTGTAAAAGGGGGCTAAATATCATTCTGGTCTCCTTGAGTGGTTAAGAGAATTAAATAGCAAAGAACTTAGAGTAGTACCTAGCACATCCTCACAATCTTTACTATGTTTGAGCCCATTGTTGCAGCCACCATGTCAGTCCATCTCATTGAGAGTCTTTCTCTTTTTCGCTGACCCTCTACTTTACCAAGCATGATGTCCCTCTCCAGGGCACAGTCCCTCCTGATGACATATCCAAAGTACGTGTCTTAGTTATCTAGGGCTGCTATAATAGAAATACCACAAGCGGATAGCTTTAACAAAGAGAAATTTATTCTCTCATAGACTAGGAGGCTAGAAGTCCAAATTCAGGATACCAGCTCCAGGGGAAGTCTTTGTCTCTGTCGGGTCTGGGGGAGGATCCTTGTCATCAATCTTCCCCTGGTCTAGGAGTTTCTCAGGCACAGGGACCACAGGTCCAAAGGACTCGTTCTGCTCCCGGAACTGCTTTCTTGGTGGTATGATGTTCCCCCTCTCCCCCAGCCTGTCTCTCTGATCACATCTCTCTTTTATATCTCAAAAGTGATTGAATTTAGACACAATCTAATCTTGTAGATCGAGTCCTGCATCATTAACGTAACTGCCTCTAATCCTGCCTCATTAACATCCAAGAGGTAGAATTTACAACACATAGGAAAATCGTATCAGATGACAAAATGGTGGACAATCACACAATACTGGGAATCATGGCCTAGGCAAGTTGACACACATTTTGGGGGGACACAATTCAATCCATAACAGTATGTGAGACAAAGTCTCACCATCCTTGCCTCTAAGAAGCATTTTGGCTGGACTTCTTCCAAGATAGATTTGTTAGTTCTTTTGGAAGTCCATGGTATATAAAATATTCTTTGCCAACATCAGAATTCAAATGTACCAATTCTTCTTTGGTCTTCCTTATTCATTGTCCAGCTTTCACACGCATATGAGGCAATTGAAAATGCCAGGGCTTGGGTCAGACACACCTTAGTCCTCAAAGTGACATCTTTGCTTTTTAACATTTTAAAGAGGTCTTTTGCAGCAGATTTGCCCAGTGCAATATGTCACTTGATTTCTTGACTGCTATTTCCATGAATGTTGATTATGGATCCAAGTAAAATGACATCCTTGACAACTTCAATATTTTCTCCATTTATCGTGATGTTGCTTATTGGTCCATTTGTGAGGATTTTTGTTTTCTTTATGTTGAGGTGTAATTCATACTGAAGGCTGTGGTCTTCGATCTTCATCAGTAAGTGCTTGAAGTCCTCTATGCTTTCAGCAAGCAAGGTTGTGTCATCTGCATATAGCAGATTGTTAATGAGTCTTCCTCCAATCCTGATACATCGTTCTTCTTCGTATAGTCCAGTTTCTCAGATTATTTGCTCAGCATACAGACTGAATAAGTATGGTGAAAGGATATAACCCTGACCCACACATTTCCTGATTTTAAACCACACAGCATCCCCTTGTTCTGGTCAAATGACTGCCTCTTGGTCCATGTACAGATTCCTCATGAGCGCAAATAAATTGTCCTGGAATTTCAGTTCTACGCAGCATTATCCATACTTTGTTATAATCCACACAGTCGAATGCTATTTCAGAGTCAATAAAACACAGGTAAATATCTTTCTGGTATTCTCTGCTTTCAGCTGAGATCCATCTGACATCAGCAGTAATATCCCTTGTTCCATGTCCTCTTTTGAATCCATCCTGAATCTCTGGCAGTTCCCTGTTGATGTACTGCTGCGACCATTTCTGAATTATCTTCTGCAAAATTTTACTTGCCCGTGATATAAACGATATCGTTTGACAATTTCCACATTCTGTTGGATAACCTTTCTTTTGAATGGGCACAAATATGGATTTTTGCCAGTCGATTGGCCATGTAGCTGTTTTCCAAATTTCTTAGTATGGAAGAGTAAGCATTTCTAACACTGCACTCGTTTGTTGAAACATCTCAATTTGTATCCCATCAATTCCTGGAGGCTTGTTTTTCACCAATGCCTTCAGTGCACCTTGGATTTCTTCCTTCATTGCCATCAGTTCCTGATCACATGTTACCTCCTGAAATGGTTGAACGTCGACCAATTCTTTTTGGCACGGTTACATTGTGTATTCCTTCCATCTTCTTTTGATGCTTCCTGCATCATTCAATTTTTTGCCCTTAGAACACTTCGTTATTGCAATTCAAGGCTTAAATTTTCTCTTCAGTTCTTTCAACTTGAGAAATGCTAAGCATGTTCTTCCCTTTTGGTTTTCTATCTCCAGGTCTTTGCACATTTCATATTTTACCTTCTCTAGCTGCCCTTTGAAACCTTCTGTTCAGCTCTTTGACTTCAGCATTTCTTCCTTTCACTTTAGCCATCCTACATTCAAGAGCAAGTTTCAGAGTCTCTTCTGACATCCATTTTGGTCTTTTCTTTCTTTCCCGTCTTTTTAATGACCTTTTGTTTTCTTCATGTGTGTTGTCCTTAATGCCATCCCACAACTCGTCTGGTCTTCGGTCATTAGTGTTGAATACATCAAATCTGTTCTTGAGGTGGTCTCTAAATTCAGGTGGGATATAGGTAAGGTTGTACTTTGGCTCTCCTGGTTATTTTTATTATTATTATTATTTTAATTCTCTTAAGCTTCAACTTGAACTTGCATGTGAGCAATTGATGGTCTGTTCCGAAGTCGGCCTCCAGCCTTGTTCTGACTGATGATATTGAGCTTCTCCATCATCTCTTTCCACAGTTGTAGTCTATTTGATTTCTGTGTATTCCATAGGTGATGTCCACATGTACAGTCACTGTTTATGGTGTTGAAAAAGGGTGTTTGCAATGAAGATGTCATTTGTCTTGCAAAATTCTATCATGCAATCTCCAGTGTCATTTCTATCACCAAGGCCATATTTTCCAGCTACCAATCCTTCTTCTTTGTTTTCAACTTTAGCATTCCAATCACCAGTAATTATTGATGCATCCTGATTGCATGTTTGATCAATTTCAGACTACAGAAGTTGTTAAAAAAATCTTCAATTTCTTCATCTTTGGCATTAGTTGTTGGTGCGTAAATTTGAACAATAGTCATGTTAACTGGTCTTCCTTGTAGGCGTATGGATATTATCCTGTCACTGACGGCATTGCACTTCAGGACAGATCTTGAAATGTTCTGTTTGATGATGAATGTAACACCATTAAACCTTTCCTCTTCAAGTTGTCATTCCTGGCATAGTAGACATGATTTCCCGATTCAAAATGACCAATACTAGTCCATTTCAGCTCACTATTGCCTAGGATACAGATATTTATGCATTCCATTTCATTTTTGATGACTTCCTATTTTTCTAGATTCATACTTTGTACATGCCACATTACGATTATTAATTGATGTTTACAGCTGTTTCTTCTCATTTTGAGTCACGCCACATCAGCAAATTAAGGTCCCAAAACCTTTACTCCATACACATCATCAAGCCGACTCTACTTTGAAGAGGCAGCTCTTCTCCAGTTGTATTTTGAGTGCCTTCCAACCTGAGAGGTTCACTATATCTGACAACGTTTCACTGCTATTCATAAGGTTTTCACTAGCCAATCTTTTTCAGAAGTAGACTGACAGTTCCTTCTTCCTAGTCTGTTTTAGTCTCTGTCTTGGTCATCTAGTTCTGCTATAACAGAAATACCACAAGAGGATGGCTTTAATAAATAGAAATTTATTCTCTCACAGACTAGTAGGCTACAAGTCCAAATTCAGGGTGTCGCCTCCAGGGGAAGGCTTTATCTGTTGGCTCTGAAAGAAGGTCTGTGTCATCAATCTTCCCTTGGCCTAGGAGCTTCTCCAAGCAGGAACCTCAGGTCCAAAGGACATGCTCTTCTCCCGGCACTGCTTTCTTGGTGGTATGAAGTCCCCATGTCTCTCTGCTCATTTCTCTCTTTTATATCTGAAAAGAGATTCGCTTAAGACTTTATCTAATCTTGTAGATTTTATCAATATAACTGCCACTAATCCATCTCATTACATGATACTGATAGGATTTACAACACATACGGAAATCACAGCAGATGACAAAATGGTAGACTATCATACAATACTGGGAATCATAATCTAACCAAGTTGATAGACATTTTTGAGGGACACAATTCAATCCATGACAGTCTGGAAGCTCCACTGAAATCCGTCCAACATGAATAACCCTGCTGGTATCTGAAATACTGGTGGCATAGCTTCCAGCATCACAACAACACACAAGCCAACAAACTGACAGACAAGTAGTGGACAAATATGATAGTTAACACATATTACTTCTACTGCTCTTTCCTATTTGTCATTTTCTTTTTTTTCCTCAACCCCTCTACCCCATTGAGGAAAAAAAGTAACATTTTAATACTAAAAGTGGACTTTAAAATAATTTACTTAAGTGTTCTCATGTGTAAACCACTAGCTCCTTATAAGTGGGACCTTTAAGAATTATGAGATCTTTTAAATTTAACTTGCTTTCTTTCTAAACATAATTTCAAAACTAATATAAGTACATTCTGGAACAATTAGATGACCATCTTAAAACAATGTACTGCCACCAAGCTCATGCTGGCACTTAGGATGTTTCGGTGATAATTGTCTAAACAGACTAAACTTTGTATTCAAAGTTCATAGTAATTATGTATATTTATATTTGTATGTATATTTATATTTATTATGTATATACTTTGTGCCAAACTCTCTTGTAGGGGCTTCAGCTCTATGTTATAACTCAATCCTCTCTACAGCATTGCAAGATAGGTTTTATTACCCAGATTTATGAGGAAACCAAGGCTCTGAGAGGTTACGTGACTTGCCCAGGGTCTCAACATCAGAGAGTGGGGATTCAGGACAAGCCTTATCAGTGATACTGTCAAAAAAAAACCTGGGGAGGCAGGCCCAAGATGGTGGAGTATTCAGACACTTCCTGTGGTCCCTCTTACAACAAAGACCCAAAAAAACAAGTGAATTGATCATATATGACAATCTAGTGGCCCTGAACATCAAAGACAAAGTTGAGGAATTGGACTGAGTGGCAGGGAGAGGGAGAGACAGTTCAGAAGAAGCAAGGAGTTGCCAGACTAGACCAGTGGGAACCAGCACCCTGCAGGCTGGATCAGCTGGAATGAGCTGTGAGGCAAGCAGTGGCGTTCAGGACATACTTTCCACATCAGGAGAGACCAAACGGTGGAGAGTCGGCTCAAACCTCCAGAACCAGTGAGAAATGGTGCTTGATCGGTGAACGATAGGTACAAGCATCTAACCTACTGTGCGGATTTAAAAAAAAAAAAAAAACTCTCCTTTTGGGAAACAACTCTTTCCCATTTACCAGCTCCCTCCTTGTTCTGCTCCAGGTCCCGGTCTGGCTTCAGAGATTGCTGTGGTCCCTGGGCCAGAAGTAGGACCCATCGCACACCCTGAGCCATTCTCCTGGCTTTGGAGAGGGAACAAATTAACAAACAGGAAAAAATAACCTGCCAGCTCCCCAATCCAGGGCAGGCACAGAACTTTTGAGTAGGCACAGGTATAAGGAGTCCATGGACTTCGAATGCCTTTCAGCACTGCATAGACCTTTGTGGGCCCATTGCAACAGTACAGGCCCTCCTAAGCACAGTACAACAGGGTATATACCTGAAGCCTATTTTGATCTGTATCTGCTATAAGGAGGATTGGCAGATTCATGACATTTGACACTGCCTTGCCCATTAAACAAGGTCCTCATCTACCCACATCAGGGGCCTGAGGACTGTTGGCTCCACCCACTCCACCAAGCCAACCGCGACAGGGATCCAAGAATAAGTGGTGACTCCCAGTCCTTACAGCCAAGAGCATTGGGTATCCATAGTCCAGCTGCAAAACCCACCTACCTACATGCTCTAGGGAAAAGGACACGCCTTCTACCCTGACACTCAGGGCCAGCCGTCAGCCCCCTGCCTTGATCAGCGCATGACCCCTACTGCTGCCAGATACCTGTACCTACTTCAATCACCACTGCCAGTCTAGGAATGTAAGTGAGAGCCTGCACCATACACTCAGTGACCACCAACCTGGACATGTGAGCTGAATCTACACAAGAAAAGTAAATGGACTTTTGGGCTCACATACCTCGTAACAACTCTAGCCACCTAGAGACAGGATGTGAGAACTTCAAAAAGCCAATAATCAAACTAGCTCACACCACCAGCCTATTTGGACATATCAAAACAAAACAAAATAAGAAGCTAGGACACAGTAAGCAAACATGAAATAAATAAATGTAATAACTCATTGATGGCTCTGAGACAACAGTCAATATCATATTACATAAAGAGGCAGACCATGATGGCTTCAGCAAGCCACCAAAACTAAGAATCAAAAAACCTTCTGGAGGAAGAGAACTTCTTGGAATTACTAGAGGTAGAATTCAAAAGACTAATATACAGAACTCTTCAAAAAATCAGGAAGGAGATCATGCAAAATGCAGACAATGCCAAAGAATACACAGACAAAGCAATAGAGGAAATTAAGAAGGTTATTCAAGAGCATAATGATAAATTTAACAGGATGTAAAAATCTATAGATAGACAACAAACAGAACTCCAGAAGATTAACAATAAAGTTTCCATTTTAGGCAACTCAATAGAAAGTCATAGGAGAAGAATTGAGGCAATGGAAGTCAGAATTAGTGAGATTGAAGATAAAGCACATGATACCAATTTATTTGAGGAAAACTCAGATAAAAGAATTTTAAAAAATGAAGAAACCTTAAGAATTATGTGGGACTCTATCAAGAGGAATAACCTACAAGTGATTGGAGTACCAGAACAGGGGGGAGCAACAGAAAATACAGAGAGAATTGTTGAAGATTTGTTGGCAGAAAACTTCCTTGATATTGTGAAAGATGACAAGATATCTATCCAAGATGCTCATCAAACCCCACACAAGGTAGATCCCAAAAGAAAGTCACTAAGACATGTTATAATCAAACTTGCCAAAACCAAAGATAAAGAGAGAACTTTAAGAGCTGCTAGGGATAAACGAAAAGTCATCTACAAAGGAGAGTCTATAAGACTAAGCTCAGACTTCTCAGCAGAAACCATGCAGGCAAGAAGGCAACGGGATGACATATATAAAGCCTTGAAGGAAAAAAACTGCCAGCCAAGAATTATATGTTCAGCAATACTGTCTCTCAAATATGATTGTAAAATTGGGGCATTTCCAGAGAAACAGAAGTTTAGGGAATTTGTAAAAAACCAAACCAAAACTACAAGAAATACTAAAGGGAGTCCTCCAGTCAGAAAATCAATAACATCAACTAAAAACCCAAGACTAGAACACAAGACAGAACAACTAGATATCAACCCAGATAGAGAATTCACAAAAATAAATCAAAGCTAAAACACTGAAAATATGTAAAAGATGACAACATTAAAACAAAAAAGAGGGACTAAAAAATGTAGGTATAGATGTTTCATATGGACAGGAAGTCAAGGCAATAGGAAGAAATAAAAGATTGGTTTAAACTTAGAAAAATAGGGGTAAATATTAAGATAACCACAAAGGAAACTAACAATCCTACACATCAAAATAAAAAAGAAGAAAAACATAAAGACTCAGCAAATATAAAATCAACAACAATGAAAAAGGTGAAAAGAAAATACGTAAGAAAAACGACTTAACCCAGAAAATTAAGTGGAACAAAGAAACTCAACAACACACACACAAAAAAAAAAAACAAATCAAAATGACAGCACTAAACTCATACCTATCAATAATTATGCTGAATGTAAATGGACTAAATGCACTAATAAGGAGACACAGAATGGAAGAATGGATTAAAAAAAGCAATCCATCTATATGTTGCCTACAAGAGACACATCTTAGAATTAAAGACACAAACAAACTAAAACTCAAAGGATGTGAAAAAATATATTAAGCAAACAACACTCAAAAAAGAGCAGGACTGGGAATATTAATGTCTGACAAAATAGACTTTAAAGCAAAATCCACCACAAAGGATAAGGAAGGACACTATACAATAATTAAAGTATCAATATACCAGGAGGACATAATCATAATAAATATTTATTCTCCCAACCACCGGGCTCCAAAATTCATAAAACAAACTCTGACAGCACTGAAAAGGAGATAGACAACTCTATAATATAGTAGTATTACTATATTATAATAGTAGGAGACTTCAACACACCACTTTCAGTGAAGGACAAAACATCCAGAAAGAAGCTTAATAAAGACACAGAAGATCTAAATTCCATGATCAACCAACTTGATCTCATAGACATATACAGAAAGCTCTACTCAACAACAGCCAAGTATACTTTCTTTTCCAACACATTTGGAACAGTCTCCAGAATAGACCATATATTAGGCCACAAAGCAAGCCTTAACAGAATCCAAAACATCAAAACATTACGAAGTATCTTTTCTGACCATAAAGTCAAAAAAGTAGAAATCAATAACAGAAAAAGTCAGGGAAAAAAATCAAACACATGGAAACTGAACAACGCCTTGCTCAAAAACTACTGGGTTATAGAAAAAACTAAAGGCAGAATAAAGAAATTCACCGAATCAAATGAAAATGAAAACACACCCTACCAGAACCGTTGGGACACAGCAAAAGCAGTGCTCAGAGGTCAGTTTACAGTGATAAATGCACACATCCAAAAAGAAGAAAGGGCTAAAATCAAAATATTAACACTACAACTCAAACAAAGAGAAAGAGAGCAGCAAAAGAAGCCCTTGGGCACCAGAAGAAAGGAAATAATAAGAATTAGAGAAGAAATAAATGAAATAGAGAATAGAAAAACAATTGAAAGAGTTAATGAGACCAAAACCAGGTTCTTGGAAAAGATCAACAAAATTGATAAACCACTGGCCAAACTGACAAAAGAAAAATAGGAGACGAAGCAAATAACCCAAATAAGAAATGAGATGGGTGATATCACAACAGACCCAAGGGAAATTAAAAGAATCATAACAGAATACTATAAAAAACTGTACTCCAACAAATTTGAAAACCTAGAGGAAATGGACAAATTTCTAGAAACACACTACCTACCTAAACTACAAACAGAGATAGAACAACTAAATAAACCTATAACAAAAGAAGAGATTGAAAAGGTAATTTAAAAACTCCCAACAACAAAAAAAAAGCCCTGGCCCTGATGGCTTCACTGTAGAATTCTACCAAACTTTCAGAGAAGAGTTAACATCACCACTACCAAAGGTATTTCAGAGTATCGAAAAGGATGGAATACTCCCAAACTCATTGTATGAAGCCAGCATAACCCTGATACCAAATCAGGTAAAGACACCACACAAAAAAAAATTACAGACCAATATCCCTCATGAACATAGATGCAAAAATCTTCAACAAAATTCTAGCCAATAGAATTCAACAAAACATAAAAAAAAAAAAAAAAAAAAAAAAACAATTCACCATGACCAATGGGGATTCATACCAGGTATGCAGTGATGATTCAACGTTAGAAAAACAATCAATATAATCCACCACATAAATAAAAAAAGACAAGAACCACATGATCTTATCAACTGATGCAGAAACAGCATTTAACAAAGTCCAACACCCATTCGTGATAAAAAAACTCTCAACAAAATAGGAATAGAAGGGAAATTCCTCAGTATAATTACGGGCATTTATACAAAGCCAACAGTCAACATCATCCTAAATGGAGAAAGTCTGAAAGCATTCCCCTTGAGAATGGGAACCAGACAAGAATGCCCTTTATCACCACTCTTATTGAACACAGTCCTGGAGGTTCTAGCCAGAGCATTTAGGCTAGAAAAGGAAAAAAAGGGTATTCAAATTGGTAAGGAAGAAGTAAAAGTATCCCTATTTGCAGATGATATGATCTTATACACAGAAAACCTCAAACAATCCACAAGAAAACTACTGGAACTAATAGAAGATTATAGCCAAGTAACAGGATACAAGCTAAACACACAAAAATCAGTTGGATTCCTCTACACTAACAAAGAGAACTTTGGAAAGGAAATCACCAAATCATACCATTTACAGTAGCCTCCAAGAAGATAAAATTCTTAGGAATAAACCTAACCAGAGATGTAGAAGACCTATACAATGAAAACTATAAGACACTACTGCAAGAAACCAAAAGAGACCTACGTAAGTGGAAAAACATACCTTGCTCATTGATAGGAAGATTCAACATTGTGAAAATGTCAATTCTGCCCAAAGCTATCTACAGATACAATGCAATCTCGGTCCAAATTCCACCAACATTTTTTAAGGAGATGGAGAAACAAATCACCAACTTCATATGGAAAGGGAAGAGGCCCTGGATAAGTAAAGCATTACTGAAGAAGAAGAAC
The DNA here is from genome assembly GCF_000243295.1 of Trichechus manatus latirostris. NCBI lineage: Eukaryota > Metazoa > Chordata > Mammalia > Sirenia > Trichechidae > Trichechus > Trichechus manatus. The sequence continues at coordinate 4,833,375 of NW_004443958.1, forward strand.
AAAGTGGGAGACCTCATATTACCTGATTTTAGAACCTATTATACCGCCACGGTAGTCAAAACAGCCTGGTACTGGTACAACAACAGATACATAAACCAATGGAACAGAAGAATTCAGACGTAAATTCATCCACTTGTGAGCAGCTGATATTTTATAAAGGTCCAAAGTCCATTAAATGGGGAAAAGACAATCTCTTTAACAAATGGTGCTGGCATAACTGGAGATCCATCTGCAAAAAACTGAAATAAGACCCATACTTCACACCATGCACAAAAACTAACTCAAAATGGATCAAAGACCTAAACATAAAGTCGAAAACGTTAAAGATCATGGAAGAAAAGATAGAGACAATGCTAAGAGCCCTAATACAGGGCAAAAACAGAATACAAAACTTAACTAACAATGCACAAATACCAGAAGAGAAACTAGATAACTGGGAGCTCCCGAAAATCAAACTTATGCTCATCAAAAGACTTCACCAAAAGAATAAAAAGACAACTTACAGACTGGGAAAAAAATTTTGGCTACAAAAAATCCGATCAGGGTCTAATCTCTAAAATCTATAAGATACTGCAAAACTTCAACCACAAAAAAAACAAATAACCCAATTAAAAAATGGGCAAAAGACATGAACAGGCACTTCTCCAAAGAAGACATTCAGGTGGCTACCAGATACATGATGAAATGCTTACAATCATTAGCCATTAGAGAAATGCAAATCAAAACTACAGTGAAATACCATCTCACTCCAACAAGGCTAGCATTAATCAAAAAACAGAAAATAATAAATGTTGGAGAGGTGGTGGAGAGACTGGAACACTTATACACTACTAGTGGAATGCAAAATGGTACAACCACTTTGGAAATTGATTTGGCACTTCCTTTAAAAACTAGAAATAGAAGTGCCATACGATCCAGCAATCCCATTCCTTGGAATATATCCTAGAGAAATAAGAGCTGTCACACAAATACATATATGCACACTCATGTTCATTGCAGAACTGTTCACAATAGCAAAAAGATGGAAACAACCTAGGTGCCCATCAACAGATGAATGGATAAACAAATCATGATATATTCACACTTTGGAATACTATGCAATGATAAAAAACAACAATGAATCTGCAAAACATCTCATAACATGGATGAATCTAGAAGGCATTATGCTGAGTGAAATTAGTCATTCACAAAAGGACAAATATCTTATAAGACCACTATTATAAGAACTCAAGAAAAGGCTTAAACACAGCAGAAAACATTCTTTGATGGTTAGGAGGGTGGGGAAGAAAAGAGAGGGGAATTCACTAACTAGATAGTAGACAAGAATTATCTTTGGTGAAGGGAAGCACAACACACAATACAGGGAAGTCAGCACCACTGGATGAAACTAAAAGCTAAGAAGTTTCCTGAATAAAACTAAATAGTTCAAAGAACAGTGTAGCAGGGGCAGGGGTCCGGGGGCCATGGTTTCAGGGGACATCTAGGTCAACTGACATAACAAAGTTTATTAAAGTTTATTAAGAAAATGGTCTGTATATCACTTTGGTGAGTGGCGTCTGGGGTCTTAAAAGCTAGCAAACAGCCATCTAAGATGCATCAGTTGGTCCCAGCTCACCTGGAGCAAGAAGAATGAAGAACACCAAAAACATAAGGAAAGTATTAGCCCAAGAGACAAAAGGGGCCACATAAACCAGAGACTCCATTAGCCTGAGACCAGAAGAACTAGATGGTGCCCGGCTACCACCAATGACTGCCCTAACAGGGTACACAACAGAGAGTCCATGACGGCGCAGGAGAAAACTGGGGTTCAGAACTCAAATTCTAGTAAAAAGACTAGACTTAATGGTCTGACTGAGACTGGAGGGACCCCAGAAGACATGGCTCCCAGACTCTCTGTTAACCAAGAACTACAACCATTCCCGAAGCCAACTCTTCAGACAAAGAATAGACTGGACTATAAGATATAAAATGATACTCATGAAGAGTGTGCTTCTTAGTTCAAGTAGATAAACGAGACTAAATGGGCAGCTCCTGTCTGAATGTGAGATGTGGAGGCAGAAAGGGATAGGAGCTGGTTGAATGGACATGGGAAATCCAGGGTGGAAAGTATGAATGTCAAGTCACATTATAGGGATAGCAACTAGGTCACATAACAATGTGTGTATAAATTTTTGTATGAGAAACTAACTTGAGCTGTAAACTTTTGCCTAAAGCATGACTTTTGGCCTCTCCTTTCCTCTCCAGCTTCACCTTTTGATATTCTTCAACTTGTATTCTATGTTCCAACAACTAATTTTACTTCCCCAAACACTCCATGCTGGTCTGTGACTCTGTTAATTCTGCCTAGAATGAGCTTGCCCACACCATGTAACCTATATTCCCTTGTCCATCTAGAAAGCTACCAGAAAAACCACGGATATGAGTCCGTGGAACTTTTCTAGATCCTCCCTATTTCCCTATCCTGGTTATACCTTCATACTTAATACTTCTAAACCTTGAACATGTAATATCAAGCTTATTATGATGTCCTGTAATTATATGTTACACACTTTTCCCCTTAGCTGGACTGTGAGTTTGTTAGCTGCCATTGAGTCAGCCCCCAACTCATGGCAACCCCATGCAACACAGAATGAAATATTGCCCAGTCCTGTGCCATCCCCATAAACAGCTGTGGATCGAACCATTGTGACCTATAGGGTCTTCACTGGCTGATTTTTGGAAGTAGATCACCAGGCCTTTCGTCCTAGTCCATCTTAGTCTGGAAGCTCCACTGAAACCTACTCAGCATCATAGCAACATGCAGCCTCCACTGACAGATGAATAGTGGCTGCATGTGCAGCGCACTGGCTGGGAGTAAAACCCAAGTCTCCTGCGTTGAAGATGAGAATTCTACCACCGAACCACCAATGCCTCAAGTCCAGACCACTGTTTTTCTGCTTTTGTTGTTATTAGTTGCTGTTGAGTCAATTCCAACTCATAGTGACCTTATGTATAACAGAAAAAAAAAACGTTACCAGGTCCGCACCCATCTCCATAATCTTTGATATGTTTGAGCACATTGTTGAGGCTATGTCCAGACCACTAGAGGTGCTTAATACATGACCATTAAATTGAATTGAATTGAATCGACTGAAGAACAACTGTGAAGGTATAAATTGGGGATTATCTAGACTTAATCCCTTTATAGAGATAGAGCTTTCTTCTGGCTTCTTTTTTTTTCTGATGCTTGTCCCCTGTGCATGTCTATTTATGTTTGGTGAGCTTGCCTCTGGGTACATTCTCCTTAAAAGTCCTCCTTCTTCCTCAATTTTGTTCTTTCATTCAATAAGGACTGATTGAGTACTTACTGTTAGGAGCTAAGGATAGAAAGATGGGTGAGTTGAGGTTCTGGCCTCAAAGAACTGACAATATGGCAGGGTTCCTAAGACATGCACAGAAAAAACCATGCTACAAAGTAGAGAGGAATCATTACCATGAAAGAAATGCAACAAAGTGCCTTAAGAGTTCAGAGAAGAGAGAAACCATCCAGATGAAGGATCAGGGAACACCATCCAGAGGAAATGATGTTTGAACGAGGCCTTGAGTGGAAGGTTTTGAAAGCGCATACGTACTCTCTAAATTCCCCTCAAATTGATATTTCCTAGCCATTTCCACAAGCAAAATTGCCCTTACCTTGGGAAATGTTTAACCACAGCATTGCCCACTTTCTGTTCTGTGTCTTCAAAACCTACCCTGAAATCCTGGAAGACATTTTCTCCCAACTTTGACAGTGGTAGAGCTGATCCTGTCCATGTTAACACGCTCTAGGACATTGGGAGCAATGAAACCACCATTATTGTGCTGCTGTTGCTGTTGTTGTGATTAATGGTATTATAATAACACTGCCAGAGGACATAGTGAGAATAAACTAAACCTAAAAGCAAATGTTCAGAATAACAAAAAAGGACTTTTTTATTACATTCAAGGAAAAAAGAAACAATGGAGGCCTGCTGAATGGGAAAGACGATGTCAACAGATAAACATGAAAGTCTATCTATTGTTTTCCTTCTGTCTTTGCTAAAAAAAAAGTCTTATAAATGGTAGAACAAAAATGAGGAGATTATTAACAAAGCAGGTCACTGTTCTAAATGATTCAAGTCTCCTTGCACCGATGAATTTCACAAGGGAACTAAGAGAACCCCTAGGTGAATGCTGTCGGGGATTTCTGGGGGAAATGGGAGTGAGGCCAAAACATTGAGAAACTGGAAAATGTTGTGTTTTTCAAAAAGTGTGTGCGTTTGAGTGCATGGCTTGAGCCAAAACTATGCTCACCAACTGCGATTCAGTTGTACTTTGATGTGTGTCGTGAGGTAGGCCCATGAAGAAGGTATTTGAGCAAGACTGAGAGTCTTCTAGAAAATAACTCATTGCAAGAAGGAAAGGAGAGCCAGTGGTGATTCAGAGGTAGAATTCTCGCCTTCCATACAAGAGACCCAGTTTCAGTTCCTGGCCAGTGCACCTCGTCTGTCTGTGGAGGTTTGTGTGTTGCTATGATGCTGAACAGGTTTCAGTGGAGCTTCTAGACTAAGATGGACTAGGATGAAACGCCTGGCAATCTACTTCTGAAAATCAGCCAGTGAAAACCCTTATGGATCACAACAGTCTGATCCACAACCAGTCATGGGGACGGTGCAGTATTTTGTTTCATCCATGAGTCGGGGGCCAACTAAACAGGAGCTAACAACAACAAAAACAAGGAAAGAGTCGGGCCAACAACCTTGCCCTTATCAAAATGCCTTGGTTATTGGGGGGAATGAGCAATCTACAGGTGTGGACCTATAGGAGTAGCAGTATGAACAGGTACAACTACCACTTTGGAATCTATCCACCTGTGGAAGAAGGAGCAGAGTCTAGGAAAAAGCAGAACTAAAGGATGGTTATAAGTTTGGATTGTTTGTTTATGACTCTGCCCTGGTGGCGTGGTGAAGAGCTTAGCTGCTAACCAAAAGACTGACAGTTTGAATCCACCAGCCGCTCCTTGGAAACCCTATGGGGCAGTTCTACTCTGTCCTATGGGGTCGCTATGAGTAGGAATCGACTTGACGGCAATGAGTTTTTTTGTTTGTTTGTTTTGTTTTTTTTTTCTGAGTTTGGACTACATGCCGATCAAAACACAAAGATTATAACTCCACTCACTAAGGGAAATTAAGAAGAGCTCGTTGTCTTAGCTTCTAAAATTCATGAAGAATGGCAGAAAAATTCCAGTGAAATTGATCTATTTCTTATGCTTGCTCCAGGTGTGGTTAATTTATCTTTCACCATTTTCCCTTCTGATAGAAGAACTCTCTAGTTCTACATTGGTTATCTCGCTCAAATCCTGGCACTGAGCAGAGATTTTGCTAATTGCTTTAGCCTGCTGTGTTGATAGACATGAGCAACGAATCTACAGAAGAGGTTGTTTTGCTCCTTTTTGGAAACCAGAGCCATTTGGAAGTCTGTTCTCCCTTCTTCTTTTGTTCTAGAAAGAACAGAAGCTCAGTCACACTCAACAATTTTAAGTGGGGCTGATGTTTGTCAGATACATCTTAGCACTATGTCTGTTATATTTCTTTAAATCCAAAACATGTAAGTGAACTCAGCAAGAAGATGTTAGCATGAGAGCTTTGCCTATGGAGTTAGACTTAATGACCTTTGAGATTCTTTTCAGCTCTGCAATTTGTTTATTTGGAGAGTTGTATAACCTTTGATGAGATATAATCACAGAGGGATTGGGAACCATTTATAAATGTGTGTTGAACACAGTAGACCCAACGATTGTGGGCATTTGTAATCAACAAGTAATGTGCAAGCAAATAGTTGAACTTTTCTTGAGATTTGTTAGAATGAATTAAAAGTCTTTAAAATGTGCCTGACCTTTGATATAGCAGCACTGCTTCTAGAAATACAGCCTAAGGAAGTATTTAAGACTGTGCTCAAAGAATATAGTACTAAAATGTTCATATGATTTTTTAAATAATTTTTTAATCAGAAAATATTTAAATGTCTAACAGTGAGGAATATGCTGAGTAAATTGCGGAACAGGCGTGCACTGGAATACTATGCAGTCATCAAAAATGCAGCATTAAATGTGTATTTATCAAAGAGCAGATGATAAAAATAGTATTATAGTATGATCCCATGTTTGCAGTAGACAAACCCACATATATGCTGAAAAAAACTTGAAGAAATTATACCAAAAAATTAGCAATTATACATTATTATTTCTGGTGATGGAATAAAGAGATTTTTATTGTCATCTCTATCTTTTTTCTAGAGTTCTACAATTAGTAAAAATCTATGTTGTAAAAAAAATTTTTTTAGAGACCCAAGTATGTATTAATATATGTATTCATTTTTGTGTTCACTAATTATTTATTAAATGTCTACTATTCACCAGGTCTTGTGAATATGTAAATCTCTCCATAAAATTCTTCATTAACTACTTGATGGTTTTCTTAGTAATGTAGAAGCAAAAGAAGCCAAGTAAACTGATGAAAATCAACAGAGGTTGAATAACTTTCTTAAGTCACATAATGAATTCAAAAATGCAGCCAGAACACGTAACCACAGATTCTCTAAGCTGAACCCAAAAAACTGGATGTTGTTCTCCTATTTTGGTGCCCTGGTGGCACAGTGGTTAAGCACTTGGCTGCTAACCGAAAGGTCGGCAGTTCGAACCCATCAGCCACTCCGAGGGAGAAAGATGTGGTAGTCTGCTTCCATAAAGATTTACAGCCATGGAAACCCTACGGGGCAGTTCTACTCTGTCCTACAGGTTCGCTATGAGTTGTTATTGATTCAACAGCAATAAGGTTCTTCTGTTAGTCCCAACTTACGCTCATTGTCTATTAGGGCTGAAAGGTACCTGGTGTTATAGTTTGGAAAAAACATTGGCCACAATACTCTGCAGCTGCTCCCATCGAGAACAGCAATTTCCCGTATCTTTATCCTGGGCTAGTTTGTGACTTGCTGTCTTGGTTTCCTTGGGCTGCCATAAAAAGATACCACAAAGTAGGAGGTTTTAAAGAACTGATATTTATTGTCTCGTAGTTCTGGAGGCTAGAAGTCCAAATTCAGGGTGTCGGCAGGATCATACTCTCTCTGTACACTAGGGAAAAGTCCAAACCAAAACCAAACCCATTGCTGTCGAGACAATTCCAACTCATAGCAACCCTATAGGACAGAGTAGAACTGCCGCATAGCGTTTCCAAGGAGCAGCTGGTGGATTAGAACTGCCAACTTTTTGGTTAGCAGCCGAGCTCTTAATCAGTGTGCCAGCAGGGCTCCAGGGGAAGGTTATTCCTTGTTTAATCGAGCTTCTGGTAGCATATAGGATATAGCTTGTAGCATATAGCTTTACATGGTTTCTTCCCCCTGTGTGACCAGGGGCAGGTTATTCAATAAGCAAGGTAAGCACGGTACTAACCTTGCTTACTAGATCATCTGTAGTGAACACTTTCACTACAGATGAGTAACTAAGCACAAGTAAGCCTATGTTTACCTTGCATACTGGGTCATCTGCCAGTATCAGGGTTTGTAAATTTAAAAAGAGGCTTTCATTATGTAGGAAGGTGCTATGGGGTTTGGAGAGAGACAGATGCCAGCCATACCTAGAAGCAGAATCTTTGATGTAGTGGAAAAAATGTGAAATTGCTCATTACAGATGATCTGGTAAGCAAGGTAAGCACCATGCTTACCTTGCCTATTGGATAATCTGCCCCTGTGTATGACTCTGTCTCCCTGTCTGTTCTCCTTTTTTATAAGACATCACTCAGAAGGGATTAGGGCCTACCCTATTCCAGTATAAGGAGCCCTGGCGGTGCAGTAGTTAAGTGCTTAGCTGCCAACCAAAAGGTCAGTAGTTAGAACCCACCAGCTGCTTTGTGGGAGAAAGATGTGGCAGTCTGCTTCCACTAAGATCACAGCCTTGGAAATCCTATGGGGCAGTTCCACGCTGCCCTACAGGGTCACTATGAGTCAGAATCGACTTGACAGCAGTGGGTTTTGCTCTGATTTGCTATTCCAGTATAACCTTATTGACTAATAACATCTGCAAAGAAAAACAATTTCCCCAAACAAGGTCATATTCCCAGGTACAGGGGTTAGGACATCAATACATCCTTTGAGGGGACACAATTCAATCCCTAACACTTGCTCATATCAGTTCTGAGCCTAGACCTCCAGAGACCTTGCAGCTTTCACCCTTGCTCTTTTAGAACCTTTGACTACCGTGTGAGCCTGGGCTAGCCTGTGGGGGATGAGTGAGCTCTGCAGAAAGGCTCCAATCATCCCATCATCCCAGACATAGCCTTCATAAACCAGACAGACCACCAGCTGACCACAGATGCAGGCAAGCCCAGACCATATCAGCAGAACTGCCCAGAGGAGTTCAGTCCCAAACGCCAAACCACAGAACCGTGAGCTAAATAAATCTCTGCTGTTTTAAACCACTACACTTTGGAGTGATTTGTCATGCAGCAAAACCTAACTGATACACCTGGGCTCATCTAGTCCTCTTCAGTTCTCAAATGAGGAAGCCAATGAGGTGAAGTGCCCCCCTTAAGAGTTCCACAGAAAGTCAATCTAACCAGAAGAAGAACTGCATTCTCCTGATCACCATGCCAGAGTCCTAGCCAATGAACACCTCAGAGAGGAAAAGGTTAACCCAGCTCACATACAGGGACAGAATTAAAACCTTGGAAAAACAAGTAGAGTGAATGGGCTTCAGGTCACCATGAGCTCTATGTCTTCCTGCCAGTTTGGCCACAGGAAAAAGGCAAAAATACCACATTCTGTTCTACCTTGGTCTTCTCGTCCCAGTGAATTCCAATATTTCCCCAACTCACAGACCACCTGGGAACTAGGCTTCAGAGACTGCAGAAGGGTTCGCTCTCTCCTTCCCTCTCTCTTCTCTTTTCTCTCTTCCCTCTCGCTCCTTCTCCTCCTACTATCTCAGTCTCTCTTTCTCTCTCTCTCACGCACACACATAAGAAGCCAGAGAAGCAAGCACCCCGACCAACCCTCATGGCTTTCCTTGACGTCCCCTCATGGCTCTCCTTGACCTCCCCACTTCCTACATACCCGGAAGGTTCACATCAAGAGAAAAACTAATCATAAATCTCCACCGCTTTAACAAAGCCCCAAGATCACCCTAACAACTAATCCTAATATGCTCCACTTCAAAGTGCTTGGCCCCAAACGTTAGCCAATTAATCCTCACAGCCACCCATGTGTTAATTAGGCCTCATTATGCACAAGTTCAGAACAGGAAAACAAAGCCAGAGAGGGAACTGCCATACCCTAGGCCTTGGAGCCAGAAGGAGAGCCCTGGGCTCCTGGCACTTGGGCCGAGGCTGGGCGCAGACCACTAAGCCACAGCACTCCCCCTGGTGTAGGCCCGGAGGCTAGTGCCAAGGGCAACTCAAGCTTTTCCTTTTCCATTAGCCATAGGTGTGTTTTACCACAGGCTAACTAGCACCTACTATTTATTCTCTGGGATTTTCTAAAAATGTGCTTTTGCAGACTTTCAAGCCAAAGCCATTCCCAGCATCACTCTTTATTAAATCAAGCCACAGAAATGTATTGAAAATCATGAGCATTTTGAAACATACTGGATCCTTTATGACTGAAATAATCTAATAGACAAGCTGTTGTTAATTTACAACCTTAATTTTCAGACACACTTCTTGAGTCAAAAGTACTTCCTGCTCTGTAATTCCTGTAGGGATACAGGTGGCCTTGGACTAAGTACACATCTACTGTACATTAAAATGTATTTCTTACTTAACTTAAACATTTCTGAAATCTCAAGTTTATGTCTAGACTATTTTAATCAGCTAAATGTCATAATAAGCCATATGTTGGTCTTGATCGGTTACATATACCAGCCCTACTCATAAAGTATCAAAAGGTGTTTTTAAAAAGAAGTCTGTGTTTGTTTTACCAAGAAAATGGTGCTTTCAGTCTATCATATCAGACATGCTGGCAGGCAGAAAAGGACCTTACGTAACTGGTGGAAAAAATGGGTTTTTCTCCCTCTTTCGCCCTATGCACCATTCCATCAATACGACTTTTAAACTTGAGAGTTTTGAAGCAATAAGCTTGTATTGGTCTACAATGCCATTGACCACTGTCCCTAAAATGCCAGCATTTACAGAAAGCAGAACGGAGTTGAGTATTTTTGTTGCTGCTGGTCTTATTATTACAGGGATCTCTGCTTTCAGTTCATTGCCACCCGAGGTGACTGACACCTCTCAACCCAAAAGAGCCATCAAGTCACCCAGATATAAGGATCTGAGGAAAAGTAAACCCTAGTCGCATTACTCATTAAATACCAAACCAAACCAGGTGCTGTGGAATCAGTTTTGACTCATGGTGGGCCTTTTCATGTGTCAGAGTAAAACTGTGTTCCACAGGGTTTTCAAAGACTGATTTTTCCAAACTAGTTTGCCAGGCCTTTCTTCTGAGGTGCCTCTGAGTGCACTCAAACTTCCAACCTTTGGTTAGCCACTGAGTGTGTTAACTGTTGCACCATCCATGGACTCCCTACTGACTAAACAGATATAACTATATTTATTGAACATTTGTTTAGGTGTCATATCAGGACCTACAGCCACAATGATGAACAAGAGAGTCATAGTTCCTGCCTTTATGGAGCTTGCAGTGTTATTGGTGGAAAAGACATTAAATAATTCCAAAAATAATCACATAAATACATTTTTCATAAGGGATTTAAAGAAAAAGAACTAGGCATTATAGGGGTGCGTACCAGTGATTCAACGTAATGAAAAGACGGGGAAGGTTTCCCCAATAAATGGTAGTATGCTTTGGCCTTAGGAATAAGTAGGAGTTGGTCAGATAGACGAGCCCTGGTGGTGCGATGGTTAAGAACTTAGCTGCCAACCAAAAGGTCAGTGGTTCAAACCCAGCCAGCAGCTCCGCAGGAGAAAGATGTGGCCGTCTGCTTCCTTAAGATTATAGCCTTGGAAACCCTATGGGGCAATTCTACTCAATTCTGTAGGGCCACTATGAGTCGGAATCAACTCAATAGCAATGGGTTTGGTTTTTGTTTTGTCAGGTAGAGGATGGGTGTGGAGCTGGGGAAATGATTAAATAAAAAGATAGGGAGGGAGGGAGAGGAAGACAGAGGGGAAAAGAAGGGGAGGGAAGGACAGGAGAGGAGAAGAGAAGCAATAGGGAGAGGAGACAAGGAGAGGAGGGGAGAAGGAGAAAAAAGAGAAAAGAAGGGAAGTAGAGGGGAGGGCAAGGAAGGGCAGGGAAGGGAAGAGAACTCAAATCTGGTACTTCTTACTTTTGTGACAAGCCAGGAGGCATCAGAAATTGCCTAAAGTAACTTAGTTCCCAATTCTAAAGAAACCTAATTGATAGACCTCTCATTAATCCAGATAGGAAAAAACAAGCTTTCTTATCAATCTAAAGAGGCTCTTAAACCAAACTCTGAAGAGAAAAAAAGAAAAAAGAAAATGATACTTAAAGGGAAACAAGCAAATTGAGTTTTAATGTTAGTACCTGATAAAATTTCATGAGCTGTGGAGTTTGAATAAAGGTTCTTACGTGTAGACTTTTTCGGATATGAAAGTGGTCGTAAAGTATGTTCATACCAAGTCTGAACAGAAAGACAAGGGAGTTTGTTTCCCATGATACCACAGAACCACATAATTGCTCTTGGTTCCTATAATCAGATGAGTAGGAAATACCTTTTGATGATAATATATCTAAATGATGATGTTTTCTCTGGGCATCTTTTCAACGTATGTTCTGTCTTCCCCAAATGGGATGAGAGATTCTTGAGGGAGAAAGAACGTGATATCAGTTTCATTTGTGTCTCTCTGTCGTGTCTGCAAACTGCATTAGGCTATGTTCACCACCATCCCGCAGCAAATCAGGCTCTGCACTGCACAGAAGCCTGGTCAGGCACTAGGGTAGTTTGGATGCTGTTCTCTACTATTTCTGGTTCTTCTCTAGACAGATGGTATGATTGCACTTTTCCACACCCTTGAAATGCGACATGGCCATATGACTGGCTTTGCCCAGTGAAACATGAACAGAGTGACATGAGTCATTTCCAGGAGGGCACTTTAAGAGCTGGTGCAAGATTCACCAGTTTCTCTTCGCCTACTGCAGGGATCTTGTAAGTACTTACCAAGATGGAGCATCTTTCATTCTGCACCTCTGAGTGATTACAGAGCACCCTGTAGTTCTGCAATGGACATGTAGCATGAAAAATAAAATTTTAAAACTGAGATTAAGAGGTGGCTGGTGATTGTGCTATAACCTAACCCACACTAGCAATTTAAGAATTAATATAAAGATCCTCCTTTTAATTTTCTCCATGCTACCTTCCCTTGTGTTGCCTTCTCACTTAAAATTATCAGTCTACCTGCTATAGAAATGCACTTATAAATCAAGTAAGTGGCAAACGTATATTTGTTGAGACTCAAAAAGATTGCTGCTTCCAAAATAGCTATCCCTAGAAAATAGTAAACCTGTGGTAACTGGCCACTCTTCTGCTTTGGACCCTGCCCAGGGCAGAGGGGAAAAAGAGGTGGTCTGGATCGTGTTCCATCCACCCTGAAGCTGTAGAGAAGAGTAACTAAAAGTACCTTCTAGAACCAGTCTTTTGTCGTTGTTGTTAGGTGCCGCCAAGTCAGTTCCAACTCATAGTGACCCTATGTACAACAGAACGAAACACTACCCAGTCCTGTGCCATCCTCACAATCGTTGCTATGTTTGAACCACTGTGACAATCCATCTCGTCAAGGGTCCTCCTCTTTTTCACTGACCAAGCCTGATGTCCCTCTCCAGGGACTGGTCCCTCCTGATAACATGTCCAAAGTACATGAGATGAAGTTTCACCATCTTGCTTCCAAGGAGCACTCTGGCTGTACTTCTTCCAAGACAGGCTTGTTTGTTCTTCTGGCAGTCCGTGATATATAAAATATTCTTCCCCAACACCATAATTCAAAGGCATCAATTCTTCTTCGGTCTTCCTTATTCACTGTCCAGCTTTCACATGCATATGAGGCAATTGAAAATACTTTCGCTTGGGTCAGGCACACCTTAGTCTTCAAAGTGACATCTTTGCTTTTCAACACTTTAAAGAGGTCTTTTGCAGCAGAGTTGCCTGATGCAATACATCGTTTGAGTTCTTGACTGCTGCTTCCATGGGCATTGATGGTGGATCCAAGTAAAATGAAATTCTTGGCAACTTCAGTAATTTCTCCATTTATCATGATGTTGCTTATAGGTCCAGTTGTGAGGACCTTTGTTTTCTTTATGTTGAGGTGTAATCCATACTGAAGGCTGTGGTCTTTGATCTTCATCAGGAAGTGCTTCAAGGCCTCTTCGCTTTCAGTAAGCAAGGTTGTGTCATCTGCATAGCGCAGGTTGTTAATGAGTCTTCCTCCAATCCTGATGCTGCGCTCTTCTTTATGTAGTCCAGCGTCTCAAATTATTTGCTCAGCATTACTGAATTCTGTCATCACCTGTGTAATCTTGGGAATAGAGTCCCTCTTGATAGAAATGGTTAAGTGCTTGACTACCAGCCGAAAGTTTAGTGTTTCGAATTCACCCAGAGGTGCCTCAAAAGACAGCCCTGGTGACTTTCCTCCGAAAGGTCAAAGCCTTGAAAATCCTATGGATCACAGTTCTACTCTGGCACACATGGGGTTGTCATGAGTCAGAATAGACTCTACGGCAACTAACAACAACTATCTTGGGTACATGACTTGTCCTCTCCCTGCCTCAATTTCCACAACTTCTTTATAGTCTCTATTTCATAAGTTTATTGAAGTAATCAAATGAGATGGTGCAGGTAAGCCAAGAACAGTGCCTGGTTTTAGAAATCATTACAATAATACTGACCTACTACAATGACTGCTCCCTGGCATCTCATCCACACCACCACAGCACACCAGGTAGACAATTATGGGGTTCACATAAACTTTTTCAAAACCAGTACAGGGGACTCAAGAGGTCTTCAACTCATTAGAGTACCTGCAGACCAAGTTTCCTCCCAAATCTTCCCCAACTGCTTTAACCAGAATTTCCAGAATAATCGTACTCTGCTGCAACTGTAACTGTTCCTCCACATACTCTCACCTTCTAAGGAAGATGTGTTCACACACTAAGCCTACTGCTACTCAGGTATTCACCTGAGGACAGACTGCACTGGTAAGGTGGAAGAATGGATGTGAGCAAGAAAAATCAGCAGAGGCCATGCATGAGCATTTGGGCAGGAAGTTTTGAAAGACCACCATGCTGCTGGCAGTGAGACTTCGAAAGAGAATGTACTGTGATATCCTTTTCTGCATTATTTGAGAGACTGTAGAAAAATTTTAACTGCTTGTCAACATTGAATATAAAATTTGTGGGGTTTTTTCTGAATGTAACACCATGCTCAAACTGATCCCAAGGCAAACCCACTTTAGAGGGGTTACAGATAAAATGAAGGTTTCCATAAGTCTTTGTCTCTCCAGGTGCCCTTTTGGTGTTTTCTTTTCATGCCAACAACCCAAAACTTCCTAACGGCCTCTTATTTCTACCACCACCCATCTGTCAGTTTGTTGTACTATGGTGTAGTAATTGCTATGCTACTGGTATTTCAAATACCAGCAGGGTTATCCATGGTGGACAGGTTTCAGGAGAGCTTCCAGACTAAGACTAGGAAAAGGGCCTGGTGATCTACTTCCAAAAATTAGCTCCTAAAAGCCCTATGGATCACAGGAAAATATTGCCCACTATAATGCTGGAAGATGAGTCCACTAGGTTGGAAAGCACTCAAAATGCACAGCGGTCCCAACAATGGACTCAAGCATACGTATGATTGTAAAGATGGTGCAGGACTGGACAACGTTTTCTTCTGTTGCACATGGGGTCACCATGAGTTACAGTCAAGTCAATGGCAACTAACACCAACAATCTCATTTCTAACATCCCTCTATGTGGACAGAAAACCTAAATTGTAGTCTAATTCTGACCTTCAACATTTGGGATATCCCCTTGGTTCCAAGCAATCTTTACTGTTACTTCTCCAAGAAGCATTTATCAAACATCAGTTCTGTGAAAAACACTGCTGTGCTAGAAGTGAAAGGGGAACACTAAGAAGGAGATACGATCTATGCCTTCAAAGGGCTTCATAATCCAATGGAAAAATGGGAGAAATGTACAGAATAAAAACTGAAAAATCAAGATATTAAAAAAAAATGTTTAACGGAGGTGTACTTAAGTAACAAAGAAGTGGAAGAGACTAAGAGGGCTTAAGGGGAACCGAATAACATAGTAGGAGAGAACATAGGTTTTTGAATCAGATGGAAATGGATTGAATCCTGGCCCGGCCATTTACTTGCTTATGATCTTTAGGTTAATTAGCCATTCAAAACCTGTTTCTTCATCTGGAAAAGGGATAGTAACACTACCTGCCTCCTAGGGATGTTATGATAATGCCTGTAAAGCATTTAGCGCAGTGACTGGCCTAGAGTAATCACCCAATAAACATTAATTAAAAAATAAACAGGTGAACTGTGGGTGGGGGAATCATTTCCAGCTGGGACCTGGAGAGGAATGAATACTTCCCAGAGGACAATAGAATTTTATCTGAATGTTAAATCACGAGGTTGGAGGGGGGAATTTAGTGAGTTGCAAGGGGTAGGGGTAATAGGTAGAAGCCTGGCGATGCCAAGCTGCAAAGGCTAGAAAGCTTATGAGTTCAGGGAGCTGTAAAAAGATATAGCCGGGTAGAATGGAGGGTATGATTAGGGAGCCATGAAAAGATAGACTAGAAAAGTAGGTTGGGCTTGGACACTGGGTGTCCTCAGAAGCCAAATCAAGAAGTTTTTGAGTTTTGTCTCACATTCTACCTTACTCAATAGAATGGGGCATTTTGTCTTTAGTTCTTATGAAAAATGTTTTAACTCAAAATATGTTTTCCTAATAAAGCCAGACACAATCATGAAAAAAAATCTGTTTTTCCATTCACATTGTTCAGGAGCAAATCCCAGTTTGATTTTATATTCAGAAGCTTGTTCTGCCCTAATGTAAAAAATACATAATGTGACTCAAGTGTACACAAATCTATTTCAAAGGAATTTAAAATTTTAAAAAATGTTTAATGAAGCCCCTATTTAACCCCTAAGACACCAAAGGTAAATGAATTCTGTATTTTTCTTCCAAAAAGATTTCCTAAGAGAGTAAATATTAAAATCTCCCTGATGTAAGCTATTTGGTAAGGTTAGTGAAACTTCTGAATTATTCAATATGTTTAAAATTGTCTTGGTACTTTCTAGAACAATACAAATCATAGATTAACAAAGTGTTTGCCAGGTAGACACCTTAGTGACCAGATAATCATTGATAATTATGGCTTAAGGAGTTCCGTATAAATGCATTCTGCTAAAACGGTTTAGAGAATGAATGGAAAAGCTCTTTTCTCCCCCTTAAATACACTCATACATCCAATTAGTCATTAAGGCATAAAAATGAGTGAGATAGACTCCCTGCCCTCCAGTACTTCACACTCTAATGTAGGCAAATGATGACAATAGACTCAAGAGTGCCTCAACAGAAAATAGAGTCCTTGCCAGAGCACTGAAGCAGCCCTGGTGGCACAACAGTTAAGCACTCAGCTGCTCTGTGGGAGAAAGACCTGGCAATCTGCTTCCATAAAGATTACAGCCTAGAAAACCCTATGGGGCAGCTCTATTCTGTCACAGGGGGTCATTATGAGTTCAAAAATCTACTCAACAGCACCCAACATCAGAGTACATAACGGACAGTCCTCCTTGGTTCTCCGTGTTGTTACTTTGTTTAATAAACTCCATTTTTAAGAATAGTAGAGGGCAAAGTTAATATTCAGCCTAACCAAGATTTAATTCCAGTCAACGCCAAATTAGTGAATTCCAAACACATAAGATCTTAACACATGTAGTATAAATGACATCCATCTTCTTCTGTAATCTAATCAGCAGGACCTCTGTCTTTTGTTTCAATCTTATCCCTTTGCCCTTTTCACTTGCAGTGAAACCTCGCCCTTGAAAGCTTTGGGGAAAAGCCATTGTCCATCTGAATGGCACTAGACTGAGAGCTCCTTCATGATGAGGGTTGTGGTTTTAGTCTTGTTTGATTCCCTAGATCTTAGAACAAATTAATAGAAGGTGAGAGAAAAAGGAATGAGTA
Source organism: Trichechus manatus latirostris (assembly GCF_000243295.1). NCBI lineage: Eukaryota > Metazoa > Chordata > Mammalia > Sirenia > Trichechidae > Trichechus > Trichechus manatus. Next base: position 4,850,586 of record NW_004443958.1, read on the forward strand.
AATGAGTGAACGACATGACTGAACAAGTGAGTGAGTGCATTAGAGAAAAAAGGCTTTGTCTAGAGAACAACATTTAGTTGAGGAAATTTCATCTACAACATAACAACCATAACCATAATAGTTAGCCGTTATTGAGTGCTTACCGCATGCTATGGTTTGTGTTAGCTCATTTAATCCTCCTTGTTCGGAGGATTGCATTCATTTTACGCATTTTAAATGGACACAGAGAAATTATGTAATCTGTGCTGAAGAGATTAGGGAGCCAGATCTCGTTTAACGGTTCTTTACTTGGGGACATGGTCCCATAGAAGCTTTAGAGAACCTGCTCCTAAATTTGTATACTAATTTGTATATTTTCCTGGGGAGAAGGATCATGCCTTTATTCAGATATTCAAAGTGGTCTGTGATCTCCCCCCAAAAAAGTTCAGACAATTTACATGTTTCAATCGCAACCTAGACATTAATTTTAGGGAATGAAGTAGTCACTACATTAAATTGACTGTGAATCTGGAAATACTATTGTAAAATAAGAATTTTCCACACTCCAGCTCAATTTTCTCCATTTTCTTTTTTTTTATCGAAATACAAAAAAACTAAATGAACAAACAGAAGACACTTAGAGAAGATAATCAATTCCACCAAATGTCCTTAAATGTTCTTTCAGACGTTTCCATAAAGGACAGAAGAAGAATTAAAAAGGAAACCAGGAAACAGCACAAGTGACCACCTGTTTGCCAAACCCGGCAGCATTTTTTCAGGAATCCTTCATTTTTTTGTTAGCATGGAATACTTTGTCCAGCCACCTTGAAATCCTTCTCCCACTTTGCTCTTAGCTCTACTCCTGTCTCTCTGATTGTTCTTTAGTCTCCTTATTGGTTTCTGAACTGTGGGTGGTCCACAAATTTCAGCCCTTAACCCTCAGCTCTTCCTCTTTTGCGCATTTTGTCAATGCTGTCATCTGGTCTCATCACTTCAGCATGAAACTCTAACCACGTGACTACCCAATCTCTGAAGGTCATTCATGACTTTTCTCCTAAGGGTTAGTTATACAATTTCAATGGCGAACTGGGACATTTCAAAAAGAAATCTTATTCCCATCTCAAATTCAACACATATGAAACTTAACTAAGTATTTTTACCATTAAACTAAACCCCTTTACAGTCTTTTCTGGTTCCATCAATGATACCACCATTATTGAGATTATTAAGCTAAAGATCAAGAAACCATTTGGTGTGACTCCTTTTTTCTCATTTCCCCATATCCAAAATCTATCTGTCCCAATATTTGTTTCATCTGCCCTTTCTTTTCAATTCCTCCTGCCCATATCCTAACCTGGAACTTTCTCCTTCCAAACCCCTCCAAAAACCAAATCAAACCCGTCACTGTAGAGTCGATTCTGACTCATAACTACCCTATAAGACAGAATAGAACTGCCCCATAGGGTTTCCAAGGAGCAGCTGGTGGATTCAAACTGCTGACCTTTTGGTTAGTTGCCAAACAGTTAACCACTGTGCTACCAGGGCCAGTCTCTTGGATTTATCCATTGTTTCCTCTTTGATAATACAATCCCTGTGCATCCTTTGTAACTTAAATGAAGTCATCCCTTCCATAAAAGCTTCTCTAAGAACTCTGCAATGCTACCTTCTCCAGTGAATGAGCCAACTGCTTATTGGACACTTACCATAAAAACTCAAAAAAGTTTTTAAAAAAGAATGAGACTTCCTTGTGTGATTCCCCCTACTTTATAAATGAGGAAACTCAAAAAATGTTCAGTGACTTGCCCAAGGTCATACAACTGAGTTCTGTCAGAGAAACTCTGGAACCAAGGTCTCTTTACTCCTAGCCCAGGTTATTGTCTCTGATACCACAGTCTAAGCTCCCTGGAGGGTAAAAGCATACTGTCTTAGTCATCTAGTGCTGCTATAACAGAAATAACACAAGTGGATGGCTTTAACAAAGAGAAGTTTATTCTCTCACAGTCCAGTTGGCTACAAGTCCAAATTCAGGGCATCAGCTACAAGGGAATGCTTTCTCTGTCATCTCTGGAGGAAGGTCTCTATCATCAGTCTTCCCTTGGTCTGGAAGCTTCTCTGCGCAAGAATCTCAGGTCCAAAGGACGCGCTCTGCTCCCGGCACTGCTTTCTTGGTGGTATGAGGTTCCCATGTGTCTCTGCTCGCCTCTCTCTTTTATATCTCGAAAGAGATTGGCTTAAGATGCTATCCAATCCTGTATACCTCATCAGTATAACTGCTGCTAATCCATCTTATTACATCATAGTGATAGAGTTTACAACACATAAGGAAATCACATCAGATTACAAAATGATACACTATCATACAATACTGGGAATCATGACCCAGCCAAATCGATGCACACATTTTTGGGGGACATAATTCAATCCATGACACATGCCTTTTACTTCTTTACAGCCTCCTAAATGTCTAGCACAGTATGTGCACATAGTAAGCATCCAGGAAATGAAAATAAGATAGAAAGAGAGTGATCAAGAACAGGAAAGAAGAAAGAACAAGAGAAGAAGGAATGCAGAGCAAAGGTAAGAAACCCACACAGATCCTTGGCTCTCCAGGCAGCCAGGACCCTCCACCCATGCCAGGACTCTCCTGAGAAGAAGGGAGGGAGCCAGCATCTGGATTACACCTGGAGACCACAGGAACACCACGTCCTGGCCTCCAAGGTGCCTTGTCCCAGCACTGAGGGACTTTCCCAAACCTCCGGCTTGCTGTGTGGTTGGTGACTCGAAGCTGTTCCTGTTGTCCGAGGTATCATTTGTAAAGTGCTTTCTTGGAAGAGAAACTGTTTGGGACAGCTGGGAGGGGAGTGCCCTGTGCTGGAGCCACAAGGAGCCTTGTTGTGTGTTGTGTGAGAACACAGCCTTCTTATTTCCCTCTCTCTTCCCCTGGCTGTGTTTATTTAAAGCTCCCACCACCACCGTGGCAGTGCGTGCCCAGGACTTCGGGCTGGGCCCTTGCAACCACCAGGGAGCAGACCCGGTACTTACTGTAGGGACCGCAGCAGTCATGGGCACAGGCCTCAGGGCCCAGGAACCAGGGAATCCAGCCAGGACAGTGAGAAGCATTGGTAAAGAGTTGTTATTGTGCCTTCGGCAATCCTATAATTACTGTGTTTGCTGTTATGATTTCTGTCTCTATTGCCATTTCTCTTGGTAAATCTGTTCCCACTTGTGTCTTCTACAGAGAGATCTTCTAAAAAAAAAAAAAAAAAAAATTAGATAGCCAGGCAGCTGGTTTGTCTCCTCCAAGGACCTTGGGAATTACGGGGGGTTATCTCCCTGTGTTAGCTCAGGAAAAGGCTGAAGGGAAGAAAGAGCCCTCTAGGGTCTTGCATTTATCAGCAAAACCAGAATATCAGGTGCTACTATCCCTCCCAGCCCCTGCCCCTTTTGCTCAACTAGTGCCACCCCGTGGATTTACTACCACTCACATCTTACAGGCAAAGACAGTTGCCCTAGAGTCAATTCCGACTAATGGCAATCCCATGTGTGACAGAGTAGAAATGCCTCCCTAAGATTTTCAATGGCTGATTTATTGGAAGTGGATTACCAGGACTTCCTTCCAAGGCACTTCTGGGTGGACTTGGGCCTCCAACCTCTTGGTTAGCAGCCCAGCATGTTAACAGTTTGCACCATAGGCAGAGAGTCCCCAAATTCACTTGAAATCCTCGCCAGCTATCTTCTGCACACCAGCTGCCGCTCAATCAAGAAACGAGAGGGAGGAAAGAATGGGGCCTGGAATCTCTTTACACTCTCAGCAAAGGAAGAAACCAGAGCATTCCACCTCACGCGTCTCATGAGAAAGGGCAGGTGAACAAAGATGTGGATGACTTATGAGAAGAAGCCAGATTATTCTATCCCTCTCAGAATCTACTCCACGGACACAAATCACAGCGTATATTTATAAAATCATCACCTGGTCTCCTTCCTTGGGCACTTCTGTCTGCCAGCGGCAAACATTAGTGAGACTAGGTTTTACTTTCATCTTTCTTTCTTTTTTTTTTTTTTTCTGTTACCCCAAGAAAAGTTGCAAAGGGCCAGCGACATTGGGACTTTTTAAAGAGTTAGGAAAATTGTCTTAATAATCACCACAGTAGAGCTTACCAGACTAGGGGGGGAAAAAAGAAATGTGTTTAGATCTACAAAATGATATGATTCCACAGTGGTGAGCAGTTATTCAATGATAGTCATGTTTGGTCTCGGCTTTTCCCAGTCAGTTTAACGCAAAACTCTGTCTTTCAGTTCTAACTCTACTAGTGGCTGGCGAGTGGTTGAGTATTTATAAAAAAGAGGACCCTCATTAAAGAAAATTACTAGGTATGTGCAAACTTAGCACCAGTTTTTTTTGTTTTTTCCTATTAAGGCTAATAGTGCGATGAACACATCCTAATGCATAGTCGTTGTTGTTTTTCCTGTGCTAAATTCTTTCCTTAAAGTCCTAGGATCAATATTACTGGGTCAAAGGATAGGAACGTTTTTATGACTCCTAATATTTATCCTCACATTGCTTTCTGGAGGATTTGTACCAAATGACAATGCCACCAGCAGGGTGTGAATTTATTCATTTTTCTAGAAGGTCATCAAAACTGGGCACTACAGTGAGTGTTAAATGTTAAATGATATGTCTGTTACAAAGTACTATTTTATAATATTTTCTAATTTCTGATGGGGACAGATTCGCCACCCCAAGCATCTGTTTTATTCAATGTTGTCTTTGGTCATATGTACCCTTCTTTTTCAGTTTTTTTTTTTTTTTTGGAGGGGGGGATGTAATTTCCAAGTTAAAAATCTATAGCTCTTTAGATTGGAATTGTGTACCTATAAATTAAAAACTATCCATCCACAAATTAACTTTAAAAATAATAGACATATTGAGCCATTCTGTGTTCTCATTCAAGAACAATGTCTATTTAGTCTGTTGCCTTTTTTCCTACGACACCACTTACCACGTCTGTAGCCATGTTGATGGTGTAAGACTGTGACAAAGAAAGCAAATGCTCTCCCGCCACATGTTTCTCCCGTCTTTCATGGCCTCCCCCAGGATCATTATTCCAACTTCCTTGCAGCTACAAATGGCCATGTGGTAGAGCTCTGGGCAATGGAATATGGGAAAAGTTGTGACCTAATTCCTCTTGTGAAAGCCTCCACATTCTCTCATCTCCCTCCTCTCCTAATCAGATGCAGACAATCCAGGGTGCACCCCAAGCCCCTGCAAGAGCCACTGAATAGAAGCCTGGTTCCCTAATCACCGTGGAGAAGGCCAACCTGCCAAATATCCTGTTGGATCACAATATGAGTGAGAAATACATTTTGAATTGTGTTAAGCCACTGAACTGCAGGGATTGTTTGTTATATAAGATAATCTACCCTAATGCAGTAAGACTGACTGCCTTCCAAGCTGAAGACTCAGATTTGATTAGAGGCCAAAACACTAACATTAAAATAAAAAATCAGAGGCATCATGATGCAATAAAAATAATAAAGCGTTTGGATACAGACAGGCCTGTTTAAATAAAATTCTTAGAACTGCTGTGGCCTCAGTTTTTTTGTCTATAAAATGGGAAAAAAATAATACATCATACAAGTTTGTGGTAAAAATTAAGCAGAGTGCATCTGTAAAAATGAACAAATCTGTTTTGGAAGAAGTACAGCCAGAATGCTTCTTAGAAGCAAGGGTGGTGAGACCTCTCTCGCATACTTTGGACATGTTATTAGGAGGGACCAGTCCCTGGAGAAGGACATCATGCTTAATAAAGTAGAGAGTCAGCGAAAAAGAGGAAGACCCTCAATGAGATGGAGTGAGACAGTGGCTACAACAATGGGCTCAAGCATCACGATTATAAAGATGGCACAGGACCAGGCAGTGTTTCATTCTGTTGTGCAAAGGGTCACTATGAGTCAGAACCAACTTGACAGCATCTAACAATGTACATAAAGCACACAGCACAATGTTTGGCGTGTAATAGCAATTATTCTCTTCCCTTTGCAGGGAAGAGTGATGCCCTCTCTTTTAGTAGCAGCCTTAGGAAGATACCTGTGCTCCTTAGTCCTTCGCAACCCTTTTCTTTTGAGATGAACTTCTGAACTTCCCAGTCACTTAGTAGACTTAGTCTATTTAGGCTACCAAAGCTACTTAATTATTACATAAGGAATCACAGCAATTTAAGAACAGTAAATCTATTTACAGGTAGGCAAATAATAGGGAAAATAAAATTAATGAGATCTTTAACTCAACCAGCTTAACAAAAATGTCTGTCTTCCTCCCTGAGGGACTGAATTGCTGGGTGGAGGGCTGTTGGGACCATGGTCTCGGGGAACATCTAGCTCAACTGGCATAACACAGTTTATAAAGACAATGTTCTACCTTCTACCTTGGTGAGTAGCATCTGGGATCTTAAAAGCCTGTGAGCAGCCATCTAAGATACTCCACTGGTCTCATCCCTTCGGGAGCAAGGGAGAATGAAGAGAACAGGATACACGGAAAAGATTAGTCCAAAGGACTAATGGACCACAGCTACCAAGGCCTCTACCAGAGTAAATCCAGTACAGCTAGATGGTGCCCAGCTACCACCACTGACTACTCTGACCAGAATCACAACAGAGGGTTCTAGACAGACCTGAGGAAGGATGTAGAACAAAATTCTAACTCACAAAAATAAAGACCAGATTTACTGGCCTAAAGGAGACTGGAGAAACCCGAGAGTATGGCCCCCAGACACCCTTTTAGCTCAGTGGTGAAGTCATCTCCAAGGTTCACTGTTCAGCCTGGGAGTGGACAGCCCCATGAAACCAAATGGGACTAATGAGGCACAGCAGTCCAGCGACAAGGGCCAGAAGGCAGAAGGGGACAAGGAAGCTGGTGATAGGGAACCCAAGGTTGAGTAAGGATAGTGTTGATGTGTTGTGAGGTTGTGAACCATTGTCATAGGGCAACATGTATACTAACTGTTAAATGAGAAACTATTTTGTTCTGTAAGCCTTCATCTTAGGTGAGAATAGCAGCACAATTGGAAGAGCGTAGTCGATGTCACTGAACCGTGCATGTAGAAATTTCTGAAATGGTGTATCTTTGGCTATGTATATTTTCACCAAAAAAAAAAAAAGGTAGAGAAGGGAGAGGGTTGACATGTTGTGGGGTTGTTAACCAATGTCATAAAACAATATGTGTACTACTGTTTCATGAGAAACTATTTGTTCCATAAGCCTTCACCTGAAGTACAATAAAAAAATAATTAAAAAATAAATTGAAAAAAAGTCTGTCTTCTCTTCAAATGTCTACCCTGTTTTACCCTCCTTCCCACCTAACTAACTGAGCCCTGGTGGTGCAGTGGTTAAGTGCTGGCTGCAAACCAAAAGGCTGGCGGTTCAAACTTACCCAGTGGCTTTGCGGGAGAAAGACCTGGTGATTTGCTTCCATAAAGATTACCAAAAAAAACCAAAACCCATTGCCATCGAGTTGATTCCAACTCACAGCAACCCTACAGGACAGGGTAGAACTGCCCCACAGCGTTACCAAGGCTGTAACAACAAGAGTACCAACCACCTAACTAACTCAAAACTTCCTACCCCAACCAGCCTCACACAGAGACACACAGAGAAAAACCAGTCAGACTCTGGGTCTTCACTCCCTGGTGCTTAAAGGAACCTGACCCTTGTGGTGTGCCTGACTTGTTATCTAGGCACACCACAAGAAGTGGCGAAAGATTTGAACTGATCCATACACACACATGTGCATAAATGTGCGCACACAAACACACACACTTTGTGATCAGTGCTGCACAGTTGCAGAGCTGGGGTGCAGAGTTTCACCATGGAACTGAGCCATGCAGGCTTTGAATTGATGACCTTGTTAGTAGGATTTGCTAACCACCCATAAATGGAAAGGCAGCATACAGCAAAATCATCAGAATGGGTCAGGGTATTACTCTTAGCCCACTTATCTATCTAGGGATACCAACCATACTGCAGTTTATTAGGAATAACAAATACCTAAATTAAATGGTCCAGAGTGCATGAACTATATCAATAATGAACATGCATTCTAGAAGAAAGAACCATAAGCATTTAATTATCACAAAAAGTAAAGGAAAAAGCATCCAAAAGGTACGCTAACAAAGAGGTAGGCACCACTCTGAATTTTGAACAGTTTTCTAAATCAAAAAGGGCAGTAAATCATGTTACTTATCATTTAAAAATAGCTAGGTTTTAAGAAATGAAATTAGACAAGTGATTAATGCGTCAACTTCAGCCAGAGTTCCTTTGATAGTTGGAAGAAAATAAAAGCCAGCCAAGAAATAAACATTTCAAATTCAGGTGCTTTGCAATCTGTGCTCCAAATGTTTTCCCTGGGCTTGTGAAGAGGTGGCTTGCTCCGCATACACAGCAGCCAGATTGCTGGCTGCAGTCAATTATCTTCAAAATAAGAGCACTGGCAGAAAAGAGGAGAAGCCACAGTCACAATGGTCAAAAGTGCACTTGAGAGCAATGGTCTGGATAGGCTAAAGGGTAGGGGCAGGGGAAATACCAGCTAAAGGAGAGGGTTGTCAAGGTGATATTGAAAGGATGCTGGTTTTGTTTTTGTTTTGCTTTGTTATTTCCATTTACGTGAGAACTCAAGGACAGGGTAGACCCTATACGTATTGAAATCAAAAGATGCCCATGATAGAGTAAGAAAAAACGTAGGTGACAGGACAGTGTGTATAAAGAGAGAGAGAAGCGCACAGTGGGTTAGAGCACGTCTCCTAGGGCCCAGGAGGCACAGGTTCACATCCCAGCTCTGCTTCTTACTAACTATGTGGCCTTGGGCACTTCACCTCTCTATGCCTCAGTGTTTCCATCTGTAAAATGGAAGCTATATAACAGTACCTACCTCATAGGGCCGTTACAGGGACTGAGTTAACGTATGTAAATTACAAAGAACAGTGATTCTATAGAATTATATAACAAGTACTGTCAAAGTGTAAGTTGCTCTAATTATAGTATGATTCTTTGTTTTTGTAAAACAAGCCCAACAAAACCTTTTTAATAACAGTGTGTGAGTTCCAGGGCCAGGACTAGGGTGGGATGAGCTAGGCAGGCTAGCAGAACCTCAGAGAATGGCTATAAAGATCAAGTGAGAGAAAATGTAAAGCATTTGGCATTAAGTGGTGCAGTTAACTTGCTCAACTGCTAGTCCACCCAGAAATGCCGCTGAAGAAAGACCTTAAAGATCTACTTCTGAAAAACCAGCCATTGAAAGCCCGGGGGAGCACAGTTCTACTCGGACACACAGGCAGTCGCCATGAGTCAGAATAACCCGACCGCGACTCGCTGGTTGGGCCCTCAGTGAAGGTAGTTTCCTTCCTTTCTTCCTTTCTCCTCAGGTCAAAGCTGTAAAACATTTCTATTCAAAGGAGTCTTCGCTGTTAGAAGGGACCAGCTGCATAGCAACACCCGTCAGTGAGCGATTAAAAACGAAATGATTTTGTCATTTCACGGTGGAAAAAGGTGTGTAGCTTCTTCTTTGCAATGGATTTCCCTCCTAAGCACATTTCTCTTGAACAAATGTGAAAATTCTTTGGCATTCAGTGAACATAACTGTTGATCTGAGAAAGGGACCCAGGAGCCTGCTGGGAACAGAAGCAAGGCAGTGATTAATAATTTGCTATGTTTAATCACTAAAGCAGATCAATAGAATGTAGATGGTCGAAAGTTTCTTTTTCTTTTTGAACTATATCCAATAAAGAGAAGGCATAACATGCTCCTAACATAGGTTAATCTTCAAGAAAACTTTATAAATCATAATAATACCAGAAAAATAGTGGTAACATGCACCTTGGGGCATGAAATTTTATAGAAGTTTTTTTCAAAGACCATCAGTACGATGCAACATATTGAAAGAAAATAATGAGAGAATGTTAACCATACACCAGTAAATCTCCCCACATACTTTCTGCCCGTTTTCCCTCAATTTTATTTTTGTTCCTTTTTTAGGATATACATTTTAATAATATTTATTAGCTTTTTTTAATCAGAAAAACTAAAGACAAAAATTAAAACGATCCATAATCCCACTACCTAGGTAGTCCCTAATAAAATAAAAAAGCATTGCTTCCATGTGATTGAAAAAATTAAATACAGAAAGGTATAACAATCAATAGAGGTTTGCTCTTAACCACACCCCAGCCTCATCCTACTTCTTAACCTAAAGTAAATCTACTTAAAATTCCCTGGATAGTTTTGCAGACAAATTTTCAATGCATATACCAGCATTTATGTAGCTTTTTAATTACACATAAAAGATGACACTATTCCCAAGGTAATCTATCTTTCTTTTTCACCTATTAATATATCTTTGCAGTATATCCATATCAGCACTCCCAGATCCACCTCATTTCATTGTAGAACAAACATCAACAACCACTGCCATCGAGTCGAACAGCGACCCTATAGGACAGAGCAGAACTGCGCCATAGGGTTTCCAAGGAGCACCTGGTGGATTCGAACGGCCGACCTTTTGGTTAGCAGCCGTAGCTCTTAACCACTATGCCACTAGGGTTTCCTTTCATTGTATAATGTATCACAATTTCTTTAACCTATGCCCCACTGATTGACATTTAGGTTGACTCCAGATTTTTTACTAATTCTAATAATACTGCAGGGAACATCCTCTCACACATATCTTGGCATAATTTTTAAGTATTATAACCATAATGCGAATTCCCAGAAGTAGAATTGCTGGCTTAGGATGTAAATGCATCGATGCTTAATTTTGATAGATATTGTCAAATTGCCCATCAAAAGGTTACATCAGTTTACACTTTCACCAAAAGTGTATAAAAGTGCGTTTCCCCCCCACATGCTTGCCAGCACTAGATATATCAAGTTTTTCAATTGTTACCAACGCAATGGCTAAAAAGGGGTGTGTTTGTAGCTGTGAACAAGTCTGAGCATCTTAGAGTAGTCGAGAGCACAGGCTCAGGAGCAAGACCCTGAGCTGGAATTCTGCTGCTGCCATTTTCTAGCTCTGTGGCCTTGGCCAAGTTGCCTAACTTCTCTATGCATCAGGCTCCTTCCTGATAAAACAGGACAACAATATAACCTACCTTGCTGTTCTTACAAGAATTACATGAGTAAGTAGATGCCAAGTGCTTAGAACAATGCTTGCAATATAAAAAAACCAAAACCAAACCTGTCACCATCAAGTCTATTCTGACTCATAGAGACCCCATAGGACAGAGTAGAATGCCCCATAGGGTTTCCAAGGAGCAGCTGGTGGATTCAAACTGCTGACCTTTTGTTTAGCAGCCAAACTCTTAACCACTGCGCCACCAGGGCTCCACTTGCAATATAGTAAGCACTAAATTAGTATTAGCCATTATTATTGTTCTACCACCTGTTGGTTAGTTTGTCATAGTGTGGTGGCTTGCATGTTGCTATGATGCTGGAAGCTATGCCACTGGTATTTCAAATACCAAGAGGGTCACCCATGGTGGACAGATTTCAGTGGAGCTTCCAGACTAAAACAGACTAGGAAGAAAGGTCTGGAAATGTGCTTCCAAAAATCAGTAAATAAAAACCTTATGGGTTAGTGCTTCTGTTCTATCTCCTACTTCATTGTGTAGTCCCTGGAGTCTTAAAAGCTTGTAAGCAGCCATCCAAGGTATAGCAACTGGCCTCTATTCACCTGAAGCAACAGAGGAAGAAAGAACGTCAGGAATAGAGGGAGGAAATGGAATGAGAAGATCAATGCTAATTGCCTCCATGAACACCTGCATTCTTCAACATGAGACCAGAAGAACTGGATAGTGCCCGACTACCATTACTGAACATTTTGATCAAAGAGTCTATAGAAGAATCCTGATCAAAAGAGGGAAAATGCAGAATAGAATTTTAAATTCTCATAGAATTCAGACTTTCTGGAGCCATTGAAGCTGAATGAACCCCGGAAACTAGTATCTAATCCTTAAACTTTAAACCAAAAAATATCCCCTGAAGTCTTCTTTAAATCAAACAACTGTTTAGGTAGGAAAGAATGTCTGCCTTGAGCATTGTTCTCTTTTAAGAACTATCTATATGGAATCAAACTGACAACAGCATCTCAAAAGATTAGATGGGAAACTTAGGGACAGTGGGTTTATGTTAATAGAGGAGGAACAACTCAGAAAAGGAGGGTGAGAATGGTTGAAGTACTTGAAGAATGTAATCATCTCACAGAATTGTACATGCAGGAACTGTTGAATTGGTGTGTATGTTCTGCTATGTACATTCTGAACAACAGCAAAAATAGACAAAATAAATTTAAAATAATAAAAACCTTGTGGATCACAACAGACTGTTGTACAACATGGTGCTGGAAGATGAGCCCCCTAGGTTGGAAGGCCCTACACAATCGCCACAACAATGGACTCAAACGTATCTATGATCATGAAGATGGCATAGGACCGGGCAACATTTCATTCTGTTACGCATAAGGTCACCATGAGTCACAGCTGACTCGACAGCAACTAACAACAACAGTAATATTGTTATTTTACAAATAAAAATACTCATTTATTGTCCATTTGTCCCTGGGTGGTACAAAAGTTTTGCCCTTGATTACTAACTGAAAGGTTGGCGGTTCCAATCCACCCCTCAGCACCATGAAAGAAAGATCTGGAGATCTGCTTCTGTAAAGATTACAGCCAATAAAACACTTTGAAGCAGTTGTATTCGGTAACATGAGGTCACCAGGAATCAGAATCAATGGCAATGGGTTTGGTTGGTTTATCGTCCATTTGTACTACTCTTTCTATGAATGCCCTGTTTACATCTTTTGCTCATATTTCTTTTTTCTTTTTTAATTTTATTGTGCTTTAGGTGAAAGTTTTCAGCCCATAGTTCTTATTGGCTTTAAGGAGTTCCTCTCACCTATTATATCTTAACTTGATTTCTAAAGACGGATTTGCTCACCAAATGACCCTGACTGGGAAAAGTGGGCGTGTGATATTGACATCTACTTAGGTCTCCCAGGAGTCCATGGGTAGTGCAAATGGTTAACATGGTCAGCTGGTAACCAAAAGATTAGAGGTTTGAACCCAGCTAGAGGAGCCTCAGAAGAAAGGCCTGGTGATCTACTTCCAAAAAAATCAGCGACCGAAAACCCTACAGAGCACAATTCTACTCTGACACACATGGGGTCACCATGAGTCGGAACTGACTCTGCAGCAATTGAAAGAAAAAAGAAACAGGTCTCCCAACCAGAAGCTAGGGTAGGATGCAGCAGAGAAAGACTGCAGGCACCAAAATTAAGAAGGAGAATCAGGCAGCACTTGAGGTAAAATTCTGAGACTAAACAGTCTAGACTTAAGGTGTGCATCAGTTCTGGTCCTCAGTAACAGCACACGGATAGCATTCCACCATCTCCTCAAAGACTGAAGAACACACACTAGGAAACCTTCCCTTGACTTTGATTTTTTTTATCTCTCTCTATTAAAGAAAAGCATAGAGGGTATCAGTTATTTCCTAACCTTGTTCATTTCCAAGTTGAAGTCTTGGTATTTAAATACACTTTCTTCAAACTTAAATCTAAAAATTGTAATTTAATCAGAGCAATTATAAGTAACAGATGCTGGAAGGTTTGCACTTTTTACTTTCACAAGAAATACACACATTGGATACAAATTTTTGGATATGATACCCAAAGGAAGTTACGGGCTGGAAATGAGAGACTGCTAAATTTAAGCCCATGTGTATAAGGTTTAGAACTTAAACGTACAATATAAACATGGGGAAATTGGGAGACCAGACACACAAAAAGTGTACTATATTTGATAGACAGCCCTGCTTGATTGGCACATCATACTCCAAAGGTAAGTCAATAGAGTGCAATGGTTCGAAACATGAACCTCAGAGTGTCATGGGTACCAAACCCAAGCCTAGCACTTACTATGAAAGGTCTTGGCTGCATGATCTTGGCCAAGGGAATTTACCCTCTGGAACTCAGTTTCTCCAGCTGTAAAACACAAATACAATATAAATTGTTGTTGTTGTTAGGTGCCGTCGAGTCAGTTCTAACTCACAGCGACCCCATGTACAACAGAACAGAACGCTGCCCAATCCTGCACCATCCTCACAATCATTGCTGTGTTTGAGCTCACTGTTGCAGCCGCTGTGTCAATCCATCTCGTCCAGGGTCTTCATCTTTTTTGCTAACCCTCTACCAATCATGATGTCCTTCTCCAAGGACTGATCCCTCCTGATAACATGTCCAAAGTACGTAAGATGAAGTCTCGCCATCCTTACTTCTAAGGAGCATTCTGCCTGTACTTCTTCCAAGACAGATTTGTTTGTTCTTCTGGAAGCCCATAGTATGTTCAATATTTTTAGCCAACACCATAATTCAAAGGCATCAAGCCTTGTTCATCTTCCTTATTCATTGTCCAGCTTTCACATGCATATGAGGCAATTGAAAATACCATGGTTGGGTCAGGTGCTCATCTTTACTTCTTAACACTTTAAAGAGATCTTTTGCAGCAGATTTGTCCAATGCAATATACATCATTTGATTTCTTGACTGCTGTTTCCATGGGCATTGATGGTGGATCCAAGTAAAACGAAATCCTTGACAACTTCAATATTTTCTCCACTTATCATGATGTGGAAACCCTGGTGGTGTAGTGGTTAAGAACTACGGCTGCTAACCAAAAGGTCAGCACTTCGAATCCACCAGGCACTCCTTGGAAACCCTATAGAGAAGCTCTACTCTGTCCTACAGGGTCGCTATGATTCGACTATGAGTCAGAATCCACTTGACAACAGGTTTTTTTGGCTTTTATCATGATGTTGCTTATTGGCCAGTTGTGAGGATTCTTGTCTTCTTTATGTTGAGGTGTAATCCATACTGATGGCTATAGTCTTTGATCTTCATCAGTAACTGCTTCAAGTCCTCTTCACTTTCCCCAAGTAAGGTTGTGTCAGCTGCATATGGCAGGTTGTTAATGAGTCCTCCAATCCTGATGCCCCGTTCTTCTTCATATAGTCCAGCATATGAAATCAGATTATTTGCTTAGCATACAGATTGAATAAGTATGGTGAAAGGATACAACCCTGACACAAATCCTTCCTGATTTTAGACCATGCTATATTCCCTTGTTCAGTTCGAACAACTGCTTCTTGGCCTATGTACAGGTTCCACATGATCACAGTTAAGTGTTGTGAAATTCACATTGTTTGTAATGTTATCCATAATTTGTTACGATCAACACAGTCTAATGTCTTTTCGCAGTCGTTAAAAAACTGGTAAACATCTTTCTGGTATCCTCTGCTTTCAGCCATGATCCATCTGACATCAACAAAGATATCCTTCGTTCCACGTCCTCTTCTAAATCCAGCTTGAATTTCTGGTAGTTCCCTGTTGACAGGGTGAATTACCCAGTAAGTAAGGTAAGCATAAGCTTACTTGTGCTTATTTACCAATCTGTAGTGAACAATTCCACAGGGGAGAAAGGTAAGCCCATGCTGTAGTAAACAATTTCCATGGGTTTACCCATGGAAGTAAGAACAAGATTAGTAAGTAAGTAAGAACAAGTAAGCCTGTGCTTAGCTAGTTTCCTGGGTAATCCATTCCTGTCAGGGATTGTAAATTTGAAAAGAGGATTTGATTCTGTAGGAAGGTGCTGTGGGGTTGGGAGAGAGACAGATGCCAGCCATACCTAGAAACAGAATCTTTGATGTGATGGAAAAAAATGTGAAACTTCACTACAGATGAACAGAAGATTTTAAAGGGCTATTTTTAGGGCACTATACTTACCTTGCCTATTGGGTAATCCACCCCCGCCTGTTGATGTACTGTTGCAACCATTTTTAAATTATCTTCAGCAAAATTTTACTTGTGTGTGATATTAATAATCTGATAAATTCCACATTCCATTGGGTCGCCTTTCTTTGGAATGGGCACATATATAGATCTCTTCCAGTCAGTTGGCCAGGTAGCTGTCTTCCAAATATCTCGGCATAGACAAGTAAGCACTTCCAGCATTGCATCCATTTGTTGAAACATCTCAGTTGATATTCTGTCAATTCCTGGAGCCTTGTTTTTGACCAGTGCCTTTAGTGCAGCTTGGACTTCTTCCTTCAGTACCATCGTTCTTGATCATATGCTGTCTCCTGAAATGGTTGAATGTTGGTCCATTTGTGAGGATTTTTGGACCAAATTTTTTTTTGCAATAACTCTGTGTATTCCTTCCTTCTTCTTCTGATGCTTCCTGCTTCATTCAATATTTTGCCCACACAATCCTTCAGTATTGCAACCCGAGGCTTGAATTTTTTCATTTCTTTCAGCTTGAGAAATGTCAAGCATTTTCTTCCCTCTTGGTTTTCTAACTCTAGGTCTTTTGCACATTCCATTATAATACTTTACTTTGTCTTCTCGAGCTGCCCTTTAAAATCTTCTGTTCAGCTTTAAAATACAAATGATGCTACTTTGTTGAGTTGTGACAATTATATCAATTAATGCAGGAAAATGCTCGGAACTAAGAGTTCTCCAAATGCTTAAATATCTCTACAGATTTCTCTCAGTATCTAAGATTTTGTGGTCCAGATCCATATTCCAACTCAGGTCCATATTCATTAATCAGTCAACCATTAAGTGATCATATTGAGTACTAAGCGCCCAATACCACCCATAGGAGAAATAGAAGAATAAGGCCCTCAAGTAACTTTCACTCTAATTAAGGAGGCCAAGTGGAAACATATGACAGAATTAGTGAGCAAAATAAGGCAGTGAAAATCAAGGTAGGTCAGACCATAAATGCCACTGGAGGTGTTGAGGTGGTATGGGAGAATGAAGCGTTTCAACCATCTAAGGTGGAAATTAGTTACCAGTTCGATGCTGCCTATGAGGCTGTGCCTGTGGCCAGCCTGGTCTGTTGACGGCAATAGCCCTGTCCTCACAGACCAAGAACTGTCCTCGTAGAATTCATTCCTCATAGAGCCGGGCACAGAGTGTGGTGGTGTGAACTCAGCCCGCTGAGGCCCCCTGGAGTTTTTCTTTTACATGTGGCCTGGTGTGGGGCTGGGAGAGGTGTAGAGTTTTCTTTCCTCTTAAATACATCATAGGTACTTCTGAGGAATTACCGTGTCATGTCATTCCCATTGGTCTTATGCACAATTGTCCTTGACCAATGGCAAGTTTTACAGTGGCTGGGAAGGGGCTTCTTTCTCTTTGACTCCCCATGGCCAGGTGTCCTAGGCCCTCAGTAATAGTCATATGAATGAATAAACCACTAAATAAATACCTCAATGGATGGAGTTCATATATTCTCATGTATCTTGTGTCAAGAGTAGGGCAGGTAGAAATGGGGAAAAATGAGAAGTAAGGAAATAACAGACCAAAAACCTGCTTGTGAAAAAACATGGACACTCCCTACCAGTAGTCTGTTACAATGAAACTTTGATCCCATTCAACAGTCTTTGTTTTCTCCATGTCTCTAGTTCCTGACATAAAGTTGCAAGACGCAAGCAAGTATCCAGCTGGAAATGGAGTTTTGTTTTTGGGGGAAGTCACAGGAGGAAAGAGAGTGTTTCAATTATTGTTGCTGCAAAACAAACCACCCCAAAATTTAGTGGCTTAAAACAGTAATGTATTGTCTCTCATTTCTGTGACTTGACTGGCCGCAGCTGTGCAACGATGGCTTGATGGCTCTCACATGGATGTATCAGATGATGGGTGGGGCTGGAGTCATCTGAAGGCACCACAGGCTGCCTTTCCAAAATGGGTCCTCCACTCGTGTGTGCACCTCGAGTGCTCCTTGTCTTCTCCCCTGGCCTCACTCTCTCTCTCATATGGCATCTCATCCTCCATGGTCTCTCCACATGGCTTGGGCTTCTCACAACATGGCGGTCACAGAGGAATCTCACTTCCTACATAGCAGCTGGTTTCCAAGAAGTTAAAAGTGGAGGCTGCTAGGCCAGGAAAGGGCTGTGCCTGGTAGTATCAGTGCCACTTCTGGCATATTCTATTGGTCAAAGCACTAATGGAACTCAAGGGAGTAGAGAAATAGACTCTACCTTTTGATGAGGGGGTGGTAAGTTCGCATTTTAAAAGCTGGTACAGGATGAAGATACTGTGTTGCAGGCAATTTTGGAAAATATAATCTGCCATAGAAGTTTGTTATTGTTGTCATTGTTGATGCTGTTGTTGTTTTTCTAAAGAATCTCTGCTTAACCAAACTAATAGGAGGGAATACAGAAAATGTCTCCAACCCCAAATCCCTTTGCCCATGGTATTTAATGGTTAAATGGCAGTGGGACTAAGACGTTCCTTGAGACTAGCATCCTTCCTTGGGCTCTCGGAGTTCCCAACCGGGGCCCTTCGCTAGCCTATGATGTTCCTTATGGAAATTCAGTCAAACACGTGCTTTCCTACAGGTAGACGCACAGCTTGAGGAGGGTGATGTGAGCGATGTCAGCTGGTGGCCCCCTGCAGGGCACACCTGCATGCGCACAGCCTTCCTCTTCCTCCCAGCATAATGCTCTGTGTGGTGTAGGCCTTCACTGAAAATCAGATAAATGAGTGAATGAGTGAGCATGACATAACTATGCTTTCCTTTCAAAGCATCCCTGGGTGGTGCAAATGGTTAACGTGCTCAGCTGCTAACCAGAAGGTTGGTGGTTCAAGTCTACTCAGAGGTGCCTCAGAAGAAAGGCCTGGTGATCTGCTTCCAAAAAATCAGCCACTGAAAACCCTATGGAGCACAGTTCTACTCTGATCCATATGGAGTCGCTATGAATCAGAGTCAATTCCATGGCAGCTGGGGTTTTTGTTTTTTGTTCTTTCAAAGCAGTGGCCCACTGAGTGGGCAGGAAAGAAGAACAGAGGAACTGGGTCAGAAGAGAGGACCCCCCCAAAGCCACTCTGCTTCCACATGGGCAGCTGAAATCCACACCCCAAAATGTCTCCTGTGAGGTGACAGGGGATGAATGAAAGAGCATTTACAGCTGAACAGAACGCAGTTCAATTATAGTCAGGAAACCAGAGCTGGTGGCGACTAGCTAATCTAGGAAAATAAAAGCAGAAAGGATCCTGTTATTTATAACCTTAGTGCGGTGACATTGCCAAAAAAATATTGTCTAAAGCATTACCGAAGAACATAATTTTTCAGATACATGGTTACCTTTTTAGAGATGTATAATTCACGAGGGTGATTTTAAAACACTTCCCTTTGCAGCTGTAAATTACCATTTGTGGGTGTTTGACTTACCTGTCAGCTTATTAAATCAGTCCCTTTTTTCCCCCTTTCCAAGCTACAGCTATCAGTTTGTGATTAAACGTAGACAGAGTGTTTGCTGTCTTCATGGTGGCTCAGAAAACTTACCAGCTGCTAGTAGAAATGGTTAGAACTTGAGCTACTTTAAAAATCCTTTTCACATAAACAGAAAAATTAATTATCTGTCTATAAAATTTCCCCCTACTCTGGTTATCAGAAAGTTGAGTGGTTCTTACCTTAAAATGCCACAGCAGCCTCCCAAAGCCAATATGGTCTACAGCCCCCGCACTAATGTAGGCAGAAAAACGTGCTTTCCAGAGAATCCACAGAATATCCATTTGCAGCAGGTGAAACAAAACCAGAATCCCCCAAATCTCATGGATTTTGAAATCTACCAAATCATTTTACGCTACCCACCCGTACCTCTAGGCATGTGAAAATGTAAATATTTTGTTTTACAGTTTATATGGGGTGTTTTATAGAGCAGAGAAATCAGAACACCCTCAACCTGACACTGCAAACCCATCATGCTCTAGCATCGTTCGGCTGTGTTCCTCTCTTTATCAGGGATTAACGGTGGCTCTGACACTCATGAACGCTTTTGCCATTCCCACAGAAAATCCGGGAGAAAACTGGGTCATTACAGTGAGTTTGCAGAGGCGACAAACAAGTTTGAGAGCCCCCCCACAAACAAGTTTGAGAGCCCCCCCACAAACAAGTTTGAGAGCCCTCCCACAAACAAGTTTGAGAGCCCCCCCACAAACATGTTTGAGAGCCCTCCCACAAACAAGTTTGAGAGCCCCCCCACAAACAAGTTTGAGAGCCCTCCCACTCATAAACTGGCAAACTTCAGCTTCCGAAGTTCATGCAGAATTTAGTGCAGCTAGTGGTTAAGCACTCAGCTGCTAACAGAAAGGTCGGCAGTTCAAACCCACCAGCCACTCCAGAGGAGAAAGATGTGGCAGTCTGCTTTTGTAAAGATTATAGTCTTGGAAACCGTATGGGCTGTTCTACTCTGTCATATAGGGTCACTATGAGTCAGAATTAACTCCATGGCAATAAGTTTTGTTGTTTTCTTTTTTAATGCTTGAAAACCCAAGAAGTAGGAAAATAGTAAGTAATCTGGGATTCTCAGTGGAATATTTCCTGCTTCCTGCCCCAGTCTCACCTCAAGCCAATCCATCCTCCCAGTGAACCTCCTCAGGAGGTCTGAGCTTAGAGTTCAATTCTTCCAGGAAGCCTTCCTTGGCATGCTCACCTCCACATCTGGGTTAGGTTCCCTCTGTTGTATTTCCCACTGGAGCACTTCCTACACTGCCTGGTGATGTTCTCTTTGCTTGTCTGCATCTTCCACCAGACCGTGATCTCTATAAGGGTGGGACCTTGTCTAACCTGCCTGCTTTCGTATCTCCAGTGCCTAGCACAGTGGCACATAGTTAAGTGCTCAATAAATATTTGTTGAAGAAGTGCTCCAAATTAGTCATTCCATACAGCTTCCCAAAGAATACATGAAAATGAGACATTAGCTAGCTCTGGATTTGACTACAGAAATAGCTCAAGCCCCTGTCTTCTTGCAAAGTTTGCTATTTCTCTGTTATTTCAATAAAATAATTGCTCTTGCTGCACCTCCTAATTTTCTATTTATAAAGACAACCTAAGCCAACCCACTGATGGAAAGTTTTGTCTGATGATCCAGAACAACTTGATCTCTAAACTTTCTGGGTGGTTTTCCAGATACTTTATAAACACTTTGCTATCTCTTCATTTGTATATACAAATTTTACAGAATCCTCACAGGTTTCTGCTTTCAGAATATTAACTCAGGTTTGCATCGGGCCTCATCAAACCTATTGCCATTGAGTCAATTCTGACTCATGGCAATCACATGTGTTACAGAGTAGAACTGCTCCACAGGGAGTTTTTTTTGCCTGTAATCTTTATGGAAGCAGATTGCCAGGTCTTTCTCCTGCAGAGCCACCGGGTGGCTTCGAACGACCAACCTTTAGGTTAGCACCCGACGGAAAACTCCTTGCGTCACCCAAGGACCTTATCAGTCCCCCTTTTCTTAACTAATGAAGAAACTGAGGTTCAGCAAGGCTAAGTGATTTGCTCAAGGTCATCAGAGAGCAAAGGCTACTACGGAGGTCTTCTATTCATGAGTCCAGAATTTGTCGGGAGGAAAAAAAAAGGAAATTATAGAGAATTCAGAAATCCCTGATTGAATATCAAACACACATCTTCCTATTGAAAAAGGTTAAATGCACACAAATATAAATATATTTAAATGATTTTAAAATTAAGATATTTTTAAAGGTTTTCTTTAAGAAAAGAAGAAGGAAATAAAGTCCAGTATTCATTACCAGCAGCTCTCCATCTACGTGTAAGTATGTTCTTAAAAGAGACAGAAACTAAGGGTCAATGTCCAAGTCCTAATAGAAAGTGTCTTTTCTTTGCCTTTTATTCACTAACCTGATAATTACCGGTCACTCTTAACGCTTGCAAATTTCAAGGCATGGGGTTCAAACCAAGAGAGTCAGTAACGACTGGTTAGAAACGATCATTCAGTCTACCTTCCTGAAGCAGTTTCTCCAAGCACGTATTTCCCCAACCTCTTACTGATGTCAGCACGCGACATTTCTCACTGTACCACGAGGATGTCACCTGTACTACAACTACCTAGTCTTGGGGTAATCACTGTGCAAGTCTCCTTGTTGGGTAAATTTCCAACCTCATTTCTAACCTTAACCCCCTTGACTTCCAAGGTGACTTGCCCCAAGATTTCTGATCTGTGTAATTAGCTTGACCGTAAAGTGACATGTTTATATCCTTCGGTGCCACCTTGGTTAAGGGTGGAAGGTAGAGGCAAGATAAGGAGAGGATCAAAATCCCTCCTTTTGGATCTGTCACACCATACTGTCGTGATCTCTGTCTCTATCCTGGTTTAAGATCAGTGGCTAGATTATCCAGACATTTAGAACAAGGCAGCATGCCCCAAACCTCTTCAGCAGCAACAAAGTTCCTAGCTTTCTCATCAACGCTCAAGGAGCTGGATTCACTTGCCAAGTACTCCTGTCAGGTGAGGTGAGGAAGCTTCCTCTTTATCAAACGCCTCCCTCCCACACCCAGGTGACTGTCTTACACTGTGTTGTTTTCTTCTCACCAGAATCTCTAGGAAGCATCTCTCTTGTTTAAAAACTCACAGTCATAAAGAATTCAGTCGACAGTTAGAAATGCTTAAGAAGTGTAGTCTAGATTATCCAATTATCGTCAGTTTTGAGAAGCAAATCATATAGATAACCCATAACAATACAGAACAGAATGAGACCAAATGGTTGAATATAACAATGCATGCCGAGCCCCAGCACATCACCAGGAACGTTCACAGTGCTCCTATCTGAAGTCTGAATGTCAGTGTACCAGCTCTATCATAGCTTCTCTTTGTCTACTCTATGTCTTCACTGGTGCTCATCCAGGCCTGCAGCTCTAAGCAGCCCAATGTCTTCCTGACTCCCAAATTTACTTTCTAACCCTGCCCTCTCTTGGAGCTCCTCATATATCCAGCTACCTACTTGACATCTCCACTTGGATCTCTTGTAGGCAACTCCAAACTCAGCATTTCTAAAAGAGAGTTCATGATTTTCTGCTCTACTTCCAAAATCTGTCCTCCTCCACCTCAGGAAAAGGAATGATTATGCATCTAAAACCCTAGAAATCATCCTTTATCCCTCCCTTTCTCTAATGGTCCCTGCACCCACACCCACATCCAATTTGCCTATGACTTCTGGTAGCATATTCTCTCTCTCACCGGCTCCCATTCTTACTCCACTCACATTGCCCTTATCACACTGGATTCTCTGTTTATGAGCACCTCTACCACAGTGAGCTACCGGAAAATGAAAACCATGTTCTATTCATCTGTATGGCTCTAGATAAGTGGCTGCTATGTTTATTGAATATAAACTAAGTGTATCCCTCCTCT
The DNA here is from genome assembly GCF_000243295.1 of Trichechus manatus latirostris. Lineage (NCBI taxonomy): Eukaryota > Metazoa > Chordata > Mammalia > Sirenia > Trichechidae > Trichechus > Trichechus manatus. The sequence goes on from NW_004443958.1 coordinate 4,873,824, forward strand.
GGTAGTTAGAGCACCAACATGAGGGAACACACAACAGGGATTTAGGTAGGCAAATCCATCTGGCCCAGTCCTAACCAAAGACCATAGGGCACACATGCTTGACCGACAGGATTTCTGGTTCAAGAGAATGCTGGGTAGTCACTGAGCAGAAGAAATGCTTGCAGCCCCCTAAGAAAGTTAGGTCTCCGAGTCTTGCCAGGTGCTCTGTAGTGCTCTGTGGATCACATGTTTATGTTCCTCACATGCCTTGCAGCCTGACTAAAAGGAGAAAGCAGAGAAACATATGGAAATCCAATGAGTAAGAGTTAGCCACATGCTTATATTTGGAATTTAGATAAGGTCTTGCTTAAAACAGTTTTCTAGAAAATGTCAGTGAACTTAACTAGCAATCCTATTACTTTCTCCCAAACATATGTGGAAAATACAGGTAATGTGATTTGATTCCATGGTTCACATCTAGGGTCACGTGTATCAGATGCAATGTTGGACCTCTTCCCATCAAAAGCCACCTACATTGCTTCAACTACACGGCTCAAAACCCACTGTTAAGTCAGAAGAAATGGAGGACCCAGCCATGTCACTCCCCATACAAAGATGTAATCTGAGAAAACACTCATGACTAACAACCTCCACATGTACCTGTCTGCCTACTTGTCTAGAAAAACATGAAACTGGATGCACACAAGTGTGAATTGTATTACAGAACATAAATGCATTGGCAGAGGATCAATGCCAGGTGTGGCACCGTGAGAATATTCCTTGCAGATCTCCAACTAGGGGGTGCATAATTGACCAAGGGACCCAGCTACTGTGCTCTGAAGTTCATTACCACATTTGTGCTAAGGCCATGCTTCCCACAGGATGTTCCCAGCCAATGACTGAGAGTGACAGGGATACTAAGGCTGGCCCATCCCTGGGAGAAACAGGACTCCTCTGATGGCTGACTGTGACTAAACAACTCCCCACCAACCTTGCTGGACCTTCTTTAGACTACACAGTAAACTTCTCTCCCTCTGTCCTTCACGCAGTATCTTAGTCATCTAGTGCTGCTATAACAGAAATACCACAAGTGGATGGCTTTAACAAGGAGAAATTTACTCTCTCACAGTCTAGAAGGTTACAAGTCCAAATTCAGGGCATCAGCTCCAGGGGAAGGCTTTCTCTCTCTCTGTTAGCTATGAAGGGAGGTCCTTGTCATCAGTCTTCCCCTGGACTAGGAGCTTCTCTGCACAGGAACCCCAGGTCCAAAGGATGCACTCTGCTCCTGATGCTGCTTTCTTGGTGGTGGGAGGTTCCCATGTCTCTCTGCTAGCTTCTATCTTTTATATCTCAAAAGAGATTGGCTTAAGACACTGTCTAATCTTGTAGATCTCATCAATATAACTGCCACTAATCCATCTCATTACATCATAGTGATAGGATTCACAACACATAGGGAAATCACGTCAGATGACAAAATGGTAGACAATCATATAATACTAGGCATTATGACCCAGCCAAGTTAACAGATATTTTTTGGGGACACAATCCAATCCATGACACACAAGATCGGACTTGCATCTTAGGGGATAACTCTCCCAAGCTTTTCTAGCTCCCTCACCATTTTCTCTAACACAGGCATTTCCCCTAATAAAATTCTTGCACACTCAATCCTGTCTTGGCATCTGCTTCTTGGAGGATCTAGACTAACACACCAGGCAGCATCAGGTGCCCTGTTCAAGAAAGAACACCACACTGGAAAATAAGAAACTCAGATTGTTGTGGATTAGGTACAGCAATCTACGAGAGAAAACCCAAATTAACACTGGTTTACACAGTCCAGATGTTACTCTCTCATGAAAAATAAGTACAGAGGTAGACAGTCCAGGACTGATAGGGGTAACTCCACAAAGTCATTAAGGATCTAGATTCTATTCAACTTTCTACTCCATTTTATTGTGATTCAGAACAGCTGCTATAGCTCCAGCCATCACATCTGAGTTTCAGACTACAGGATGGAGAACAGTTAGAAGAAGAGATCACTTTCTCCCTTTAAAAACATTTCCTAGAATTTTCACCAACACTTTCACTCACATGCATCTCATTGTCCAAAACACAGTCATACAGCTTTACCTAGCTGCAAGGAAGGCTGGAGAATGTAGTCTTTCAGCTGGTGGCAATGTGCTCAGCTGAAAATCAGGGATTCTGATTCTGATTACTAAGGGAGAAGTAGCAACTGGATATTAGGACGTAACTAGCAGTTTCTACCACAGAGACAAATGGGGAAAAAAGTCTATCTGGAGAGGTGGGAGGGAAGAGGCCTCAGAGAGGGAGAAAGAATCTGACACAGAGAAGATGACTCACTCACCATCCATGAGGCTCAGAGTTTGCATTTGTTTTGAATATTTATCATAGCCCCCCCAAAAAAAATTGTAATATTTATACTAAGAACAAATACAACTGTGATTTATATTGTTCAATATATGTAGCTAATTAATGTATCCTACTATTTTATGTTCTGTTGATTCAGACAAAATTTTTAAATGCTTTCAAAAATTATTTTTCTATTAAAAACTTCGTTGTGTTCCATTTAACATTTGTGAAGCTATATGCGGAAAGAAACTAATTTTTAACAAAATCCAAGCAGGTTTGAAAGGGAACTGTTAGGGTAATTATTCATTTGTACATTTATTCAACACTTATTTGAGGACCAAGCATTGCAGACACAAAAATGAAAACAACACAGTTCTGTACTTGAGATGCTCAATGCAAGAAGAAGCACAGAACAAAAAATCCTGAGATGCAATAAGAGCTACAATGTTGTTGTTATTAGGTGCCATCTAGTCGATTATGACTCATAGCAACCCCATGTGACAGAGTGGAATTGTCCCATAGGGTTTTCAAAGCTGTAATCTTTACAGGAGCAGATCATCAAGGTCTTTCTCCTGCAGAGACCCTGGGTGGTTTGAACGACCAACCTTTTGAATAGGGGCCAAGCGCTTAACTATTGCGCCACCAGCGCTCCTAAGAGCTACAATGTTGTTGTTGCTTGCCCCAGAGCTACAATAAAGACATGTAAATAGCGCTGTAGGAGCACAGATGAGGGGTCAATTATGCTCAAGAGAATCAGAGTTTCACAAAAGATGTTAAATTTGAATTGGCGTTTTGAGGGATGAGTAGGAGTTTATTAGATGGAGGGCAATGGATTAATAACTAACCTTAAATATTAGATCTAAAAATCATAAATAATCAGGAAGGGAAGTTTGGTTCATGCACTGAATCAACAGATCAGGAGAAATAAATTTCTTCTAGATAGAGCAGTATGGAAATGGGAATTGTGCCCAATGTCTCTTTTTCTTACTTCTAGGTTCATAAACCAGGTTAGAGGCACTGAAGGCAGTTTGCCTCTAACTAGGAAACACTATAGCAGCTGGGTTACTATATATGTGAAATAAGCATTTGCTGGCAGAATAAGAGGGCCCATACCATGACAAGACTCACTCCTACAACTAGACAAAGATTTTAAAACCCTGGTGGTGTAGGGAAACCCTGGGGGTGTAGGGAAACCCTGGGGGTGTAGGGAAACCCTGGTGGTGTAGTGGTTAAAGCGCTATGGCTGCTAACCAAAAGGTCAGCAGTTTGAATCTACCAGGTGGCTCCTTGGAAACTTTATGGGACAGTTTGACTCTGTCCTATAGGGTCATTATGAGTCAGGATCAACTTGATGGCAAGGAGTTTGGTTTTTGGAACTCTGCTGTAAACAGTTAGCCCCCTCAGCTGCTAATCAAAATGTTGGAGGTTCAAGTCCACCCAGAGGCACCTTGGAAGAAAAGTCTGGTGATCTCCTGAAAAATCAGCCACTGAAAACCCTGTGGGGCACAGTTCTACTCCAACGTACATGGATTCTCCTTGAGTCAGTATCAACTTGACAGCAACTGCTAATTCTCTTTCTGATTAAAATAGCTGGAGTGGCTTACGTTAGCTGCAACTAACCCCTGTCTGATAATGAAAAAAAAATATTCAGAGGCATTAAATGATTTGCCCAAAGTCTCATCTCAAAGTTGAATTAATGGCAAGGCTGGGACTGAAATCCAGTTCTTTGGACACTAAGTCCTCTGTCTTGTTTGGTTTCCACTCAACTTCATTTCGTGAGGTAATGAAGAGAGAGAATGATATTAAGTCTAAGGAAAGGGCTAAAGGCTTGGGATGAGGTTTGGTGCCCGAATCTTACTCTCAAGTCCTCTTCTCCCCTGGAATTCTTGACTAAGGGAGCATTCACACAAGGAACAAACACCAAATAGAAAACAAAATATTATTCTTTTAAAAGAATAATGACACTCCCATAAATCAGGGCCTCTCAGGTAAGCAGGGATGGAGCATGCAATTTAGGCTTCTTCGCACTCAGTCAGAACAGTGAGATCTGTGAGGCAGCCCCCAAGCTTCTGACCCAAGCTGCCAAATAGGTAAGAATGGCCCATCTGTAATAAGGGCCCTGGGGTGTAGTCACCACAGGGAAGTAGGACGTGCAGGGGAGCATATCACAGTGCAGGAAGCAGGCAGAGGGAGAATGGCCCATGGACTCCATCATTGTCTCAGGCTCTGACCATCCAGATTGGCAGCTCTTTCTCTTGTATTGGGGTGAAGAAAAGGAAACCAGAAAATCGGTAGGGAGAGTAATAGAAGGACAGGCAGAATTTTCACTACCTTTTGGAGCCCTGGTGGTGCAGTGGTTAAGCACTTAGCTGCTAACCAAGAGGTCAGAGGTTCAAACCCACCAGCTGGGAGAAAGATGTGGTAGTCTGTTTCTGTAAAGATTTACAGTCTTGGAAACCCTGTTGGGCAGTTCTACTCTGTCACAAAGGGTCACTATGAGTCAGAATCGACTCGACAGCAATGGGTTTGGTTTGGTTTGGTTTTTTAGGCAGAGGTGAAAATATGGGGAGAAGAACCCAAGAATTCTCCACCACTAAAGATGGCAGGCCTGATGGGAAACTCCAGGCCCTAGAGTCTCGGCTATCTGGACAGCCAAGGGACAGCATGAGGGCACCAAGTCCTGGAAGAAGTAGGAAAGAATTTGGGGGCAGAAAAGTTAACAGAAAGATGGAGGGCATGACAGAGATTCCTTGGCCTGCTTCACCATTTTCCTCAAGAACATTTCAGAATCTAGAGATCTTATATCAAAGTAGCTGTTGAGCTGGCAGAATTGGGTTCTAATCAAACCCATTGCCATCAAGTTGATTCTGACTCATGGTGACCCTATATGTTACAGAATAGAATTGCTCCATAGGGTTTTCTTGGCTGTAATCTTTACAGAAGCAGATCGCCAGGTCTTTCTTCTGCAGTGCCACTGAGTGGGTTCAAACTGTCAACCTTTAGGTTAGAAGTTGAGTACTAACCATTTGCACCACCCAGGAGACAATGTAGCTGTAACAACACATAAATGTACAGATGACCATCTCCTCTAGACGCAAAGCTCATGACTCTGGCTGGGCTGGCTTAGCTCCATTCCCTTCTAAGGGAGGCTTGTTAATAAGTTGGCATTCATCTTACTCTGGTGAGTTTATTTTATCAGACTTGCTGAGGAAAAAAAAAAATCACAACTTACCACAATAAAGTAAATATCACAAGACAAATGACAGTGTTTGAATGGAAACCACTTAGGGACTCAAAACGGTCAGATGCAAACAGTTTCTAGACTATTAGCTGTTAAAGGTTATGTCTTATGTCACCCAAAAGGGTTTTCCCCTAGATTTATAGCATGATCTCGTGGAAGATTTATTGTCATCTTAATTTTTTTCCCAATTTAACTTTATGAACAGTCAGCCTGGAACTCCTCCTAAGTCATTTAGGCATGAGGAGATGCTGGCTTTTAAGAAATGCCTTGTGGCATATTTTCTGCAATTTTAGTATCTTTATTATGAATTGGATTATGATACCCTTGAGTAGAAACCAAATAATCTTCCATTCACCTCTCCAGATTCACTCTCTACCCTTTTCTGCCCTGCTTTGTGCCCTGTTGACTGTAAGAACCTATAAGCATAGCATCAAATGGTTTGACTTACAGTTGGGAACAGCCACAGGGCTAAATGGCTAGACATTAGAGGAAGAGAGGAGATGAGCTTGGCACATTTATTCCCCCAAATCCTGCCATGTGCCCTATGACTGACTGCATCCCTTGATGCAAAATCACAGCTTCTGTCAGGCAGCCCACTCCTGACAGCTCTCTCTTGTCTCCAGGTTCCAGCAACCACTGCCTCCCTGTGATATATTGTATCATTTGTTCACAAATACTCATTTTCTCTCTCAAAGTGAAGTATAAATCCACCCCACTGATTTTGGACTTGGCCATTTGACTTGCTTTGGTCAAGGAAATATGAGCAGAAGTGACAGTCATCTCATCTAAGTAGAAGCTTTAAATGTGCTCCTGCATGGTTTGGATTCTGTCCACTCTTACTTCTGCCTACATCTGAGAACAGCGCGTCCCAACAGAGACTACCTTCAGCCTGGGTCCTCAAATCATAAGACATGCAAAGCCCAGCCAAGCCCAGCTGAAACCAGCTGAGCCCAGTAGTCAAGCTGAATTACCACCAATCTATGTTCTTGTTGTTGTTAGGTGCTGTCAAGTCGGTTCCGACTCATAGTGACCCCACTGCCCTGTCCTCGCCATCCTCAAGATCCTTGCTATGTTTGAGCCCATTGTTGCAGCCACTGTGTCAATCCATCTCCTTGAGAATCTTCCTCTTTTTCTCTGACCCTCTACTTTACCAAGCATGATGTCCTTCTCCAGGGACTGGTTCCTCCTAATAACATGTCCAAAGTATGTGAGACAAAGTCTTACCATCCTTGCTTCTAAGGAGCATTCTAGCTGTACCTCTTCCAAGACAGATTTGTTCATTCTCCTGGAAGTCCATGGTATATTCAATATTCATTGCCAACACCATAATCCAAAGACTTCAAGTCTTCTACTGTCTTCCTTATTCATTGTCCAGCTTTCACATGCATACAAGATGATTGAAAACACCTTAGTCCTCAAGGTGACATCTTTGCTTTTTAACACTTTAAAGAGATCTTTTGCAGTAGATATGCCCAATGCAATATTTCGTTTGATTTCTTGACTGCTGCTTCCAAACTATAATCCTCAAATAGCATACACAAGAAATAAATGTTTGTTGTGATAAGCCACTGAGATATTGAGGTTGTGTATTACCACAACAAAAGCCAACTGATACAGTTGTCCATTCTCATCTAGGGATATTACTGGCATCTGCTTTTACTAGGTTCAAGGTTTTCTATACTCCTGTGGTTTCCCTACACCCTTCCCAAACCTTTATAAGTCGCCTCTTTATTAAAGACTTCTCAAAATACCCAATTTGAGTATATCATCTGCTTCCTGCTGAGACCCTGACTGATACAAGTGATGTTTAGTGCTGAGAATATTAAAAAGAAACCACAAAGAAGCTTGATATAGAGTGACGTTTACCCAACTCTCTTTAACAATAGTAACGAGAAGAAGGGGAAGAGGAAGAAAAGGAGGAGGAGAAAGAAAGAGGAAGGAGAGGGAGGGGGAGGAGAAAGAGAATGGAGGAAGGGAGAGGAATGAGAAGAAAGGGAAGGCAGTTATTGAGGGTTTACTATGTGCCAGTCACTGTGCTGAGAACTTAAAGAAGATTATCTCATTTCATCCTTACAACAACCCTATGAGGTGGATTCTATTATTCTCATTTTGTAAATGAAGAAATGGATAAAGAGAGGGTACACAGCTGTTTCAAGGTCATCCTCAGAAAAGTCCAAATAAACTGCTCCTCAAAAAAAAACAAAAATGAGAGAACACTTCTGGCAGTGACAGGAGGGAAGGCTTCATGATGACAGCACTTTCGAGGGCCTTGAAGCATGGTGGAATGATGCTATTTATTCAAAACTCTTGAACAGTGGATACCAGAAAATCTTGCTGGCCAAGAAAATACATCAACATCCACAGTTTGCAAAATACCAACAGAAAAGCAAGCCAGCTCTTGCCTTTTATGAAATGTAACAGCCTCTGAGTAGCTCCAGACTTCTTTGGATTCTGTGGATTTTGTGAAGGAAGTTCCATTAAATTGCCAAGTATGTGCATAGGAGCAACTTCTTGATGCTGGGATTATCCATCACAGTATAAAATAAAGTGAACTGAGGGGCTCTACTCCGAGTGGGGAGTTAACATACACACAAGCTCCCCTTGTCTCTTGGGGCCTGATTTCTATTTCAAGATTGTCCTCATAGAAGCGACACTGATCCTCAGCATGTGGCTATGCTGTCCATTCAGCAGGCCTGCATGGAAGTTTATCACTAGAAATGCAGGCAGATGTGCTGTTATTCTGTTCTAATGACCCTTTTGGAGGAAGCCACACACAACCAGCTCTGCAACATCACCATTTACCACTTACCAAAATGATCAACACATTATTAGTCAATCAATCCATACAGTGGCTGATTCCACTGTTGGATAACTCAAATCCTTAATTTCTTTCGGTTCTATTTCCTTTCCCTGTAAGGGCTTTCAGCTACCGGTACATCTGCCAAGCTCCTGCTCCTTCAAAGTGCAGCTCAATCTCCTCCTTGGTGAAGTCTTCTTCACTGAGCTACCAGGACAATGGGGTATTGAGCACAAGAACGCCGAAGCGTAAGGTGCTTGGGTTTGAATCCCATTCTCTGTGACTTAGGTGATTATAGGCAAGTTACTTAACTTGTTTTTGCATCAATTAATTTCATCATCTAATTCCTGATTTTAAATATGGATGACTAAGCCAAAGAATGTAAAATCCCTCTGTGAACCAAATGACATAGGGTACCTGCCTCATAGAGAGGTTGTGAGAATTAGGTGTGTTACTATATGTAAAGAACTTATAACAGTGCCTGGCACATAGTGAATGCCAATTAAAATGCGTGCTATCATTTATGTATACCTTAGCTCCTAACAAGCTGTGTCAGAGTTAATTTGGTGACTATCTTTCTAGTTAGACTTAAAGTCCTTGAGGGAGGGATTCTGTATGTCTTATTCATCTTTATATCCCCAGCTCCTAGCCTGGCACATAGTATAGTAGGAGTTTAGGAAATAGTTTGTGTCTGCTGGTTATTTTGCACTCCGGTCAGCCTCCCTCTCTCCCCTATACTGGGCTAGGCTCAGATGGTTGGTTCTTGCCTCAGATGGGCTAGCTCATGCCTCTGTGGTTGTGGTTAGCTGCCAGACCAACAGGGGTCTGGCTGGTCTAGGTTGCCCTCAGTGGGAGCTACTTATCTCTGCTCCATGTGGTCTCTCATCTTCCAGGAAGGTCACTCAAGCATGATCTCATGGCAGCTGGGCAGGGTTCCAGATGGCATGTGGAAGTGTGAAAGAGTTCTTGAGGCATAAACTCGGGACTGGCATAGTATCACTTCTGCTGCATTCTGTTGATCAAAGCAAGCCAGAAAGCCAGCCCAGATTCAAAGGGAGGAAAAGCAGATTCCATTTCTTGATGGGAGAAGCTTAACATCACATCACACAGGACATGACAGAAGGAAAGATGGAGAGTTATGGCCATTTTTATACTCTATGATGTCATATAATACCTATAAACAGTCCTCAGTGCTTATATTTTATGCAACCCATTTTGGGAAGCCATAGTCTGATTCATTTTTAAATGAATCTTTGATATATAATTAAACCACTTAGGACCAGCCGCACCCCAATAACTTTAAATATTCTTCCACTGTGTCTGTTCAGAACACGTGCAAAAAACAAAAAGCCTGTGTGCAAAAACAAAAAGCCTGTGTGCAAAAGGAACACGTAATCCTCAATTCTTTTCTACTTTAACAAGCACTGCCCAGCTGATGTCATTCCAAGTGAGAAGAGAAATCACTAAGGAAAGATGCAGTCAAGACACTTAAGAGCTTGTTTTCACCTTGTGGCTTTTCTTTTTAACTATTTTTTAATGTAACACAGCTCAAGTTCATTGCTATATCATTTCCTATCATGGTTTTATCTATACTTATTCTGAAAATTAAGAAAAATAGAACTCTGACTCAGGAGGAGGGGAAACAAAGTAACATTTATTGACTGCTGAAAAATGTGCAGCCCTATATATACACTCCCTCTTGATCTTCAATAACCCTAAAGGAAGGTATTATTAGCCCCACTTTACCAATGAAGAAACAAAACCAAAACTATTGCTGTCAAATCGATTCCAACTCATAGTGACCCTATAGGACAGAGTAGAACTGCCCCATAGAGTTTCTAAGGAGCAGCTGGTGGTTTCAAACTGCCAACCTTTTTGTTAGCAGCTGAGCTCTTAACCACTGCACCACCAGGACTCCAATGAAGAAACACGATCACAGTAAAGTAACTTCAAAGCAGCACAGCTCCTACGTGGGAGAAGGCTGGTCTCAGGAAAGTCTTCCTGGCTTTCTTACTACCCATGCTCCTGATCCAGCACAGCACTGCCTGGCACCAGCCACACCCAGTGCCAGAACTGAGTCAGCATCTTAGTTACTTAGTGCTGCTGTAACAGAAATACAATCAGTGGGTGGCTTTAAAGAACAGAAATTTATTTTCTCACAGTTCTGGAGGCCAAAAATCCCAATCAGGGTCTCAGCCAAGTTGATTCCTTCTGTGAGCCTCTCTTCTAGTTTCTGGTGTTGGCCAGAGCTCCTTGGCGTTCCTTTGCTTGTAGAGAATACTTAATATGCTGTCTGTCTTCCCCGTGTGTGTGTTTATCTGTGTCTATTCTGGTCTTTTTAAAACTCAGAAGTTATTAGGTTTAGGATCCACCCTATACTGGTATGACCTCTACTGACTGATTATATTACAGTAGATTGTGTTATGGAAAGGTGATTACATTACATTACATTATGGAAAGTAATTGGCTCTACCCAAAACCAACTGATTTCATCACATGTAACTACTCTATGACAGCAACTAGACTAGTATTTGACCAAACCACTGGGAACAAAAGCCTAGCCAAGTTGACACATAAAATTAACCATCACACTCAGGGAAGAATGAAGCCCTGGATATCAGGTAGCTGTCTGTTGTCAACCATATTGGTGCTCAAAACATCCTTGTTTTTGACGATGGGAGAGAACATACTTCTCTGCCCCATCATACAGCCTTGGCCGTGAGACTTGATTTTGTCAGTGAAACTTGAGCAGAAGAGGTGTGTACTACCAAACAGAGACTCTAAGAGCCAGCTCTGAGTTCGTTATATTCTCTTTTCCTTTTTTCCAGGTAAACACTGTTCCATCAGTCTAGGTCGTGAAGTGAAGCCACCCATAGTGGACGGGAGGCACAAGTGTGAGATAATCCATTGTAGTCATAGTGGAACCCGATGAGGGTGGGTCCTGCCGGGTGTAACCCCTCGAGACAATTGAGAGACACCAGGCATTTAAGAAAGAGAAAGTGGACTTTACTCAAGATGGTCAAGCAAGGAGCTGGGAGACTAAGTCTCAAATCAAGCTCCCTGAGGTTGGGGATTCTAGGGCAGTTACAGGGTTTGGGATAGGGAACGAATGCATAATTCATGAAGTTTCTGTGAATAGGCAGGCAATTTTAGGAACTAACTAACATGTATGGGGTGCAAGGGGGTGCAGTATGGCGGCTGGAGGTGTGCATTTTTTTGAGGGGTATGACTCATGAAGTTAATCTAAGGACAGCTTCGTAGCTTATTGCTCATGTCCGAATGGGGTGGGGGTGGGGGGGTTGGTGAGTAGTGAAGCGTCCTTGAGCAGAGAAGCAGTGAAATGACCTTGGGCTGTTACACAGAAATGCCTTATCAGGAACTCACAGAGCCTGGGTGTAATGGGAGGAGAGGGAATAGTTTAACCCTGTCAGTTACGTTTCAGGAGAGGAAAGAGTTCAACCTTGTCAGTTACAATAGGTCACTGAGATGGGGCCATTTGTTACTGCAGGACTCTGAAATTCCAAGGAGCAGATCCACTGCCTAGCGTTTCTTTTATCTTTTTTAATTTTATGGTACATACTAGAGTGGGCAAAGGGTCTTGTTCTGTATGTTTCTATAATGATCTCAAATCCCACAGGGTATAAGACACTATCATGTTTTCAAAAATACATATATATAAGCACTCATAATATGAATTTAGAAATAGAAATATGTCTACCTTTGTGAGTCTCTCTAACATTAACTATAAGTGATTAGAAACCTGTAATCCATAAGAAAGTTATTTAGAAATGTTCTGAATTTAGACATAGAAATATAGAAGCATGTGAAGTATGGAAAGATCGTAAACAACATTTAAGTTCACTTTGACCTAGCATGCTGTGACACAAGAAAACATAACATAGTTAATCTCTGAACAATTTCCCTAATCTCTAACCTTGAAGAAAAAAAGACGTGTCATTAGGCTACTCTCTAACCCTGGAGAAAAGACATTACATACTAGTCTATGATTTCACACTGGCCCTTGTTGTGTGGAGCCAAGGCGAGAAATTCACATATAAACCCTAAATTTCTGCTCACTCACTGAGAGAAGGCAGAGATGGAACTGAGATTTTGTCCATTGCTGCCAACCTTGGACTCCAGCCACAAGGGACCTCTGCCGAGTTTGAACTGTGGTGAAGCCTTTCTCCCAAGACCTCTCGTTAAAGGTAAAGGCCTGAAGTCTAAAGATTTGGACTCTAACTAATATTGTAATTGTAATTGTTAGTTCTGATTCTCTGATTCTAAATGAATGTTGTGAGGTTTTACTTGCATGCTTTTCCACGACTACCTTGCAATAAACTAAATGGGTTTATGCATAACAAACCTGAGTATCTCTCTGTTAATTTTCTAAGATAAAACCCTACACAACAGGTCTACAGTCAGAACGAATTGGGTTTGAACCCTGACTTTGCCATTCACAACCTTGCCATATGCCACCTTGGCAAGCTGCTTAACCTGAACCTCCATCTCCTCATCTGCAAAATGGGAATAATAATGCCGACTATACACATTTGAGGTAAAGTTTAAATGAGAAAACACACGTAGAAGCCCTTGCTCTGTTTCTGGCACTCCATAAACATTGCCCAACATTGCTCTATCTCTGAGTGCAAACATGCATCCACTCATGTACACACACACACCTTCTCCCAGTTCTCATTGCCCTTCCATATTCCTGTGAGCCCTTTCTTCACCTGTCCGGTCCCTAACGACCAGCGTTCAGATCACCCTCTGTCTTCGTCTTTACTTTTGCACTTTCTCCCCAATCGGGCTTCTCTCCTCCCAGCAGCCCGCTGTCCCCTGTGCGCATGCCCACTCATCTTCCTTCTGACACCTTCCCTTCCTCCCTCCTCCAGCAATAACTGTCTTGCTCAAGAGCCTGGACTTCCTTCCCTGCATCTGTAATTAGCAGTGAAATGCTGAGCACAGCTGGATTTTCAAAGCCAATGGTTAATTGCAGGGAGCGGAGGGTGACCCAGTGGCAGTTTCAAGTATTTGGAGTGTGAAATAACGAAGATGCTGGTGAGCAGGCGGCCTGGAATCAGCGAACAGCCCCCCCGAACAGGTTCCAAGGGTTCTGATGAGAGCGCCTCTCCCAGCTGGTGAGGCTTGTGCTCGAGTAGGGAGGCAGACGAGAGCCAGAGGCTGCCCCAGGGAGATGTGCAGTAGGGAACGCGCATCCTCAGACCTGCAGAAAGATTTCGATGACTTCCCAGTTACCATGGCAGCGGGGCTCAGAAAGGATTACACAAGAACTAAGCAGCAAAGTCTTTAATGAGGTGGTGGCCTTGAGGGCCTAGGTCTCCCCTCAGCAGTAACAGTGGTTCCTGATCCCCATTACCACTAATGAGTGGCCCCACCTACACCCCTCACACAAAGAGCAGGTCTTATTGCTCCATGGAGGAAGAGGGAGCCCGATCAAACATGTCATGATCCTGGCCTGCTGATCTGAAAACCAGACAGTGCCAATCTGTGCCACTTACCATCTCTCTTTGCCAACTCCATGAATCAAGGCAACAGATGGACAGATAAATACCCAAGAAGACCAGTCTGCAGGCAGATGGCCATCTTGTGATCCCATGGGTTTATCTACACTGAGGGGAAAAAAAAAAAAAGCCCATGGAGTTGATTACAACTCATAGTGACCCTACAGGATAGTGTAGACTGCCCCATAGTTTCCAAGGCTGTAATCTTTATGGAAGCAGACTACCTCTGATTCATAGTGACCCTACAGGACAGAGTAGAACTCCCCATAGGGTTTCCAAGGCTGTAATCTTTATGGAAGCAGACTGCATATCTTTCTCCCAGGGAGAGACTGGAACTGCTTATCTTTCAGTTAGCAGCCAAGCACTCTAACCAGGTGCCACCAGGGCTCCTTACACTGAGGTAAGTTCCCTAAAAAGTCTTCAACTTTCAAAATGCAGCATTTTTTTAAGTGCTTACTATATTTCAGCACTAGGAACAAAATGGTGAAAATTCCAGGCTTCTGTCCTCGTGGAGCTTATAGTCAAAGGCGAAGAAACACAAATAAACAATCAGTTTCAACCGTGAGGCAAGTCCGTCTGCTGCCTTTGTTCCGACACCTATGCCTCCCTTTCTGCTTGAAAATATATGATGGCCGCATCCTCCCTGTTGGCTTCCCAGCTCTTCCCTCACCTGTATAACAAATTCCCTGCATTCAGTCCTCTCTCTTAATCTTAAGGACTCACAGTGATTCCTGTTCTCCTGGTTGGACCCTGATTGACCCCTTGTTCTAACTTATGTAAGTGAAACACAAGGTGTGTATGATGGAAGCAGCAGCAAAAGAGGTTAAAGGACCTGCAGGGGCCAGTTCACCAGGCTCCTTGCAGTCTCACTGGGGAAACTGAGCCACACCCGGGAGGGTAACAAAGTACCATCACTCACTGAGGCATCTACAGCAGGGGGAGGGGGCGCTATGAAGGCTCCATGTTAGAAAGATCCAATCATGCAAAGCAGCTACCTGCAGTCCCTGGAGAGTTATTCTTTGAAGCTTGTGTTTTCCACATGCCTTCTCAAATGCTATATAGACACTGCCTGAGACTTTTCTTCCAGAAGGAATGATAGTGGGAAGGAGAGAAGAGACAAAGAAGTCACTAAAAGGAGAGAGGTGGCCCTCTCTGGAGCTAGGCATTCAGGGCCCTCAGGTTTAAACCACAGTTTATATGGCGGGGCATGCTGAAGAAACTACACTGCACCCCTACCCTATCCCCCATTCTTCCCTTCTTGCAAACGCTGGATTCTTGTGCTTAAAAGCTTGGAACAATAGGGGCTGAGAAAACGCAAACCAAAAATGTCCCAGTCAGCACTTTGAATATAGGATTTATCGGTTCCAAATAAGGGTGTCATATGGGTGATACAGCGAGTGCCAGCTGGTAGCTGTAATTCAAAGGGCTTCTCGGTCTGTACAGTCAATCATGGAAGCAAGCGGAAGCCTATTAGTTCTTTGTCATTCTTCAGAAAAACTTCTTTCTTTTCAAAGTTGATTTGCTTTTCTCCCTCTCTTTTCTCTTTCCCTTCTTTTTCCTCCCTCTTCTTCTTCTTCTTCTTTTTTTTTTTATATTCTTGGAAATATTTTTCTGCCAATCACTGTCAGCGGCTCCTCAGGCCTGGGCAGAGCAACAGCAGATGGACAATTAGACGTACAGACTTGGAAATGAGCTGCTGAGGGTGCGTGGGTGGGAGTATTCCTCTCACTAGAAAGAGCAGATAAATCACTAAATACTAATTCAAGCCTCCAACAAATTCTAATCTAATAAGAATTCTTCAGGTGCCTACACAGGCTGGGAAATGGAATTGAACCCTTCATCACCCAGAACTGATTTCTTTTAAGTAATAATTGAAATGCAATTCTCCTCGAGAGAAGGCCGCTGAGATTTATGTGTATTGCTAATATATTTAAGGCAGAACAGGAAAAGACAACAGTCTCAACAGTGGTGCTGGAACTAAATGGAAACTGATCATGTCAGCACTCAGGATAAGGCCTCTCATCCCGAGAAGTCGAGAATCACCTGAAACAGCTCGTATGACGGCTGTCTTTGGTTATCCAGGTCAGAAGGCCCGTGCCTGCGTGGAGGAGAAGGAAACAGGTTTTAAGGACACTGGCCTATTTTAGAAAGCAGCTAAGGTTTCCTGTGCTTCAGAAAAGCCATGGGTTTAAGAAAAAGGCTCTTGAAGAAATTCGGAAGATCTGTAGCTCTCCTGGACCCTCTCACTCAACACTGACCTGGACTAGCCTGTGTTTGCCAGCGTGTGAAAGTCATCCCCCTGCCATCTCCACAGGGGCTCATAGAAGCCACCCCATACTGAGAGCTCATGCAAATTGGCATTGTTGGGGTGTCTGGCTGGAGGGCAGCTTAGGGTCACTGGGACAGGATGCAATTAGCCTAAGCCTCTCGTCCTCATAGTTATCTTGATGCTCATCTCCAGACATCAAAGTTACCTGTTGACTCCTACATACACTCCCAGGACTAATTTTCTAAAGTGCTTCTGTATTTCATCATTTTTACTACAAAGGGGATAGTTGGGACCACATTTGAACTCTGAGAGGCCCTGGCTGTTGATGACTTGATTAAGGAAGTCTTCACCAAGAGGGCCAGCATGATCTAAGGCCCCCCCGCCCCGTTGTAGGTGTTGTTGTGTGCCGTCGAGTCCATTCCAACTCATAGTGACTCTATAGGACAGAGTAGAACTGCCCCATAGGGTTTCCAAGGAGCGGCTCGTGGATTTGAACTGCTGACCTTTTAGTTAGCAGTCTGAGCTCTTAACCACTTCGCCCAGGAGCAGATAAATCCCAATTTCTTTGATATTTTTATACAAGGTCTCCATTGGGGTTTCCTCAGAGTGTGTGTTTTGTGGAGTATCCTTTTTCTCAAAAGAATGCAGCATTAATCCCCAATGGAAAGAACATTAAGAACAGAATGATCCTTTTTCTAGCCCCCAAGAATGTCTGTGACTATTTGTCAGACATCAACTCTGTATTCCCTCGTTCTCTTGCTCTCTCTCTCTGCCTCAGCACATACCTTTGCCCTAGACTCTCTCTCCTACTCTCTCTGGAATACACTTCTTCTGGCCAACTCCTGCTGTCTTTCCAATCTCAACCCCAGGGAATTCCTTCCTCAGGGAGGTCTTCCCTGACCATTCATAACAACACAGGCCCTCTGTGATACCCTCATAGTCTCCTGTATTTCTTGCTCCAGGGCTCTCATCACAATCACTGTTATGGATTGAATTGTGTCCCCAAAAAATATGTGCTGTAAATTCTAACCCCTATACCTGGGGAACAGGAGCCCTGGTGGCACAGTGGTTAAGCACTCAGCTACTAACAGAAAGGGCAGTGGTTTGAACCCACCAACCGCTCCATGGGACAAAGATGTGGCAGTCTGTTTCTGTAAAGATTTACAGCTTTGGAAACCCTATCGGGCAGTCCTACTCTCAGAGTCGGAATCAACTCAACAACAATGAATTGGTTGTATTTGTGGATGTAATCCCATTTGGGAATAGGGTTTTCTTTGTTATGTTAATGAGGCCATATCAGTGTAGGGTGTGTCTTAAACCAATCACTTTTGAGATATAAAAAGAGTAGACCAGTCACAGAAGAAAACAAGCACCAGGAAGGGAAAGCTACTCATAAAGATCAGCAAGGAACAGAAGCTGAAAAGAGAAAAGGACCTTTCCCCAGAGTCAATACAGAAAGACTTCCCTGAGAGCCAGTGCCCTGAATTCGGACTTCCAGCCTCCTAAACTGTAAGAAAATAAATTTCTGTTAGTTAAAGCCACCCACTTGGGGTATTTCTGTATAGCGGCGCTAAGAAACTAAGACAATCACAAAGTTACCGATTGCTTATGTAATTATTAGTCTAATGTCTGTCTCCTCCTCCAGACTAAGTCCCACAGAGGCAGCATGGCAGCCTTACACATGCACCCCTTAGGCCCCTTGCTGCAGCGTCTTAGGTATCCAGTGCGGCTATAACAGAACTACCACAAGCAGATTTCTTAACAAAGAGAAGTTTATTCTCACAGTCTAGTAGGCTAGAAGTCCAAATTCAGGGCATCAGCTCCAGAGGAAGGCTTTCTCTCTCTGTTGGCTCTGGAGGAAGGTCCTTCTTATCAACCTTCCCCTGAATGAGGAGCTTCTCAGGCACAGGGACCCGGGTCCAAAGGATGCACTCTGCTCCCGGCGCTGCTTTCTTGGTGGTATGAGGTCCCCATGTCTCTCTGCTTGCTTCTCTTTTTTATATCTCAAAAGAGATTGGTTTAAGGCACAACCTAATCTTGTAGATTGAGTCCTGCCTCATTAAGATAACTGCCCCTAATCCCATTTCATTAACATCATAGAGACAGGATTCACAACACATAGGAAAATCACATCAGATGACAAAATGGTGGACAAAAATAATCACATAATACTGGGAGTCATGGCCTAGCCAAGTTGGCAGATATTTTGTGGTTCAGTTTGTCATGGTTCAACCCATGACAGTGAGTGACTGGCCCCAGGGGCTGTAGTCTAAAGCCACCACCAACTAAGCACAGAGGCCACGCCTCCCACGGGCCAGTTGGAGCTGGTGACTGAGCCCAGCACTGAGCCCATCGGGTCTCCTCTGACAGACTACTCGCCATCAAGGGCTCCCTATCCGTCTGACTAAAACTTTCTCAGAACCCGGCTGCAGTCTGAGACTCCTCCTACCCAATCCTTCTGCCCTCTCTCCTTCCCAGGGGCAGACTGCATGGCCATCTGAAGGCTCTCCTCACCTCCTCTCACTCCCTCCCCTTCTTCTCTCATAAGCATTTTCCCCCAGCAAAACTCTTGCACTTTTCCATCTAATCCAGACTTGACGTCTGCTTCCCAGAGAGCCGAGGACTCACACCGATGCAGGTAATGTTGTTGTTGTTGATATCTGCTATCCAGTCAGCCCCTGACTCATGGAGACCCCGTGTACAATGGAAATACTGCCTGGTCCTTTGCCAAACCCATGATCACTTGCAGATCGGACTGTGGTGATCCACAGGGTTTTCATTGGTTGAATTTTGGAAGTAGATCACCAGGCTTTTCTTCTAGTGTGTCTTAGTCTGCAAGCTCTGCTGAAACTTGTTCAGCATCATAACAACACGCAAGCCTCCACTGATAGATGGGTAGTGGCAGCACATGAGGTGCATTAGCTGGGAATTAAACCCAAGTCTCCCACAGGGAAGGAAAGAATTCTACCACTGAACCACTGATGCAGGCAGTAAACCCAAACCAAACCCACTGCTGTCGAGTCGATTCTGACTCAGTGACACTATAGGACAGAGTAGAACTGCCCCATAAATTTTCCAAGCCTGTAGATCCTTACAGAAGCAGACTGCCACATCTTTTTCCCCGAGAAGCACCTGGTGAGTTAGAACTGCCGACCTTTCAATTAGCAGCCGAGCACTTTAATCACTATGCCACCAGGGGTCCCAGATGCAGGCAGTAGTTCTTGCTTATTCCTCTGTTCCCCTAAGGCCTGGTCCAAAACCTAATATATAACAGGAGCTCATTTAATATGCGTAAAATGAACAAATACTCGCAGACATGGTGAAGACTAGATGAAAGAGTGGAGGTAAATCAGATCAAATCTTTCTTGTCCCTGGGAAAACCAACTTCAAGGGCATGCCCTACAGAACAGATGCCAATATCCTCTTCCTCCTAGCCTTTGTATTGTAAAAGTAACCATACCAACGGCTGAAGAAAAAAGCTATCCTCAACATTGTAACATCAAAAACAACATACCTACCATTTATTGAGCACTTAGTATGTGTTAGGCTCTTGATTATGCAATTTACAAACATTGATTTATTTAATTCTCACAATAACAGTTGGAGGTTATTCCCATTTTACGGATGAGAAAACTGAGGCTCAGTGAATTAGTTAAGATAGTGTAAGTGTTGCTATGGTAACAAAAACCCCAAATTTTGGTGGCTTGAAACTATTGTATGTAAATAGGAGTTCTGTTCCTGACATCCTATATCCTCCTCACCTTTCAAAAAAGGGAAGCTAGCAAGCCTTTTGAACATGCCAAGGTGTTAAGTTTGACCAACTGCTGTGTAGGTGAGGTCCAGGTGGCCTTGGACCCCACATAACCTAGAAGCACCTATGACATACTTGCTGTAACTAAGCTTCAGGGACCTGAGAACATGTGTATTGATTTGCTCTTGCACTGAAACTCCTTCCTTTGCCTGTTCAGGAAAATCCGAATCAACTGGCTTTTTGCACCCAATACAAAGGTCACTTACCAAACCAGACTTGTCCCTAGTGAAAGCTGGCATCCAGCCTTTTCAAAGATGTGGTATTTTATTATTTTCAGTCTTTATATTTGCACCTTATTCTGTCCAGGATTCCTGGGCTTGTTGTTTCAGCCAGGCAACTAGGAGTCTATTTTTATGTCATTTTTTTTTCATTTAAAAAATAATAACTATGACCTCTTTTGATAAACATTACAATCTTTCAGCCTCCCACCAATTTTTGAGAATCACTGATTTAACCCAAGTGGCCAAGAAGATTTAATTGAGTTTCACTTTTAGTAGTTTATGTTATAAAATGACAGGTTCTTTTAACTTTCAGAAAATAAAAATAGACCATAATATTGAAGAAGCTTTTTCAAATCATACGTACTCCCTAACTCTACCACCACTTTGGGGGATGCCCTTGCAGTTGGTGACCACCGCATGGATGTTTTGCTCCAACCCTGGATGTGCTTAGCAAAACTGAAAGTGACAAATGGCATCCCAACCATCTGGACAGGAATCCATTTTGTCTCTGGGAAGACTTCTTCACTGAGAGAAACCTTAACACAGGCTACTCAAGGGACAGAAGGAACCACCTCATGAAAGGAAGAAGAGAAAAGCTGTTTCTGCGACTGGCCTCTGACATAGTGCAGCCTCTGGCTCCCAGATCTGATTCTGCCAAAGTTCTCTCATCCTGAAGCAGCATATGGTTTCCTGATTCAAGCTTCTCCTTTGTCAAAACAGGCTCTTTCCCAGCAGGATTTCGAGTGCTTCTAATACTTCTTAAGCTTAATTGGACTTGTGGGTCTGAGAAGTCTCAGCCGCTCTTGAGAATAAGGGAGTCCCAGAAAGGGAGACCGTGGTCACATTCCTCAGGCCCATGGTTATGTTGGCCTGAATCCTAGGTCCAGAGAGTTGTGATCTGAGCCAATCCCATAACCAATTTCAGTACCTCAGTTTCCCCACCCATAAAACTTACCTCTGGGACTTGGGGATCCTAATGAGCATTGGCCTTTCCTGAATAAATTAACCAAGTGCTGGAAACATCTGTGGCTGGAAGCAGAGAATGCTGTATAAACAGAATATCCTATTCCTACACACAAGACTGTGAATAAAGCTCAAATACTAAGTAAGCCTGATTTCATCCTGATTCCTATTCAGTAGGTATCTTGAGAAAATAGTCAACCTCTTCTCCTCTAGTCTAGACTAATTTGAAGAACTCACCTTTTCGTTTACCTTGCTCTATTCTACTCAGGACAAAGGGTTTTCTGTAAAAACTGGAAACATCAATTGTTCTTATAGCACCACTCTCCACTTAAGTCATATAACAAAACTCCAAAAATAAATGCCCCAGAAGAATATATGCTCCATATAGACAAGGGCAGTATCTGCCTTATTCCTCACCATATCCCAGAAGCCCAGCACAGTTCTGATTCATAGGGGATACCAAAAACATATTTGTTGAATAAATGAACAAATAATAGCCTTAGAAAAATAGTGCTGTTAGCATAGAATTTTAGACTGTATTTATAGTCTCCTTCCATGCTGTCCTCAGTTTGTGAATTTATCAAGGCAGAAAATACTATTGCCACACGATAAATCAGTTCATTAAGGCTCAGAGTAGTCAATTTGACATGGTCAGTGGCAGAATTGGAACCAAATCGGCCTCCAAATGCCCAATTTAGTCTTCTTGCCTTTACAGTGCACTGCCTTTCTCTGTCTATAGTAAACACATTGCTGCTGAGTCGATTCCGACTCATAGAGACCCTATAGGACAGAGTAGAACTGCCCCATAGAGTTTCCAAGTGGATTTGAACTGCCCACTTTTGGTTAGCAGCAAAATGCTTCATCACTGTGCCATCAGGGCCCCCTGTCTATAGTAAGGGTTGGTAAATCATGGCTTTCAGACAAATTAAGCTGGATGTCTGATTTTGTAAATAAAGTTTTATTGGAACACAGCCATGGCCTTTCATTTATGTATTATCTATGGCTGCTTTCCCACTATAACGACAAATTTGAGTAGCTGTAACAGAAATCACGTGGCCCACAAAGCCAAAGATCTTTACTATCTGGCCCTTTACAGAAAAAAATTTGTTGACTGCACGTCCATAGCATCCTTCTCCTGGAATCCTACATCAGTCCTGGAAGCTACTGCTAGAACAAGTGCTCTGTGGTCACAGGTTTTTTTGTCATTCAGCTTATACAATGAACTACCACGTAATGAATGTTTACTGTTGTGAGTGCAAAAAGCTTTACTGCATCGCCTTACTTAATTTTTCCAACAATCCTATGAGGTATGCATTATTAAAAGAAGCCCTGGTGGTGCAGTAGTTAAGTGCTCAGCTAGAAACGTTAGCAGTTCAAACCCACCCAGTGGCTCCGTGGAAAAAAAACCTGGTGATCTGCCCCCATAAAGATTAAAGCCTAGAAAACCCTATTAGGGAGTTCTACTCTGTCATATGGGGTCACTATGAGTCAGAATCGACTTGATGGCACCTAACAACAATAACAACAATGCATTATTCCATACATCCCCAATGTGGTAATATAATTGGGCTAAATCATAAGGAATTGCCATCTTTTCGTAAGTCAAATACTGGCAGTTTCATGTAGTTAAATCTAACGCTATTATCTTCATTTTAAAGATGAGAAAACTGGCCTACTGACACACAGTTAATAAGGTCTGGGGCTAGGGCAGCCACTAGCTAGACTGTTTCTTCTTAAGACTTGTTAAAGAACAGATTCTGGAGTCAAGTTATAAACATTGTAACAAAGATTTTATTTGAGAGTAAACCAAATGGCTGCAGCAAGGAAGCCTGGTACTCAAGAGGGGATACCAGGGACTCAATTTGAGAAGGATAGCAATCTTTTTTTTAATAAGATCCTTTTAGGAAGTTAGTTGGGGAAAAAGGGATAGGTTCTGGAAAGTGGTTAGTTAAGAAAAGGCAGGTCCTTTTAAGCAGGAGTGTGTTTGTGACTGGGCCACATGTCCTTTTTTTTCATTTGTAATAGGTGCAAGTGTTCTTGGCTTTTCTTTGAGGAAGTTTCAAGAGAGTGTGCTTTTGGAAAGTTTCAGTTCAGTGAGGTTTATAATTTTAGGTGGAAGCACCTGGGGCTGGTCTAAACTGGGTATGGTATTTCTGGTTGACAGACCTTACACTTCACTTTATACAGTAAAGGTTTTGCTAATTCTTTAAGAATCCATTATCATACTGTTTAAGGAAGCCTTTCCCACATTTATTTGACCAGAGAAGTTTGGGGGTTTTTTCCCCCCCAAGTAACACCTGTTAATATTCCACAAAATTTGTGTTCCTTGGAACACCCTTTGGGAAACACCTCTACTCCCTCCGTCCCCACCACAAAGCCTGCACCGTTTCACAAGCACCTCCATCCCCTTGTCCCTGATGCAGTTACCCCCTGCCTCCCCAGACTACCCACACAAATGCTCTGGGCATGCCCAATTTGAGACACAATGTACCTTGCTCCACAGACAAACGGAACTCCATTTTCACTAAAGTAACCTGAATAATCCCTGCGACTGCTCAGGGCTAATTCCATTTACAGGAATAACGAAGCTCCATCCTTGTATGGCGTTGAATGTTCATGGAATACATTTTAACTAACCTACACCTCCCATTTGTAATGCAAGTACCCTGCTTCCATCAAAACTGCTCACTCTCCCTCTAAATCCAAGTTCTGCTTTGGATTTATGTGCCGATTCAGTTGCAGGTTTTTTCCCAATAATAGTATCTAAAAACTGTGGCTGCCTTTAGTGTAAGTCAATTAAGCAGCGTGGTATATGCTTAGGTGGGTTTTTCCCCTTTCTTAAAGAGAGAAAAATGGCATGTTTAGGCAAAGTTTGCTGTCAGGGCCCATATATTACACATTTTCTTCAGAGAACAATGTAAGTCCGTAACTTGTCACAAATGTCCTCTTCTGCTCCCTCCTAAAATGTTAACTTGGTAGGGAGGTTAGAAATCTATCATAACCAATGACAGATATCCGTGCACAAAAATAGCATGTCTCAATTTTAATATTTTATTCTGTATTTTGAAACAACTGGTTAGCCAGCTGCTACTGTTATCTTCCAATTACTTCTCATTTTTCCAGAGTTTTAAATGCAAGCTGTAACGAATTAAATCTAAATGTCTATATGCTCTTTTTAAAAAAATAAAATAAAATAAAAAGACTATTTCAGAAGACACTGCAAGGAAAAAAAAAAGTTGAAGTGGAGAGGATGAAAGAGATATTGGCAGCAAGAAACAAGAGAACTCTGTCCTCTTTCTGGTGATTTGTCTTCAGTTGCCTTAAGGGATGCAGATATGCTGTCCTCTAACTCCATCCACAAATTCTTTTAATAGGCTCTTAGCACTCGCTGAGACATTGCAGCTTGCTAAAAATGCACTTCTCTGCCAGTTTTATAAAGATCCTCAAGAAGAAATCCCTTCGCTGAATGCCGAAAATCTTGCACGCTTGGATGTAACACTTTATCAGTTGTGTTCAGACTTTCTCTCAAAGGAAATTTCTCAAAAGACCTCCCATTAAACCCATTGCCATCGAGTCTATTCTGACTCATAGTGACCCTATAGGACAGGTTTGAAGTGCCCTAAAGTTAAGTAGTTGGCTGCTAACTGAAAGCTCGGTGGTTTGAACCCACCAGCTGCTCCACGGAAGATGTGGCAGTCTGCTTCCATAAAGATCACAGCCTTGGAAACCCTGAGGCAGTTCTACTTTGTCCTGTAAGGTTGGTATCAGTCGGCATCGACTCAATGCCAACTTTTTTTTTTTTTTTCTTAATTTTAATGGCAGCAGACTGACACATCTTTCTCCCCAAAGGTTCCAATCACTGACCTTTTGGTGAGCAGCCGAGAGCTTAACCCCAGTGCCACCAGGGCTCCTTTCAAAGGCCCTAATGGGTCACATTTTGGGGATATCAGTTTCAACAAAATTGGGCATGAGTCTGATTGGACAGAGACTTGAGTGATTATTTTTTCCCAACATCGACATGCCTTTTATCATGAATTATGGGGCTTGCGTTTAGCAATTATATTTTTTCCTAGAAAAATAACACATATTCTGATTTTCTCTTTTTTTTAATCTGACTTCTTAGCCCTAATTGGGAGAGTTGAGGGTGATGGTAGGAAGTAGACTGTCATAATTCCTCTCCCTCCCACTGCTGGGATTGATCGCATATTTCAAAACAGAACAAATGCCACTAAGGCTTGTCTCCATGCTGAGGTTCCGAAGCAGTACACGCTTGCTGTCATTTTCAGCACAGCACACTTCACTTTCACAGCTCTGTGGCTGCTGCAATCAGCAGTCAGGTAAACAAAACCCTGCTATTGTCTCAAGCTCCCTGTGCACCTGCTAGAAATGCTGTGTTGCTGTTAGGTGCCCTCGAGTCAGTTCTGACTCACAGCAACCCTATGTACAACAGAACGAAACACTGCCCGACCCCTCGCCATCCTCACAATCATTGCTATGTTTGAGCACATTGTTGTAGCTACTGTGTCAGTCCATCTCGTTGAGGGTTTTCCTCTTTTTCGCTGACCCTCTACTGTACCAAGCATGATGTCCTTCTCCAGGACTGGTCCCTCCTGATAACATGTCCAAAGATTCTTGCTTCTAAGGAGCATTCTGGCTATATTGCTTCTAAGACAGATTTGTTCGTTCTTCTGGCAGTCCATGGCATAGTCAATATTCTTCACCAACACCACAATTCATGGAAATGCTGGTGACTCTCAAAGCGCAGGCTTCCTGACACGTTCTGGTCTGCGGACCTTTCCAGTCTTTTGCTTTCTCTCTCCTCCTCCTCTTCTTTCTCTTCCTCCTCCGCCACTGCAATTGTTCTGGCCAAACAGGCCTCCAGGCCTGTGCTCTTTTTGCTCTGTCTGGAATCCCTTTCCTTCTCCATAGCCTAACAAGTAACTTCTACTCTTTCAAGATGCAATGCTAGACTGCACAGGACTCTGATGCTTATTCTTATTCCACTCTTAGCTCCACATAGAGGTGGCTACTCTATACTGATTTATTGCACTTTTATCTTCCTAAAATCACCTAGCAACTTAAAAAAGAAATTAAGATTCCCAGCCCTTATTACAGACCTGAATTTTTAAACGCTCCCCAGGCAATAGTGATGTTATAGCCAGGTTGGGGACCACTATACTAGTGCAAACATTAGCATCAGAATCACCTGGAGGGCTTGTTCAAACACAGGTAGTTGGGCTCCACCCTCAAAGCTCCTGACTCAGGAAGTCTCGGTTGACGGCTGAGAAATTTTCATTTCTAGTAAGTTTGCAGGTGATGTTTCTAGTAAGTTTGCAGGTGATGTTGGTCCCAGGACCACACATTGAGAACCACTACCCTTAGTTAACTAAGCCCCTTTTGTTTCCAGTGTTGAGCACAGTTTTTGGCACATCTGTTTGCTGAATGAACACCAGAAGATGCTCCAAGGTTAATATATAGCACAGAATAGCACAAAGGAAAGACCACAATCATCGCCACCTTGAAAGTGTAAGTTTGTAATTTTACTTTTGTCTCACTGTGATGCTTCACTTGCAAAGTTAGGGATAAAGATTTTAAGAGACTCAGAAGTGCTGAACTGACAAGGTGAGCAACACTCAATTCTTTTTCAAGGAAAAACACCACTCCTGTTGATTGGCTGATTGGTTGGTTGGTTTTCCCTCCTAGACTTAATGAAAGTCAAGCGCCTAGTACATCACGGCATCAGAAGATAATCTTTTAGTCCAAGGATGTATTAAATCGGTTTAAATGGTTTCCTGCTAACATTCAGGATTCACAGAGAATTTGCATTGCCAGCCTCTAATCGTTTCTCAGCAGAGTACCCAAAATTGCTACAGTCCATAGATACAAGATGGAAGTAGCTCTTTGGAGGTTGTCATCTGAGTTTTGCCACATCAGGGGTTCATCAACATGCAAAATCAACACCTTCTCCTTCTCCCTCCCCACCCCAGATGATTTTTTGAATTTCTGTACATTTGTGAATTCACAGAAGCATGAACAGAATGACATGAACATCACAAATGCAAATATCTTTGTTCCTAACAAATTACTCCAGTTTCCCTTTTTCCACAAGTTTGGGGGTGAGAGGAAGCAGACTCCACATTACCATTGCAAAATCACCATAAGTTGAGAAAGTTAGGCACAGGTGAGTTATAGTTTTCCAAAATTTTCCTGTCAAGAGTAGCTCTTAACACACACACAAACACACACACATACACACAAACCCTTTTCCCAATGCTGATTTGTACTTTAGTAAAACTGACATCTGCATCTCTAAAGAAATACTTTACTGTCAGAAGAATCTAATTCAATTTTGCTTGAAATGTTTTCATCTTAGACCAAATTTAGAATCGCCCGCCACCTGTCTTCACCACCAATCCCCAGCAAAATAACAAAAGTTCACCTCTTCTATCCACTTCCCAGTTGGAACGGTCAAGGTGACAGGGAGATAGATGCAAGAGGTTTTTAATTAGCCCCTAACTGGGTACTGGTTAAGAGCTATGGCTGCTAACCAAAAGGTTGGCAGTTCAAACCCACCAGCTGCTCCTTGGAAACCCTATGGGGTAGTTCTACTCTGTCCTGTAGGGTCTCCGTGAGTCGGAATCGACTCAACGGCCACAACTCCTTGTTACTTCTTAGAGAGCGTGTGATCTTTGCGCTCTGAATGTCGCACAGAACACATCCCAACCTCATGATGCATCAGAAAGCATCTTGTAGAAGGAAAGACTCGGTCATGTATGGGGCAACATTCAAGCTCTTAAAAGTACTGAGACCCAGAATAACACAAAAGAATGGCAAATGATCTGGGGAAAAACTGGGCGACTGTAAACAGTATTTAAAGCTCCCTGTGCGTCTCCACATCTGTGCATGTGGTGTCAGTGGTGGCAGAGAGATTGCACTAGACCCTCTCCCTCTCTGAAACTCTACTGACATACTTAAAAAATAACTTTTATTTGCATTTTTCTCCTATTGCTTCTTTTGGCCGCACTTTCTCAAATCTATTGAGGCCTAAATAGCAAATAAACCTTGGTATATATATGAGTTGCGTTAAGTGTTTGAGGTTGAAAGCAACGAAATTAACTCAGTTGCTGAAAAAAAGAATAAAAAAGGCAGTGTTACTAAGAATATTAAATGTGTTTCTGCGAGACCCAAGGACAGGAATAAACAAGCCTTAGAAAGGGACTGGAAACAGAAAACTCAAGTGTTAGAAACCCAGGCAGCGTTCAATCATCTTTGCTCCTCTCCACTTCTTCCCCTTTGCTCTTCTCGCTGCTACTCAGGCCAAGATGGTCAACTAGAGGTTAGATATCCTCTATTCAAGAAAGAGTCTAGGTGAGCACTGCTGTTGTTGTTAGGTGCCGTCAAACCGATTTTTGACTCATAGTGACTCCATGTGACAGAGTAGAACTGCCCCTTAACATTTTCTAGGCTATAATCTTTACAGAAGCAGATTGCCAGGTCTTTCTCCCACAGAGCTGCTGGGTGGGTTTGAACCACCAACCTTTAGATTAGCAGTCAAGCCCCTCACCTGTTGCACCACCAGGGCTCCTAGAAGAGCACTAGAATCACTTAGATCAATTCCTGTTTATCAGGAAAACACCTCTGATTGGGTCGGGTGTGCACCTGGTCCAATTATAAACATGGATGCTGGAGCCCACCTCTGGAATCCTATGAATTCAGGGGGTTGGGTGAGTTAGAGGGTGGAACAGTTCCCAGAAATTGGTGGCAGAAAGGAAGAGAGTGGTGAAGACGCCACAAGAATGGCAAGAGATCCTGAAACTCAAGCTGTTTTCCTAGAGTCACAGTGAGAAAGGAGGTTGTACCACGTATTGGTAAGAGAACAATGGCACCAGGACACGAGACCCGAGCTCCACTCCTGGTCCTGCTCCAAGCGGTCTTAGCTTTAGCTAACCACAACCTCTTTGAGGTTTGGTTTCATTATTCCTGAGCAGGAACTCTGTCTCATTGCCTAGTATTCTCAGTACTGAGCACATTGGCTTCATAATGCATTTCTATTCCTTTCCCATTCCCAATGAGAAAATACATGAGCAAGTACATTGTGAATTGTAAAATATTAATGTAGGAGATTGCTCTTAAAAGCTGTTTTAAATATAAGTAGCCTATTCGCTTTTTTGTCCAAGTACCTGAGGGGTCTTTCACCCCCATGACAGGGGTGCCCGTCAGCTGGTATGGAATCTCAGGGAGACTACAAGCCAAAACAACACCTCCTGTCCATTAAGGCACGACTAGATATTTCTGTAGGCAGCACGTGCATTTTATATTTCTTTGGCCCATTGCCTTCTGAGAGTGCATTTCTGTTACAGTGGGCTAGAAGTGGAAATCATCAGCTGCAATTCCTCTTTGTATCTCATTAGAGGTCTAGTTTCCCCTTAATGCACATGAAGACCTTTCATTAGCAATAATGAGAGCTGCACGCATCAGAGAAAAATAGACCCTCATCATTGTGATCTGGGAGATGAGGTTATGGGGACATTTGCCTGTCTGACTGGAGAACTGAGTCAGGAATGTGTGATTAGATTACGGGAAAATTAAAATCTTTGTGACTTTTTAAAAATGAAATCTAATTTTTAAAGCTCAAAATGGAGAAGAGCAAGTATCAAAACTAAAGAACCACAGGCAGATTGAATCTAGGAATGAGTTAAGCAAGTAAAAGCCAAATGACAAGACAAACAAAGGTGGAGAAAGATTACCCAGAAGATCTGACAAAATAAGAACCGTTTCCAATACACACAAAGCAAGACACTGGCAAGAGAGACTACGGGTCCAAGAAGAGAAGGCAAGGGCCATTTACTGTCAGAAGCGGTAAACACCGCTGAAAGTTAAACAAATCCTTTGCCTCTATGTCCACAAAGGAAGATGGAAGATGCCAGAAATGACTGTGCCCTGGAGAAGGGTCAATACAAAAAAATATTAGTGAAGGAAATAGAAGTGACACCTGAGTTTATGTCTTGAGGTTGATATAAATGCCAGAAGCAATAAGAATATTTTTCTACCGCAATCAACTCAACTTTAAATAGGGACACGTGGAAACAGGTCACCTTGAGTTGTTAACGGACTGAAGAAGTGGTAGAGTCCTTCACTTTTGCTCAGTGATTTTATTAAAGGAAGAGAAAAAGAACCTATAAATATGAACTACCATATTTTTAAGTCTTTTTTTAGTTTTCTTTACAGTACAATATTAGAATATTAGAATTTTCTTATACTTGATTTTCAGGGGGAGGAAATGCACGTTAAGAAACTAAACATGTATCAGTAATCTGTTTCAAAGGACTTCCAGCAAGTTCTAGAGTACGCATGATTCAGTACCCCATCTACTATCCCCTCAACTCACAGTGCTTCCAGGGCGAATACTTACGTTAGCAAGATTCTGAGGCTCTCCTCAGTCTTCAGACTGCTTGCCATTGATTCAATGAAAGGACTGAAAATAGACTGCCTAACTCATAGTTCTAAGAAAATGCAATTGGACTCAAAATCTAAGTCCATGGAATCAAATTGTGGCTTTTAATAAATTGATCACATGGCAGTTATGTGAGGGCTTAACAGCCTGATAACGAGGAGGTACTTGGAGGATCTGGGATAGATCAAACCCCTTGAGAATAGCCCAAACTCCCTAAAATCACAACTGAGGCTTCAGTATAGCCGTTGGTCCCGCCTGTAGCTGTGGAGCCAAACAGTCTTATTTATAACATGGTATAGAGAGTGTGCATCTACGTAATAAGGCTCAAAGCAGATTCTTCCCAATGGGTGTTAGGCCGTAGCAGTTTGCTGCAGCAAACTCTAATTTCCGGGTAGCTCTGGTTCCCCATCTCCTCACGCCATTTCTTAAGTAATTTGGAGTCAGATCAACCCCTGTTTTTAAATTCATCCGAAGAGATTAGGAATCCAATTTGGGAGTCACAGTCAAATACCTAAGTGGGCCTTACACTGCAGCACTCTTATGCTATGGGATTCAGAAAACATTCACTGCTTTCCCCTCACCTTTGCAGCTCTTGATCCTTCCCTTCCTGACATGCCTACTAATCACTGTGACCCCTTCCATACATCCCAAGTTGGGAAGGGATTCTCTGTTCAGATGGACCAAAGCACTCTCCAAGGCACTTACGACTTCTTACTTTCTTGGATGACTTTATCATACTTACAAGAGATGGACATTTGAGTTACTTGCTAAAATAAGCTCTACAGCCATCTGGCTTGGCCCAGCTTAGTATTATCCTTTTAAGCACTCTTGCCCCATGCTCAGAGGGGCATTTGCTAACCAATTAACAAGCTCGGGCATAGATTCTGTGTCGTTTGTAACTTTGAGCACTTGACACATAGTACAGACTCGATAAATACTTGTTAAATGAAAAAAAAGGGAGTGGAAGAGGATGAGAAAAGATAGAGAACTACCATAGAAAAAAAAAGATGCCCGGTGGGAAGACAAAAATATTGATAAATGGTGTATTACATATTTAATTCAAATAAAATAAATTTTTACTCTAAAAATGGAGTTTACAACTCAAATAAACATTCTAATATCCCCACATCAGACGGAGTTCAATGCCAGCATCATCTGAAAGTGTAGCTGACATAGGTTTTCTAAAGGGTGTTACAAAAACATAGTGTGAACAATACAGTAACACTCTAGAAGACACAAAAATTAAAATATTTAGATGCTGTAAATGAGAAATCACACCAAGCTCCATTAATTAGGCTAACATTAAACAACTATATCTCAATTTCCAAGCTTCCATAAATGGAAAAAAAAAATTTTTTCGCTTACATCAGTATTAAAAGTATAAAGTATCTTGGGCAAGCCAAAGAAGATTCATTCCCTCATTAAAAGCAGTATTAATAATTATGGGGTAAATCTCAATAATGGTTTACTTTCTTGGTTCTTAACATTTAATCTTCCCTTAGATTAACAGGCTAGCTTTTTCTGTCTTTTTTGTTCATGGGTAAGTGAATGATTTATTAGACCTAGTACTTGGTTTATGAGCTTTCCTCATTTCAACTTGAAGAAACTGCAAATATTTAGAGAAGATGAACCACATGTATTTGTTCCTGAAAAATGTCAGAATATAGCACTCAAATCAAATGCTGCTGAGCAGAAGCTATTCCCTAACACTACATACTGTGGAGATTTAATTTCCATTGACATATTGTCCTAAACAATTCTTCCCACTTACAGTAATTCCTAACTCTTTAAAAACTACTGAATTCTTCCATTAAGCATGTATTCATGTACTTCCATGAGTTATGGGTGTCTGAATGATCATATGGAATTTAAGAAAGATCACACCTTTCAAAAATACACAGTAAAGCCTATGAAAGCCAGAACCTATGTAAAACAGAAACTTGCCAGAGAAGGAAAACTCAAATATTTTCCACTAAGAGAGAATGATAGAAAAGTGGTAAGACTGCACCCTGTTAAAGGCAGAAAACTTGCAAAACCCAGAAAAACAAGGCAGTTCCATTGAGTTCCGGCTCTCACAAGTTTCACTGTAATGTTTCACCATCAGGAAGATATCAATTAAGGATTTGTTTGAACTGATTTTCCTTTTATTTTGCTCTGTGAAACTTCAAGGGCACTCTACAATGAAATTCCAAATCTAGGAAACCAATACAATTAGAATGCAGGAAAATGAGCCAACAAAGTATAAAATCCACAAGGGCAGGGACCATGACTAGTTTTGTTTATTAATATACCCTCTCTGCCTGCCACAGTCACACTCAAATATTTGTTGACTCAAATAAAGAATCACCACAGGTGATCAGTATTATCTGTCTTAAAGGCAATTTAGCAATACAGGTAAAAAGCCTTAAATTTCTGCATAACTTTGACCAGCGAGTCCACTTTTAGGAATTTCTCCTAGGCAATTACATACGTTGAGCAAAAACCTGGATTTAAGGATGTTCTTCACGGTCCTGAGTTTTTGTAAAAGCAGAAACCTGCTACCAACCCAATATCCTAAATGGACTGCCTAGTGTGTACCTCTCATCATAAATAATAGAGTGCCACTGTATACCAACCTCTGTTCTACTTGCTTTATCCAGATAAGAAATGGAGACAAGAATATTCCCTTATAGTGTGACTGTTGAGTGTTAAAGAAGTTAATTCCATACCATGAAATACTATTCTATTAACAGTGAGTATTGGGAATGGAGGAGGAGGGATTGGGAGAACAGTAGTGCTTTGGAAAAAAAATGTATTTTCATAATTTTAAATTTGAAAGGTTATAAAAAATCCTGTATAAAACCAAAAATCAATGAGACTATTTCATAGTATGGAATTGACTTCTTTTAACACTTCAGCAATCCCCTGTAATACTCTTGTCCCTGTTCCTTATTTCACCCAGATAAAGAAACTGAAGCAGAGGGAGGTTACCCAAGACACACTAAGAGGGGAAGAGCCAGGTTTCAATGTCACTACCTGACCCCAGAGTCCTAGTGACGCCTTCAAAACAATGCTGTCCAAAAAAGGATTTATCAACTCTCTTTATCTTTTATTCATCCCCCTTTTTAAGAATCAGCAATCCTCCAAGGGTCCAGGTCTTCATGGTAAAAATCACCATGTAGGAGTCTCATAGGTACACCCCCACCAGCCGGTAGATCTCACTGATGTTTTGTTTTACACAGGATTTTTTAAAATAATATTTCAAATATGAAAATCCTTTTTTTCCAAAGCACTACTGTTCTCCCAATCCCTTCTCTTCCACTCCCAGCACTCACTGTTGACAGAATAGTATTTCATGGAATGGAAAGATCAACAATAAATCCAAAGTGAAAATAAAACCGTATACACAAAGAATTTCATTTTCATACAACACACAGTACTTTGGTGAAATTATGAATTATGTTTTTAAATTCCTGTGACCACTGGCTTGTGAGCCAGGGACTGGCCGACCATCACTTTAAGAACTGAAAAGGTGGACCTACAGAAAGTAGGACAAGCAATTCCAGGCATGGGAAAAAGAGACTCCTGGACAAGTACATGAAGCCTGGGCTTGCAGGGGCAGGTGCTCAGTTGGGAGCAATGAGGGTATAAAAATTCACAGTAGGTGTCAGGGCCTCTGGGTCAGAAGTTAGGACAAACGGCATTCGATTGAGTGGTTGCAATGTGACACCTCAGAGGTGGCAAAGGTGCAGCTTATGAGTCTGAGCCTGGTGAGACTTCTGGTCAAGCCTTGTTTTATCATTTGGGAATGAACACATAGGTATGGGCAAAACAAAAACAAACTAAGTAAAATGCGTCTGAAACCAGTGAGCAAGTAGTCAAGACTATGAAAACAAGTTTTATTTTATTTTTGGCTTGAAAGATAATATCAGAGCCAATGACATTAAAGGAATCCCCTGTGCTCTTCAATATGCAAACTCTTTCTTCTAAGAGTTGCCCCAATGTGATCTCAAGAGTCCATGCTAACTCCTTTTCTGGGAACTTCCTTTTCTTAACTGTTATATTCTTGAAGAGCCTGGGCCATGAAGAGTTTACCTAGGTTCTGGGCAGTGAACTCCTTGATGTTCTGGCAGTAAGTGTTAATCTGGCCTGTGCATTTGGGAAACGGAGAAAGAGAATACGTCATTATGTGTTCCACAAATCGTAAAATGACCAAGAACAATATAGTCAAACAAGAATATCAGCAGTATTTTTTTTTAATCAAGAATTTATAAGAATCAGTTCTAACATGGAAAATGAAGAAAAACCACAACTTTTTAAAAGGCCATCAGCAGTAAATACATACTAGCTGTCAGTCAAAATGTACTGTCTGTGCAGATCAGACCAGCACTATACTAGGGCAACTGAGAAAACAGCACTGGCTCTCCTTAGCAAGGTGGAAAGGAGATACAAAAACATAAAATCATAGAGCTGAAAATAAACCCGACTCACCTGACCCAGAAATGAGCTAGTAGCTTTCGGTGTGGAAATGCTCAGTTTGGAAATGTAAGGGTTCATCCAGAGTGCCTCTGGAGCCCTCTCTCCACCCAAGCAGAGCAGGAGCAGAGTCCACTTGAAGAAAGGACTCCATCATTGCTTTTTAAGTCTTAAAACCAATGGTCTGATGCAATAGTCAGGCATTTTAACCCCCTTATATATATATACATTTTTTTTTTAATGTGGTGAAAATATACATAATAAAACATATGCCAACTCAACAATTTCTATATGTACAATTCTGTGACACTGATTACGGTCTTCCAAGTTTTACAACCATTCTCACTATCCTCTTCCAAATCATTCCACCACCATTAACATAAACTCAATGCCCCCTAAGTAAAAACTCCCTCTCACCTCTGGTAACCACTAGTAATCTTTAGCTTCTATATATTTTCTTGTTTTATATAAGTGAGATCATACGGTATTTGTCTTACTGACTGACTTATTTTGATCACCGTGATGTTTTCAAGGTTCATCCACGTTGTGGCATGTATCAGGACTTCACTTCTCTTTACGGGTGAGTAAGAGCCCTCCCCTGGTGCAGTGATTAAGTGCTTGGCTGCTAACCAGGTCTAACCAGGTCGGTCTGAACCCATCAGCCGCTCCATAGGAGAAAGATGTGGCAGTCCGCTTCCTTAAAGATTTACAGCCTTGGAAACCCTGTGCAGCAGTTCTGCTCTGTCCTATAGGGTCACTACGAATTAGAATCGACTAGATGGCAATGTGCTTTACTATTCCATTGTATGTACGTATGTATCACATTTTGTTTATCCATTCATCTGCTGGCTATTATGAAAAGTGCTGCAATGAACACTGATGTACAGTTTTCTGTTTGCACTCCTGCCTTCATTTCTTCTGTGTACATACCTAGGACTGGGACCGCTGGGTCATATGGTAGCTCTATGTTCAACATTTTCAGCAAGGATCAAACTGTTTTCCACAGTGGCTGTACCATTTTGCATTCCCACCAGCAACAGATGCGGGTTCCAGTTTCTCCACAACCTCACCAGCACCCACTGTTTTCCGTTTTTCTGTTCACTGCTATTCCAGTAAGGGAGCCCTGGTGGCACAGTGGTTAACAGCTCGGCTGCTAACTGAAAGGTCGGCAGTTCGAATCCACCAGCCGCTCCTTGGGGGGCAGTTCTACTCTGTCCTATAGGGTTGCTATGACTTGGAATTGACTCGATGGCAGCGGGTTTGGTTTTTGTTTTTTTTTTATTCTAATGGGGTGAGGTGGTATCTCAATTGTGATTTGTATCTCTCTAATAGCTAACGACAATAAGCATCTTTTCTTGTGTTTGTTGGACATATAAATATCCTCTTTGGTGAACTCTGTTCAAATCCTTTGCCCATTTTTTAATGGGGTTGTCCATCTTATTGTTGTTAAGCTGTTCACACATTTTTTTGAAAGTATAAAAAATACAAATCTGTTTCAAATGTCTCAGTTTCCTAAATTTAATTTATATTAGAAAGTTTTAAGGAATCTGGATTTTTTCCCACACTAAAAATATATCAATAGAATAGAGAAATTATGAAACATCAGCTTTTCTTTGAGTAAGACTTTCACTCTAATAATACCAAACAGTATTTAACAACAACATTTACAAAGAAGACTACTATTATTAAGGACTCCCTGGGTGACACAAACAGTTGTGTGCTCAGCTACTAACGGAAAGGTTGGCAGTTCAAATCCACCCAGAGGTGCCTTGAAAGGAAGTCTTGGTAATCTATTTCCAGAAGGTCACAGCCACTGAAAACTCTATGGGGTGCAGTCCTATTCTGACACACATGGGGTCACCATGAGTCAGAACTGACTGGATAGCAACTGTTTTTTTTTTTTTTTTTTTTAAGTAAGGTTATTACAGCCAAGTAAGAACATGAATGTTAATATATTTAAATCAAGTCCTACCATAGGGTGGAAGGTCTCCACTACATTAAACCAAAAAACCAAACCAGTTACCATCAAGTCAATTCCAACTCATGGCAACCCCTGTGCATTAGAGTTGAGCTGTGCTCCACAGCATTTTCAATGACTCAATATTTGGAAGTAGATTACCAGGCCTTTCTTCTGAGGCGTATCTAGATAGCTGGTGTTAAATGTTAAGTATCTCCAAATAAAGTCAATCCAGAATTACACTTATGTTGCCACAATTTAAGTCAAAGTAAGGGAAAGGTACTTTTCTTCCACTCAAAAAATTCAATTCAATTCCACTCAAGCACCTTCTTGTACAGATATGGGCTCAATGCTAAGCTAGAAACTAAAGAGTAAGGGGTTTCAGCCAAATTATCTTTTTCATTATGATTGTAAATGTTTTTTCTTGGTTTCCGTGAAAGATGACTCAAATACAGCCATGCCATTTTAGGAAATTTAAAATGCCATCTCAAAATATTTAGATGTATTCAGAGTGAAGCACTGAAAGGACATCAGAAATAACACTGACTTACGAATTCTTAAATATCAGAAATTACAGATGCCAGATTCATCATTCAACCATTTTAAACACAGTAGCTTTTTTAGTATATTTTTCTGCTTCTGGATTTCTCATAGTCTTCAACTTCCTAAGCGGACAGAGAAAACTGACCAGGTTTCTGCACTGGCTAACAATACCTGCAATGAGCAGCGAATCCATCCTGGCAGGGGGCTGGGGTGGCTTGAAGAGTTTAGACAGGTCCTCCTCGGGGAGCGGGGGTTCTCCTCGACTCTGGCGCTGCATATTCTCCTGCTGGCGTCGCTGCTGATACTAAAATTCAGAGAGAAAAGGATTTCGTTATTTTTCTCCACTTCAAGAAGAAGAAAGACCTCCCTCACTGATGCAACCAGCAAAACCCTATTGCTCTGAACTCCAATTTCAGTTTTATAAACTGTAACCATTGGTAATTCTTGCTTCCAAGTAGCTAAATATGGCAACGGTCCAATAAATCTCCCTTATTGTAAACTCTACTGTCACTCTGAGCTAGAAGTGTCTATAACTAATTCAGAAAAACAAAACTGGCATATAAGTAACAGGGACTTAAAAGGCAAAGAAGCTTGTGATTGGTGAGTGAAACGGAGTGAGCTTACCATTTATTACAATGGGGTAAATGACAGCATTACACAGACCCTAACTTTAATAACTAAGTAATGAACTACTACACTGGGGAATTCTTTCAGCTTTATCCCTACTGAAATAAAATAACAATTCTGATGATATTATCATTGTTATTTTTATTATTATTACTATCCTTAATAAGAGATAAGCATCTGCTCTGTGTCTTGGCTAAGAAAGAAAACTAGCTCAGATGATGCTTCAAAGACTGGATTCCTATGATTCTCTGAAAAGAAGGTGGGAAAAAATACGTATTTTTTAAAATAAAGATAGTCCTCGAATTATGATGTATTCAAATTAAGACAAATTGCACTTAGGATCATCCTTTTTTTTCTTTTTCCGGGGGCGGGAGGTATATCCCATCATCAGTAATATGTACTACATACAATGTTGCAGTGTGCAATTTGCTGATGTTATCATTCCCATGCCAACCACCAAAGACTGGATTTATAAAGATGCTGTTAGGAGATGTCGAGTCAATTCAGACTCATAGCGACCTTGAGTACAACAGAATGAAACACTGCCTGGGGTCCTGCACCATCCTCACAATCGTTGCTATGTTTAAACCAATTGTTGCAGCCACCATGTCAATCCATCTCGCTGAGGGTCTTCTTCTTTTTCACTGACCCTCTACTTTACCAAGCACGACGTCCTTCTCCAGGGACTGGTCCCTCCTGATAACACGTCCAAAGTAGCAAGACGTCTTTTCATCCTCCCTTCTAAGTAGCATTCTGGCTGTACTTCCAATGAAAGATTTGTTTGTTCTTTCGTAAATCCATGTTATATTTAATATTCTTCATCAACACCGTAATTCAAAGGGATCAATTCTTCTTTGGTCTTCTTTATTCATTGTCCATCTCTGCCATGCATATGAGATGACTGAAAATACCATGGCTTGGGTCAGGTGCACCTTAGTCCTCATAGTGACATCGTTGTTTTTCAACACTTGAAAGAGGTCTTTTGTACCAGATTTACCCAATGCAATCCGTCCTTTGATTTCTCAAGTGCTGCTTCCATGAGTGTTGATTGTGGAGCCAAGTAAAATGAAATCCTTGACAACTTCAGTATTTTCTTCATATATCATTATGTTGCTTATTGGTCCAGTTGTGAGGATTTTTATGTTGAGGTGTAATCCATACTCAGTGCTTTAGTGTTTGATCTTCATCAGTAGGCACTTCAAATCCTCTTCCCTTTCAGCAAACAAGGTTGTGTCATCTGCATATTACAGGCTGTTAATTAGTCTTCCTCCAAACCTGATGCCGCACTCTTCTTCACAGAGTCTGGCTTCTCAGATTATTTGCTCAGCATACAGATGGAGTAAGTAAGGTGTAAGAATATAACCCTGACACACACCTTTTCTGATTTTAAACCATGCAGCATCCCCTTGTTCTGTTCGAAGGACTGCGCCTTGGTCTATGTACAGATTCCACATGAGCACAATTAAGTGTTCTGGAATTCCCATTCTATGCAATGTTATCCATAATTTGTTATGATCCACACAGTCAACTGCCTTTGCATAGTCAATAAAACACAGGTAAACATCTTTCTGGAATTCTCTGCCTTCAGCCAAGATCCATCTAACATCAGCAGTGATATACCTTGTTCCACGTCCTCTTCTGAATCTGGCTTGAATTTCTGGCAGTTTCCTGGAGAGGTACTACTGCAACTATTTTTGAATGATCTTAAGTAAAATTTTACTTGTGTGTGATTATTAACGATATTGTTCAATAGTTTCCACATTTGGTTGGATCACCTTTCTTTGGAATGGGCAGAAATATGGGTCTCTTCTAGTTGGTTGGCCAGGTAGCTGTCTTTCAAATTCTTGGCACAGCGCTTCCAGCATTGCATACATTTGTTGAAACGTCTCAATTGGTATTCCATCAGTTCCTGAAGCCTTGTTTTTCACCAATGCCTTCAGTGTAGCTTGGACTTCTTCCTTCAGTACCATCAGTTCTTGATCACATACTATCTCCTGAAATGGTTGAACACTGATCAATTCTTTTCAGTCCAGTGAATCTGTGTAGTCCATCTTCTTTTGATGCATCCTGTGTAGTTCAATATTTTGCCCAAAGAATCCTTCAATAATGCAATTTGAGGCTTGAATTTTTTCTTCAGTTCTCTCAGCTTGAGAAATGCCAAGCATGTTCTGCCCTTTTGGTTTTCTATCTCCAGGTCTTCGCACACTGAATTATAATACTTTTTCTTCTCGAGCCACCCTTTGAAATCCTCTGTTCAGCTCTTTTACTTCATCATTTCCTCCTTTTGCTTTAGCTACTCTACGTTCAAAGAGTAACTTTCAGAGTCTCTTCTGACATCCATTTTGGTCTTTTCTTTCTTTCCTGTCTTTTTAATGACCTTTTGCTTTCTTCATGTATGATGTCCTAGATGTCATCCCACAACCTGTCTGATCTTCGGTCATTAGTGTTCAATAGAGTCAAATCTATTCTTGAGATGGTCTCTAAATTCAGGTGGGATATACTCAAGGTCGTTCTTTGGCTCTCCTGGATTTGTCTTAATTTTCTTCAAATTCAGCTTAAACTTGCATAAGAGCCATTGATAGTCTGTTCCACAGTCGGCCTCTAGCCTGGTTCTGACTGATGATATTGAGCTTCTCCATTGTCTCTTTCCACAGACATAGTCGATTTGATTCCTGTGTATTCCATCCCAGCGAGGTCCACATGTATAGTCGCTGTTCATGTTGCTGAAAAGAGGTTATTCGCAATGAAAAGTTGTCGGTCTTGCAAAATTCTATCATGCAATCTCCTATGTCATTTCTGTCACCAAGGCCGTTATTTTCCAACTACTGATCCTCCGTCTTTACTTCCAACTCTTGCATTCCAATAACCAGTAATTATTAATGCATCTTGACTGCATGTTTGATCAATTTCAGACTGCAGAAGCTAGTAAAAGTGTTCAATTTCTTCATTTATCGAATTAGTGCTTGGTGCATAAATATGAACAATAGCCACATCAACTGGTCTTCCTTGTAGGTATATGGATATTATCTCACTGACAGCGTTGTACTTCAGGATTGATCTTGAAATGTTCTTTTTGATGATGAATGAGACACCATTCCTCTTCATTTTGTCATTCCCGGCATAGCAGACCATATGATCGTCTGATTCAAAATGGCCAAAACCAGTTCATTTCAGCTCACTAATGCCTAGGATATTGATCTTTTTGTGTTCCATTTCATTTTTGACTACTTCCAATTTTCCTAGATTCATACTTCGTACATTACACATTCTGATTATTAATGGATGTTTGCAGCTGTTTCTTTTCATTTTGAGTCATGCCACAACAGCAAATGAAGGCCCTGAAAACTTCACTCCATCCACATCATTAAGGTTGACTCTTTTGAGGAGGTAGCTCTTCCCCAGGTCGGATTTTGAGTGCCTTCCAACCTGAGGGGCTCATCTTCTACCACTGTATCAGAAAATGTTCTGCTGTTATTCATAAGGTTTTCACTGGCCAATTTTTTCAGAAGTAGACTGCCAGGTCCTTCTTCCTAGTCTGTCTTCATCTGGAAGCTCCACTGAAACCTGTCCATCATGGGTGACCTTGCTTGTATTCGAAATACCGGCGGCATAGCTTTCAGCATCACAGCAATACACAAGCCACTACACTACAACAAACTGACAGACGAGTGGTGGATTTATAAAGATACTGATAATAAAAGGCAGTAATAATGAAAACTAAAAAAAAAAAAAAAAGGAGGTATTTGACTTATGTCAGAACTGACTCATGATGGAGTCATCGGAATAGAACACCATCTTAAGTTGGGAACTACCTATATATATTTTATCTGTATGTGTGTGTGTTGTAAATCAACTGGAAACTACAGATCAATTATAGTCAAGAGCTAATACATAAAACCTTTGAAAGCCGGAATCTGTGTAAGGAGGAAACCTGTCAGAGAGGGAAAATTCAAATCTTTTCCACTAGAAGGGGGAGATAGAAAAGTAGTAAGACTGCACCCTGCCAGAAGTGGAAAACATGCCAAACCCGGAAAAAAAAGGCAGTCTCGTTGAGTTCTGGCTTTCACAGGTTTCACTGTGTTTGTGAGTTTCTTGCAACAACAGAGGAAACAGTATCTTACACATAGGCAAGTAATGAGAAACCAAGGTGGGTTAGTAAAAATTTAGTCCTTGGATTCCTATGAAAATTGAAAGGACAGCTCTTCCTAAAGAAGAAGAGTAACCTGTTTTGCAAAGATTCTTGTAGTCTTTTATGGGGTATGAGAGTAACATGAGATAAATCTTGAATGGTGCTGGTCTGAATAAATGTAAAATTTTGCTAAATTTAAAGATATTAGAATTCCAAAAAGTTATCTGTAAATTTGGTTTCCAGAATCAACTGTCTCAGAGATGGGAGATATTCACTTTGATACCACAGGCTAGTCCTTTACCTACATGAAGGACCAGTCAGAGAACAGAATCAAGCTGGGTTATCAGAGACTTCGAAACACATCTCTTCAGTTAAAGAAGATACTTTACAAATTTATGCTTTCTCAATTCTAAATATGGTAAAAACAATGTATTTTAAATTTTACTAAATGTAGGAACTCTAATATTTAGAATTTTTTAACACACTATTCTCAGAACTACTTAGTTGTGCTTAGAATTCTATATTAACAGCACCTAGTTTAAAGTTCGTTTTAAGAAACACAATAGTCAAACACTATTTTCACAGATAAACATTGTAGAATTAACTTATCTATGAATCAAATGCTAAGAACATTTTAGAGCAATACAGTCCAAAAACAATGTTCCAGGAACTCTGAAAATCCTGTGGCCTTCAGGCAACACTAATAAAGAAAAGGTTAAATGGCCACAGCATCATATATGTGCATGTGAGAATATGCAGGTAATTCTAGCGTTTTCATCTGTATTATACTATCTATTTCACAGCAGTTGGTCTATTATTTCCTATCAAAATTGCTTCCTCTTAATCACAGTTGCTCAGTTTTTCAAATGAACTGAAGATTACTGACTATGCTGCAATGAGTCACTACCAACCCAATTATAGCTGGTAAAGAAATGAGCTGTGACATTTTGGAATCTCTTTCCCTCTGCTTTACTCAATACATGTACCTCTTATCTGCATAACTTGGGCATCATAATCTGAGCTTAATACACCAATTGTCTTAAGATAGGCATTTTCAAGTCCAGCTTGTAGATAATATATTAGGAACATACAATACTATATAAAGAAAAATACATAGAAACAATATTTAGAAAAAAAAAATCTTTGTAAATATGACACAGTCACTAGCTAACAGTCAATGATTTACCAAAGATAATTTAGATCATTTTGAAGATGACTCTTGAAGTGTCATACTTAGAGAAATGAATTCGATGATGTTTGTTGAATTTTTACATAATACGAACCTGATGTTTCTGCTGCTGCTGTTTACTAGTGTTTCTCATGTACGTGTTATATTTGATGATATCTTGGCTCATTTCATCCACTCTGTCCATCAGCAACTGTAGATTCTTCCCCAAATGACTGCTGAAATGTAAAGTAAATATACTGACATGTTGTACCTCAAATTATGGTTTTGCCATTGCTCTAAACAATTCTGAGTTACTAAATGGATCTGCCTTTTGATACAAGAATGAGAGCACATACACACATAAAATCAGGGGTAGAGGAAAGAATCTGAGTCAGCCTGTTATTAATCTTTCCATGTTGAAGCCACACCTGTACCACCGGTATCTGAAACAGCTGTTTCTTACCGTCAGAGCACACATACGCTAGGATAGCAACTGTTACAACTACCAGATAAAATATCTATAGAGTATATTTTCTTAATAACCAAATTTAACTCAAACTCAGAAGTCCTGAACACTTTTCCTTAACATGCCCGAGTTTAATTGTGCTCCAGGGCATGTAAATGAGTAGTCATAGGAAAAGAAGAACCAAATAAACAGTGGGATTGGCCGGTGAGGAGACACAGACCCTTTCATTTTCACCAATGAAAGACTGAGGCCCAAAGAGCTATACGAAGTACAAGAAATGTCATAAGGAACTACATGATTAGTTGTTAAACACATCATTTATGGAGGGAAAGGTCACTACCAATCCTGTGACTAGAGGTTGTCAGGGGAGGAAACAGGGGGAACAGTGGCAATGGAGAAAAACAAAAAGAGAGGGACTGCCATATATACAGAGAAAAGTCTATTATTTATACCCAAATCTTTAATCTTAGAGACTGACTATACAACGTTTTTAGTAATGAAAAAGACATCGCTAGAACAGACCCCCTCCCCCACCAAATAAATGTTTTTAATGTAAAGTACTAATATTATGTCCTGTGTATTGCTGTTGTTGTTTAGGTACCGTCAAGTCAGTTCTAACTCATAGCAACCCTATGTCAAACAGAACGAAACACTGCCTTGCACCATTCTCAGAATCATTGCTATGTTTGAGCTCATTGTTACAGCCACTGTATCAATCCATTATGTGCTGTAAGCATACATAAGAATAATGAAAGAACACTGCCACACACACAGATATGTGAACTTTGATCATTTCACATAACTTATACTAAAATAAATCTCTTCAGAAATATATTCAATCAGAAATACTAAAAAAACTACACAGCACAGGCCTTGAAGGGCACAAGAAATTAACTATGCATAACCATTTCACTGATGACATTCACAGGAAATCAGATCAATTACCAAGAGCAATTTTATGGGGAATCTTTTCAGTACCAGTTCAACTAGAACACCGAAACA
The DNA here is from genome assembly GCF_000243295.1 of Trichechus manatus latirostris. Taxonomy (NCBI): domain Eukaryota; kingdom Metazoa; phylum Chordata; class Mammalia; order Sirenia; family Trichechidae; genus Trichechus; species Trichechus manatus. The sequence continues at coordinate 4,918,801 of NW_004443958.1, forward strand.
GGGAATTACTGTTAGGAATTTCAATAATATAGAATTTTCTTTTACTGCCGAGGAAACAAAGAACTGAAAACAGATAACTTAAACAGATGTGTACCAGGACATGGAGTGATAAGTCTGCTCTGGCTACGGTATCAACTCACCCTTATTATTTTTATATATGATGTCTACCCTCTAGTTTATTTTTTTAAAGAGGAAATAAAAACAGAATTGTTTTTCATGTGTGAAAAGCTGAAGGCTTATGTAACACATTTTTTTAAAAATTAATAAAGGCTATTATGGAATAACCATTAGAACTTTCATCTAATAAAATTAAAAATTTGGAGGGTTTTTTTTTTTTTTTTTAATTAAAGGGAATGTGGTATGTTTTATTCATAGTGTAGAACAAATTTATCAGGTAAATCAAAGAACTGGTATCCAAATATAGGTTGTGTAAGGCAAGACCAAGCAAATGTTTAAGGAGCTGCTTAACAATGATTTCTGGTGAGGTGTCTCACAAAAATTTTTATGGCAACTGGCCGACCACCATCACACTACTAGTATTAGAAATTAAAAATTTAGATGTACAAAAGTTACATTTGAGTCTTTTCCTACTATACATAAAAGTAAAATGTAAAAGATAAAAACTATAACGAAGTATTTGTCTAGAGCTTCGTTGCTATGGCGAACTGGGAACATTTTCCTGGCTATTATAAATGCTGCTTTAGACAAACAGACATTACAGACCAGCTCTTTGGTAATGTCAAAGCCCAGGAGAGTTTTATTTGTTTTGATGCTCAATAAAGGAAGCTTGGGAAAAGGTGAAGACATGGATTATACAAGCAAAAGCTTTCATGTAGTAAATTTAAAGCAAGAAAATTATAACTATATACTTAATACATCAAATTATAACCCTGCATGCTGAAAAAGGTTCTTAAATGCTTTAAATACAGGTGCGTCAAATGTGTTTATAAAAGCAATAAAGAAAAATATGAATTTCTAAAATAGACAAATGAAAAGATCATTATGAATATATGTTTGCAGTCAAACAGTACAGTCTTTGGTGCCAAAATTAGCCTTGTGACCTGATGGTATCACTTAGCACTTCGTCTACCACTCAGTTGCCATCTCCCTCCCCCGTAAAGACTTTCTAGTAGCCCTCATGATGGACCCATGCAATGGAAGGTGACATTCCAACCACAGCCCTATCCATACTGAACGCGAAGAAGAACACTGGCCTCTGTGGTCCTTCTGGGTTTATCTCACTTCCCTTATACTGGGGAAGTTGAAAATCTGCATGTTCTTGTGTGCTTCTATCTGAAACAATTAGAACTTTGATAAAAATAATTGAGCTTCTGCACCAAACTTGTTGCTTAAGAAAATACAATTTATTTCTTTCAGTCATTCAACATATATACTGACTAATCACCTACTCTGTCCATCTAATTTTAGACTTGTAGCAGGTCAGCTGCTAGCCATTTCCCACCACACAAAAACATATTTAAGAGGATATATACATGACTCTGTTCACATATCTGTTAAAAGCAACAGGTGAGGAGAAAGTAATCATCAATTCCATAAAGGGAACAATCTGTTTTGGAACAACTCAGTCAGCACTATACCAGTGTTAATATATATATAATATCTTGGCAACTAGGTAGCTAAAGCAGTCACATTAGAGGAAACTTGTCACTATTGTCTAAGATGGTAAAAGCCAGTGTTAGGTTAAGAAAATTCAAATTTTAGTTGAAAACTCAAACGACTGGAAGCTTACAACTGACATAATCTTCGTCTGAGCAAGGGCAAGTGCAACCGGTAAAAGAAAGAAGCAGTTCTGTCTCCTGAGTGTTATTAAATATCCAGACACAGTACCATAAGCCTCTGGGGACAGTATACAATAAATAAACCTCAGCCAAATCACCACCACCACCACCACCCCCAACCCAGGGGCATTTACAGTATCACAGCACAAATGATACAGCAAATGGTTCTCAGAACATGAGCACTTAGTATTCCAACACTGTTCACTTTATCAGTCTGGCGTTTTTCCTGGTATCTTAACAAGGCCCGACAAGTACTACATGTTGTTACATACATCTTACTAACCTCAAAATGTTCTTAAGTAATTTTTTTCTTGTTTTGTAAGTAAAGTATATGTAAAAGAATCTTGTGCAGGAAGTGACAGTGTTCAAGAGGGACTTTTCATTAGGCAGGGCTACTTACCTGCTTGCAAGGCTGAGCAATTCATGTTTATCTGCTACAGCTGACTTCTTCTCTAGCTCCCACATTAGGACGTTGATCAGATGTGAATTTTTTATTACAATCGGCACTTCTTCAAACATGTGCTCGAAGGTGATATTTGCCTTTTTCAATCTGTGAAGCATGTTAAAAACACTTTACTCTGGTGGTCAGAAGTAGGTATTAAATTGACTGCTTCATACATTTTACCTAAATACAAACCTTCTCCAGGATCTTTATGTTTCATTAGCAAGCATCTTTTTAAAAAGGGAGAGAAACTAGAGTTTTAGTCAAGTATAAGCTGAGTGTTCTGAATAACTCTGAAAATGATCTGAGTTTTGAACTATTAAGCCTGAAAATAAGATTCTTACCCCCAAAAAAAAAACAAACCTATTCATTCTTTATAATCAGGTGTCTTTAAATTTCATTGCTACTGAAATATAAATATCATAGAAAGGTATGCTAAACAATCTATGTCTAAAACATTTTTTAAAAGTAAATAGCAAAAGAGAGAATACCCCCGTTCTTGAAAAGTTCACTTTAGAAGCCTACTGAACTAAAGAGATTAACAACTAGCGAAACAGTCACAGGATACTCCACATACAATGGTTCAGGACACAGCACAAACGCAGCTTCTCATAGTTTAGTTGTAACTACCATACCCAGGAACAGTTCATTTTAAATTCTTTGCGCCTTAATTTCTTTTGGGGTCAAGTGAGAAAACAGCAATGAGTTGTCCTAAATGAAGTCAAAACCATTAACTTTGATTTAATAAATAAAATTCCTATAATTAACAGAAAATAAAAGGATTTAAAAAAAAAAATTTAATGTAATTATTCCAATGCCATAAAGTAGGACGACAAACTAGCTCTATCAATTAGTTCTCTTCACGTTATTGGAAATTCTCAAGTCATATTATTGGAAATTCTTAAATTTCTAATAAGCTGCACTCTTTACCAAATCCTTAAAATGTTTATATCTTTCCCACTCCCTCATGAAACAGGAGCTCAGAAAGGAAGACATACAGCTCACAACTGCTCCGACACACAGCTTACAATCTGACAGTCTCTGATCACTCTTTCCATCTTCCTTTACGCAATCATTTATTCCTTCAAATTCGGTAGCTAATTAATTCTCACCCTAACAAAATTCGCCCTTGGTGAGAAAAACAGATGGGACATTCCATAAAAAAATAGTTTAAACATGGAAAGGGAGAAATTAAGTGACTCTTGGCCACGCAGAAAACTTCTCCAGTCCACGTGGCAAAAGTGTTACCACACCACCAGCGAGGACTCAATAAATGTGGCAAACAAAAATTTTAAAAGAAAAGTGCCAAACTTTTACCATACGCCTTCACAAACCCAAAACACTTACGCTTCAGGAGAAAAATCCTTCTCTTTACAAACTTCCATCAGCTTAGGAGTCAGTCTGTATGCCTTCAGCGAGAGAGACCCTTGGGCAGTTTTTATGGGATCTCAAATAAGGAAAAGAAAAAAAAATTACTAAGAATTTGTCACTACCAGTGCTCAAACAACACTGATTTGGGGCACATTTTGTTATTTATCACACAGTCTTTGCAAAATAAAGATCAAAATAAAAAATAATCAGAACATAATTTGAAACAGATCCAACCCATTTTAGCAAACCAGTTAGTGAAAATTTAGGGTCCTAGCTATCCTACATATAATAGGTAGAATAATTTCCTCCCTGAAATAAAAACAGAAGACTCAAAATACAGTTGTGTTATTTTCAAATCAATTCCTCAGCTAGAACCAGGAATTCATCTTACAGAATTAGGAGAAAAAATTGATGAATATTAAACATGAAAATTCACTGCATGCATTTCTGTAGTTCTGTATTTTAAAATGAACAACCCTGCAAAGAAAATTTATTCATTCTAATAATCACTGTTCAACTTTCTTAGTTAAAATGGATTCTGAAAACAGAATGACTAAAGTCAAACTGCTATCACAAAGTGTCTTTTTAGTTGTAGAGAAACTAATTTTATCCAAACTAACTGCTTAAACACTCCGTGAGTAAGAGAGCTTAACACTTGCTGCATGATAATGGCTCCGGCACGCCAATATTCGCCTAAAACCTGTGTTAACATTCATGTTGTCTGAAACTTAACACAGTGAAACTTTTAGCAATAGGTGCTAAAGTAAAAACAAAAATAGACTGAAACAAGTGGAAAATTCATCAAGGTCTGATGATGCAACGTTTCCAGCCAATATAAGTACGCTTTAACAACTTGTTCTTTACTGTAATCCAATTGTTAACATACTGAAACAATTTTGGGGCAGCTCATAAGATTGATCGTATTCATTAGTATTTTTTCTGACAGATACTCAGGACGTTACATTTACTTCTCAGCTGGAAACTATATGCAAGTCTGCCAGATACGGCAAACTGTGAGTGTTTGGGGAGGGGGAAGGCTATAAAGCTGTTAAATTGCCTACAGTTCTGATACAGCACAGAACATCTGGTCTGGAGAGCTTGAGGAAACACCATTAAATAGGCCGAAAAGAAAAAAATCTTTGTGCTAAGAAACAGTCCAGGTTTTGTACGCTGCTGTCAGAGGCATTAAAAAAAAAAAAAAAAAAACTTGGCAAGCTGTGTTATGATTGGTCAGTCACGTACAGAGCCAGACACTCCAGCAATCGGGGTTTGTTAGACATCTGGTCTAGTTCCACCAGCTCCTGCAATGAGGGAGGGGAGATGGAGGAATAAAAATGAAGCAGCTACTCCAGCATTCCAAAACGTACACATCAGGGCTCTGATAGCAAGAAAAATAAACAGAAAGAAGGAAACCCTGTCTAGACTTAGCTGCTGCTGAGGCTGCTGCAGAAACAGGGTTGGTATTTACTTGAGAAGCCCTGCCAGGCTGCTCTTAGAGGCAAAAAGACAGAAAGCAAAAATAGTAGTAATAATATTAAGGGAAGAAAAGAATAATAAAGGAACCTCCCACTAACCGTAAATGAGAACGACAGATTCTTCAATGGCATGCTGGTAACTGAACTGAGAATCCAGGAGCGCCCGGGTGACGAACGAGCCATAGTATGTGGACTGGTACCAGCCCACGTGGAGATGATCAATGTTTACATGGCGAAGGCTCCGCATCATTTCCATCTGATACTGGACTAGATGTCAAGCAGGGCGGAATAAAACAAACAAACAAAAAAAACTATTTAATGATGTTAATATTAAAAATAAGCCTTTTTGGAAATAAATTTCTATGGAACTGTTTATTAGCTATAGGCAATAGGCTTCAGATTCAACAATTCATGCAGCCACATACAAAGAAAACAAAATTAAGCTTTCAAATCACTGGGGCTTTCCTTTTTTTTCCTCTAATAAAAAACCATTTTATAGAAAGGTTATTAAAAATACAATATTAATGCCTTGTTCTAAATAAGAAATTATTACCTGTGGTTCCCACTCCCCGTTTTTAAACTCAGAAAATAGTAAAGGTTTAAGAAAATATCTGTTTAATTAATAAACTGGTTGTAAGAAGTTGCATTTGCATTAATAAGTAAGAAAAGTTATCAATCTCTTCTTCAATGCAGCTCTTAGAACTGAAAAGTTAAAACCTTCAGTAAAACTAATGGGGAAACAGCTATCACATTAAATATAAACAGGATACAGGCTGTAGCTAATTTAAAATGTAAGAATTCATTTCTGCCTTCATCTGGTGCCCCCTACTGCATATGCTAAATTTTAAAATGAACGTGTTTCTCTTGTCTGTGTGTTCCTTTGTGTTAAGTAACACTTTTTTTCATCAGAACAGTTAATAAAGTTACATTTTAATCACCATATATGGAAAGAAAAGTTTTAGTTACTCTCAGTTTTGTCAAATGACTATAATGTATGTTATTGACTTAGAGCAGTACTAACTAGAAAAATAGGTGCAAATAGACAATATACGAAACAAGACACCAAAGCAAAAAGCAATTACAGTCCAATAACAGTAGATACAGCATAAAATTCTATACTCAACATAATATCCAAGCTACTCCTATTATAACAAATGCATGACCATGCTCAATAAACATATGTGCTTAATTAGGAAGTTAACCATTTTATTTTCAAATGTCTTAATTAGTTTTTAGCTAAAGTAACGTTCTGTCATTTCCATGGTTATAACGGTACTATGGTTTTACAGAGCAAACAAGATTCAGTGTTGTAAAGTATAAAAGAGCCTTCCTCATATGGACATGGTCTTATTTTTCAACACCTGTTGTTATCAGGCAAATAAATTATATATCTGCTTATTCTAAAGATTATATTTCTCACGATAAAAGATGATACTACTCAAGAATTAATGTATCTTCTTAGTTTTTCTTTTGTTATTTAGCAAAGCTAGAGAAAAGGAAAGACCCAAACAAAGTTCTACTCTCACTCGCTGCAGGAACCTTCTTAGGCCCGTGGCAAAGTTGCAACAAAGCTAGAAGATGTCTACACTGTCAACATGTACACCAGCTTAAGCGAGTCTATTTTGAAAGTGGATTTATTCATCCTGAAAAAGGGGAGAAAGTTAATATAGAGATAGTTTGACTACCATTATTTCTTTTGTTCTTTGTTTTTAAGGGTCTGGGAGAAAGGGGTGATATCCAACACTTTTATATACCAAACCAGTGTTTCTATAGATTGTTAATAAAATGAGAAAGCAAAGTCATACAGCCCATGTTATATTTTAAACCACTATTGAAAACACCACAACCTTAGAAATCAATTTTACACATAATATGATGATCTCAAGCAGCAGCAGCAGCAGTATAAAATTAATACTCTAATCTTCCTATATCAGTTACCCTTTTACCTTAATCCTTTCTCTCTCTGGCATATACGAGAATCTGCCCTAGCTAGTTTAATAGATTTATATCAACCACGCGAATTTGGGAAGTGGTATAGAATCAATGTTAAGGTCTCTTTCTGCTTTAAAATGTCATGATTCTTTTAACTTGAAGTAAAATAACTGATGTGAGAAATAAACTTTAATCAAAATTAACTTCCAAATGAAAAGTTTCAATACCACCAAAAAAAAAAACCAGGGGCTAGAACACAATTTGCTGTTTATTCTAAAGATATAAGAAAGAGATACTGGGCAGAGATTGTCAAGCAATTGACAGTAAAAACACGATTTTATTGAACGATCTTAAAAAAAAAAAAAAAAACAGTACTTACGAAACATCTGTTACTATACAATTTATCGATAACATTAGCAGAAGTTAGAGTCTACCAACTTGCATAGCAGAAAGACGACTTGTCATCTAGAGATCTAGCTCTGAGATATCCCACAGACTTCCTGTCTAGCTACCATCTTTCTCTTGTGCTCAGCTTTCCCATCTCCAAAAAGATCAGAGAGCTCTTTCCAGTCAAAATGTTACCACTCCAAATTATTCACTGAATATTCTAATTATAAAAAATGGTTTCTCTATTAGCTAAGGCAGGGCCTTCAGTAGGCATTCATATTTAAAATAAAAATACATATAAATTTTATAAATAAAAATGCATTTCTCTGAGAAGTATTCTGCAATCTTGCTAAATCTCCCCTCAAATAACCTGAATACAACAGATTTCATAATAGCATTTTTAGCCTACAAAGGGTAAAAGCCTAAGATTGATAGCAAACCACCAAATTCCTCTTCATCCAGTCTTATCCACATTATAGCCCCCCAGATAAGGATGAAAAGGAAGCGTTTCTTTAAGCCAGGAAAGAGAGCGATATTAAGGACCATGACATGGCAGAGTTATCACTGCTCCAATGTATTTACTTCCAGGGACTAAGGAGTGGGGAAATGAGCTACTATATTATTGGGGGTGGGTGGCTTCCATTTTCTTCTTCCACAACTTAGAAAATCAAGGCATACAAGTTTTTACAAGGCTTTAAACAAACTTATTTATAAGGTCATACTGATGACCTAAATACTTTGGATGAGTATTAAAATTTAACAGTTAAGAGCAATGACAGATGAGTTGATGAAATTGTTTTTAAAAATCTACAGTGCACTGGAATTTCACTACTACACAATAAAATAATGTGACATTCCAGGACATTCTCTGTCTTGGTTTGGTCTTACTCCTCACCTCAATTTTAAAAATTAAAAAATAAAAGAAACATTTTTTTTTTTAAATAAAAATGAGTATCCTGTCTCTCAGAGGCATCACAGAGAGAAAGGAAGGACGTGAAAGGAACTGATCCTGGAAAACGTGGGCGTGGTAATGCTCCAAAAATGCAGCTGGGATGCACTGAGGCCCAGTCCTTGCTGGGGCTGCTCAAATGAGGCTTCAATAAATGTACTGCTCAAAAAGAGGTCAATATGATTTAATAAAATAAAGAAAGAAGTGATGTTATTTCTACTATCAACAAACCAAGGAAGCAGAGACACAAATCATAAAATACCAAGTAAATTGCTTTGTATCGGCAGACTTCTAGGTCGGTGTCCTTGTTTTAGTGTTGACACAGACTGTGATCCCTGCCTACCTGCACCCCCACTTCTTCCCTCCTCCTCCACCCAAGTTTTCAAAAGGTACAAAATCAAACCCTGCAAAAATGCTTCCTGGTAAAGCTAAGTAGGTTCACCCACTGCACAGCAAACTCTCACTTAGCTAAACTGTCTCAAAAACGTGCTCCCGGCGGCCACCACCGATCAACTGGTCAGAGCTGCCACACCAGCTGACACCTGTTTATCCCCTCTGGCCTATGGTAGACACAAGGGAAAAAATCATGAAATGTTGACACTCCAGTTTGTTTTGCACAGGAAATAAGGAATGAGCACTCCAGATTCTAATCTCCCAGGCTAATGTCACTGCTTTTGTGGCTACCCTGGTATCTCTCTCAGAAGTTATATTGGGAGTTAAGGACAAGATGAAAGCGGACTGGGAGGGGAGGCTTATGACATCTGGAAGTGGCTGTGACAATACTCTGTTATAGATCACAGACCAGTGAATGTACATTAGTGCTATCTGCCTTCTCATCCCTAGCTGGTCCTCACTTTCCTGGGCTGGTGCTTTAAAAGAAGGGTATAAAAGATATAGCCAGGCCCGGATACAGTTCACTTCTATCTAGCTTAAAGAGTACCTAATACTTCAGAAGGAAGAGAATCACAACAAAAGAAACAAAAAGGGAAAGGAGAAGGAAAAGATTTGTTCCCTGGTATAAAGTGCCCTAATTCCCTATTGCTGAGTTCATGAAGATCAATGAAGTACAGAAATAAATATTTATTGGCAACTTTGTAGAGTTGGTCAGTAATTTGACACTTCCATTTTGTTCTGAAGTTCTCATTATTTAACAGAAGCCCAAGCAGCAGTTTTCAACCAATGACATTCGCTCCTGAGTTAATGGATAAACGTTCCTAGGGAACTTCCTAAAGTTAAATGGCAAGGGGAAATTTTTTTTTGGAGGGGTGACTATTTTAAAATTTATGATAATGTTCAACAGAAGGGTTTAGAATTGTGTAATGAGAATGTTAGGAAAGAACCTTTTTTAAAGCATTCTCAGTTTAAAAGCAAACACCCTACCAACTGAAGAGGAACAGTACACAGCAAATGAATTTCAAAGACAAACTGGTAGTTACCACTAAGCCAACTTCAAATTACTAATACAAAAGCTGCACTTAGATGCAATTGAGGTGGTGCTGCAAAATTTGGAAGGATTATAAAAATGAGCTTTAGTTTTAGAAATCTCTTCAACCTCTACAATTGTCTTAATTGGTTAAGCCTCTCCCAAGCAAAGGACAGCCTGGTTTACAACACTAACTGTTCCAACTCTGGCACCGGTATATTCATATTCACTTTTTCCAGATACCCTCTTTGCAAAACAGTCAATTTTAAAGCACCTAGAGCTAAAACTGTCTTAACTGAGGCAGGCTGCCCAATAACTATTCCTTTAAAAAATCTACCACACTTTCTCTTGTTTTATCTTCAATTATGAAAACACTGACAATAATATGTTATCTTACTTTAAAATGCTGTATCTGGAGTTACACTGGCATACACCGAAAGGCAAGTATATGGTTTGAGCTCTCCTGAGGATGACTGGGAAGGACAGTGGATTACGAACTTTATTGTTCTGTGAGAAGATTAACCAGTATTCTTTTTACCTTAAACTCCTCATCCCCGTTTTTAAAATCACCTTTTTTATTTCATTATTTTAAGTGAACCCTCATGAAATGGAAACCCTGGTGGCGTAATGATTAAGTGCTACAGCTTACCAAAAGGTCAGCAGTTTGAATCCACCAGGCACTCCTTGGAAACTCTATGCAGCAGTTCTAGTCTGTCCTATAGGGTCACTATGAGTCGGAATCAACTCGACAGCACTGGGTTTGGTTTTTGGTCCTCACGAAATACAATTTTTCACTGAAAAAATAGGAACAATGAATTGTCCACATTTGGCTAGGCTAGGATGAGCTAAGAGTAGGAAGTTAAAGCTGTAGCATACTCTAAAACTGAGATCTGTCTAGCAGATTAAGGGTGGTGAGAAGTGTTTTATAGATGTCTTATTAGGTTATCCAGGCACTTTAAAAAAGCAAAGTAACTTAATTTAAATTTTAAAAATTAAAGTCAATTTAATGGACCTACTGTCTTATTTAATGACTTAAGTTTACCAAATAAATCCAAATTATTTTTTAAATATACATAAACATAGCCTGGAGGGAAAGTGGGCAGACAGGCACCAGGGGAAAAAACTAGCCCTTATTGAACACTTAGGGAGAACTAGTGACACAGTGGTTAAGCATTCGACTGTTAACCGAAAGGTCGGCGGTTCGAACCCACCTGCTGCTGCTCCGTGGAAGAAAGATGGGACACTGCTTCTGTAAAGATACAGCCTTGAAAACTCTATAGGGCAGTTCTAATCTACTCTATAGGGTCACTCGGAGACGGAATTTGACTCAACAGCAATAGGTTTGGTTTTATTGACACTTACTGTATATCAGACTTTCTGCAAGTGGTTTATATGTTATTCGACTTTGTTCCTCACAATAATGAGCTAATCATGATTACTGAAATATCCTTTCAGAAAAGCTGTTTCCCACAGCTAGGGAAGTGGCAGCACTCAATCTGACTTGAGGCTCTGACTCCAAAGCCAAGTAACCAGTCATTTAGAGAATATCATCGTTCCTTACAGTAAAGTGCAGTAAAGTTTATCCGAATCAATAAAGCACGGCACACAGATACTACAGAAACATACAACATATCTCTAGGTTTTCTGAAACCACAGCTTGTGTATATTCAATCATAAATTAAAAAATCAGTAACTTAGCACTACCAATAAGATTTTAAATGATAAAAGTACCTTCAAAGATTTCTAAATGTCAGAGTTGATAATTATCACAAATATGTACTGTAACTCCTAACTGGAAAACACTGCATTCTATGTTACTATTTGAAACTTGTGCCAAGACTACTTTGTAACTAAATACTGGCTCAGATCAAAGACGACCCGCACAAACACATCAAGTAAGGGAACAGAGACCAGAACTAGTATACACTCTTTGCAGCAAAGAAACAAGCTAAACTCAATCAGGAGATATAAATGGCCTAAAAAGCAAACAAACAAAATCCCACAACTTTCCTGAAACAAACCAATGATTTCAACAAACAACAGAGAAGCGAAATACATCAAAATCTCCTATCTGTTCTGGCACAAGCATTAACCTAAGAAAGACTTTTAAGAAAATAATTACAAGCCTCTTTTCCAGCCGTACCATGTGATAACCAGTGAGCATTCACAGGCTATGAACTGTGAAGGCTCTGCCCCATTATTTAACAAGATAAACTTTAGTCTGTGCTACCCTGTTCATATCGGACTTTCTGCCAAGCCGCACATACGTTTCAGGCAATGTTCAAAGCCAGTAGCAGATGTAGACTTAAGCAAACAGAATGTGCATTTGAAAAAAGAATTAAGTAACAGTTGACTTTGGGTAGAGAGAATTATGGAGCCTACAGGTTTCTTAAAACGTCCATATTCTCTCTTCAACCAGTCTATATCACGTATTCATCATTTTTTTTTCCAATTAATGCATCTGTTATTAATGCCACCCTTGTGACTGCTTAAGAATTCTGGTAACGGTTCAATTTTTCTCAATAAAGTGTCCAATATAAATTCTACTCTACCTAGAAACTAATCTGTTCTATTTAAACAGAAATAAAAATGCTGCCATAGTAATCTTACAGAAATATTTTTTTTAAAACAGTTCATTTGTCCTTGGTGGTTTAATTTCTTCTTAAAGTGTTTGTGAATTCTGACAAATGATTTATTTTGAAGGCCAAGCTGGGGATAAGAAAATGGGGAGGGTGGACACTATATTTTGTCTTTTAAAACTATTAAGAGCTTTGAAAACTACTGGAAATCAGGTTTTTCAAGAGGTTGTAATATGCCTCAGTAAGTCTTCTATGAAATACATGAGACTCTTCATGGAAAATAACATGTATACCCAGTAACAAATTCATAGTGTTATCTTCTTAACCAAATCATAAAACACAGCCAAGAGATCTCATTTCTTTCAGGCCATGAGAATTTAAAATACATATACATTTATGTCCTTGGTCATGAAAACACATGCACACAAGTGGATGATAGTAAGCAGTCACTAAATATGTTAATTGTATGTCATTTGAGACCTGCTTATGCAAACAAAGTGAATTCACCTGGGTGGGGTCCAGGGGTGAAAACCCCTCACCCCTGACCATAAAGAACCGTCACTGCTACCCTTTGATACAATTAAGAGAATGGTATCTTAGAAGACCAAATGAGAATCTCTGGGTTTAGAAAAAAATATATTTCATGCTATATACATAAAATAGGCTCTTTCATGAGAGCAGGTAACACCTCTGTCATATTTACAACTATATACAAGGTATTAGATTAATGCTTGGCACAAAGTTAGGTGCTGAAAATATTTTGAAAAAAATGGAACGTTTTAAAAACACCTGATTGTTGTTAATGCACTGGAAAAGGTCACAATCAAAACTTATTTGGTTGTCAGCATTCTAGCAATCAAAGGAAAAAAAGAAGTACATTATCCAAAAAGAGGAAAACACCAGATTTCAAAGTAGGTAACACTTTTCCTAGTACTTAAGCCTAAAATAAAATTTTCATGTGGGACTTCAAGGGAAAACTATTATGTAATTTTTAGAGAATACATTTCTGTAATGGTATAATCACACTTGATTTACTTTTCCTATAAATTTGGGTTTCTAATGTAAAACAAGCAGAGAATGGCCTTCTGAGTACTTTTCATAACACAGAACAACAACTTGTATAAGTTATCCAAATATAAATAAACAAACCAAAAAAAAAAAACCAAGCCTGTTACCATCAAGTCGATTCTGACTCATAGTGACCCTATAGAGACCCTACAGGACAGAGTAACAAAGGCCTATCAAAATTAATTAATTAACAGTTTCATCCCGGAATAAACTATCAAGCTGGCTAAAGGGAGATGTGACTACATCACTGGGAACAGTTGAAAATTTCTGAGTTTTTTAAAAGAATGACTGTAATAGGGTCTTACTATTTTCTTCAAATATTTATAAAGGTTGCAATGAGCAGGGGGGGTATGTGAGATTTGAATGGAGAAATGGGAAACAGAAAATGGTAACTCATTATTTAAAAAAAAAAAAGTCTGCTGTTCAGAAAACAGAATGAAATGCTTCAGCAGTGAGCGCTAAGTGTTCAGAAGAGAACAAATGACCACTTTTTGGGGTACTATTTTAGATGGTCACACAAAAGTGTGGCGATAAACAACCCATAGAATCACTTCCCTTTATTCATTCTGAAACTATTTATTGAGTACTGCCTGTGCTAGGAAGTGGGTGAAGCTAGTGACTTATCCCCTTCTAATACATGCCCTCTTCAAGATGGCGCCCAGTGAACAAGGTGGTAGTTAATGCATTTATTTCTCTGAGCCTTAATTCTCTCACCTAGAATACAGTGGTTTCAACTTCCAATCATACACTCATGGCACTTTGAACAACTGACTTCCAACCCAGATGGCTCTGCTTAATGAACATTTCAGGTCAAAGCCCCATTAAGTACTACATACTATAAAGATACAAAGTTGAAATATATATATTTACATTTACATATAAAACTATAAACCATATAAGTATCAATAAATAAACAACTCACGTTGGTCCCTCCACCAAAGAGAAAGACTGAAAAGAAGTATAAGTTAAAATGTATATGACAATAGTTCTCCAGGGAATGAGAAATGGGAATGATTTTTGCTTACTTATCCTTATTTTCATGTTGTTTGGCAAAAGAATTGTCCAATACATCTGATATTAAAGAAGTATGTGCATACATACTGATACAATTTTTCTACTGCTGGCCAACTTGCCTACATCTCCCATGGTCACCTAATAACATAAGTACTGGCACTCATAAATTGTGGGAGTAGGGAAATAGGATAGGATACGGGACTTCTTAGAATCTGAAACAGTCAACCAGATCTGAATGTCATCTCTACTACTCAGCAGAGGTCTCTGCTGCTGTTTTAAAAAAAGAAGGGGGAGGGGAATGGGACCAGTACCTACTTTATAGGGTAGTTACGATTAAATAAAATCATCTACAAGAGCTTAGTGCACTGAATAACCTCAAGAACTAAATAAGTTATCACCATCACCTATTATTCAGAAATGTATTGAGAATCCAGAGAATGCAGTACTCATCTGGATAAACGGAATAGTTTTAGAGAACTAAGTTTGATTAACTTGGTTGCCTGAGTGTAGTGCAAACTGCCCTTTATTTATCTTCATATTGGGGGGTAGTGTAAAATCCGGAAAATGGGAAAGGGGATTGAAGACTGCATGTGTGACTACAAAAAAGAAAATCTATGACTTTGCAACATCCATTTCATGAAACAGAATTCATATGTGCAATTACGAATATGATCAAAAAACAATCTACCATGAGAAAGGATTACAAAAGGAAAAAATACTTCTTCGATACTAAAACTGTAAGCTAATTATATTCAGTACAATAAAGAACAGATTCAATAAAGAAAGAGACAAGCTGCAGAAATTAGATTTCACGAAAAGGTAATCTTGGGTGTTCTATTATTACTGTATATATAACAATATAATTGCATTGTACCATAACTTTTTGCCTCCTGATTCCATTTATAACTCTTCCAAAGAAAGTAAATAAGCTCCCTGCTCTCTCCCCAACAGGTAACTTTAAAAACAACGCTGAGAACAGGAGTGGGTTTGGGGGAACACAGCAAGCACAGCATCAGCTCACTTAGAGGAATGGGTAAAAGCTGTACGGAAACACTGTCCACCCAAGTGAATAACTAAACTCAACTGGAGATAGCAAAAGTTTTCCAACTCACCATTTACAGCAGGATGATCCACCTCATTTGGGACAATTTGGTTTAGAAAATCAGTGTTAACAATGCTCTATAAGAATAACGCCTGAGGGAGGGGATCTTTCAAAAGTATCCCTAACTGTAACTGAAAGAAAGGAAGCTGGCAAGAACGGAAAGTGACGGGAGTTATAGAAAAGGTCAGTTGTTATGGTATGCCATCAAATCGATTCTGACCTCCAGTCGATGGTGACCCTATAGGTTAGAGTAGAACCGCCCCCACAGGGTTTCCTAGGCTATAATCTTTACAGAAAGGAGCCCTGGTGGCACAATAGTTAAGTGCTTCCATGCTAACCAAAAGACCTACAGTTCAAACCCACCAGCTACTCCCCAGGAGAAAGATGTGGCAGTCAGCTTCCATAAAGATTACAACCTTGGAAACCCTATGGGGCAGCTCTACTCTGCCCCTATACGGTTGCTATGAATCGGAATTGACTGGATGGCAATGGGTTTAGTCTGGTTTGGTTTAATCTTTATTAAAGCAAACCGCCAGATCTTTTCTCCCGCAGCACTGGTGGGTTCAAACCATCGACCTTTTGGTTAGCCCCCAAGCACTTAACCATTGTGCCACCATGGCTCCTTTTATTTAAATCAGATAACTAAAAGCACTAATAACCACACTCTCAATGCACCGTTTCTTGTCTCAACCTCTTTCCCTACACGTTCTGCTTCTTCCAAACACATTTTTACGGGACAAGGAATACAGTTGCATGCTGAGAAAACATGATGAAGCAGAAATCCATGTTCCAATTCATGATTATGGCTTGCTTTTAACGAGGCTATGTTACCTTTCGTATTGCAATCTCCTTTAAGCAGACAATATTTAGCCCAGAAATCCTTAACTTGGGGTTTCAAGGAATCTACGAATTTCCCAAAATCAGTTCAGTTCATAGGCAGCCACCTGGGAGAACAGATCAGCACTGAGATCACTAAAGATACATCATCAAGGAAGAGTGGGGATAGACCAAAGGTCTAGAGAAAGTCCTAGCTTTCAGCAGGAGACCCAAAAGAATGTCATTCTAAGCCCTTGTCCTACCAAGAACAAAAAATGTATCATGGGAAGCTGGATGGAGGCTTCAACTAAGCTATCCTGTGATGTTGTTGTTGTTAGGCGTCGAGTCAGTGCTGACTCATAGCGATCTTACGTACAACAGAATGAAACACTGCCCGGTCCTGCACCATCCTTACAATCGTTGTTACATTTCAGCCCGTTGTTGCGGCCACTATGTCAATCCATCTCCTTGAGGGTCTTCCTCTTTTCCGCGACCCTCTACTTTACCAAGCATGATATTCTTCTCCAGGGACTGGCCCCTCCTGATACCATGTACAAAGTATGTGAGACGAAGTTTCGTCATCCTTGCTTCCAAGGAGCACTCCGGTTGTTATTTCTTCCAAGACAGACTTACTTGTTCGTTCTTTTGGCAGTCCATGGTATAGTCAATATTCTTCGCCAACACCATAATTCAAAAGCATCAATTCTTCTTTGGTCTTCCTTATTCATCATCCAGCTTTCGCACGCATATGAAGCATGATAAAGACTAGTATTTCCCAGGGGGGACACAGAAGACACATGCCCTACCCACCATGTGATATGAACTGAGCTAGCGAGTTAAGACCAGGGTTTCCATTCTGAAGGCAGGGAGTGCTAATCCTAATAGATTCCACATTTGAGGAGAACACACATGGGCAACTTTGGGGAAAAGTTAGTTTCCAGCAAAGATGTCACACTCTTAAAATACCCTTAAGACAAATCTCATTCTGCTGTGTTACAATGTACTCTGCAGGCACACAGCTCTACAGTCAGATGCTAAAGACCATCCTTAAGCGACTCACTGGTTGTGTCAGCTTTTCCAGTTTTTATACAGAGACCTTAAGAAGCCATTACTGAGGCTTATCTAATCAGTTATCCTTATATAATCTGAAGCTCATGAAAATGCTCTTCTATGGAGGGCCACTTGGATTAGAGAGGAAGATGAAATACTGTGGCAGTGGGGGGGGGCAGTAACAATCATTGAAAGGCAAGGAAATTACTACAGAAGGATGTTAGAAGGCTACAAAACAGACCAAGTAATTCTCTTCCTCAATTGGCAGGCAAGATCCTGCCAGATGTCTGAAATGGAATTAACCTCTACGGACTACAATGATAGAAATAAACTGCATAAGTCCAATGGTAAGCACAAATACTATCTAGGGAAGGGATATCTTTGTTTTACTTTCCCTGAACACTTGTTTCAGAGTATTTCTTCCCCCTCTCCCCCCGCAAAAAAATGCCCCTCACTGCAGTATCCTCAGATAATGAGCCAGCAGTGTATCCCAAGGCTTTTGAAAATATGCCAAAGGCCTATCAAACAATATCTGATAAAGAGTAAAGTTTAATCAGAGTATTTGTGATGTTTCAAAGCATTCTCAAATCAGGTAAATCACCTTAAAAACAATGTCAACAAAACCCTCTCCCCTACCCCAAAAGATATATTTCTTTTCCTTGTAGAAAAGGTTAAAATATTCATTTAGATATAAGGCATTACAAATGACTTACACATGCTTCTTCCTTATATTTGGGGAAGAAAACTCTGAAACAGCAAATTCATGCATTCATTCCTTCATACAGTCATACAGGTACTTCTTCTGAGCTATAACATGCCAGAACTTCTTGGGGCTGGTCAGCCGAAGACAGAAAAGGCTCCTGCAGTTGACGTTCCAGTGGAGAGGAGCAGATAGGACACACAGGGTGACAGCCAGCATTCCTGGGTCTACTTTAAATTGGGAGGCCACAAGGTGGCTTTTAACGAAAGCTCAGTTCTTAGGAAATAATAGGGAGGAAATGACACCATCACTTAGATCTAACTGGTAACACTACAGATAACTAAGAACTGCTAGCCAGTTGTCCTCAAATACTTAATGTTTCCAAAAGAAAATATTCATATAGTTCTCTTGACACGTCTGTCAGTTTGTCATACTGCGGGGGCTTGCGTGTTGCTGTGATGCTGGAAGCTATGTCACCGGTATTCAAATACCAGCAGGGTCACCCATGGCGGACAAGTTTCAGCTGAGCTTCTAGACTAAGACAAACTAGCAAGAAGGACCTGGCGGTCTACTTCTGCAAAGAATTAGCCAGTGAAAACCTTATGAATAGCACTGGCACACTGTCTGATAGAGTGCTGGAAGACGAGTGCCTCAGGTTGGAAGGTACTCAAAAGACGACTGGGGAAGAGCTGCCTCCTCAAAGCAGAGTTGACCTTAATGACATGGAAAGAGTCAAGCTTTCAGGAAGTTCATCTGCTGATGTGGCTCAACTCAAAATGAGAAGAAACAGCTGCAAACATCCATCCATTTTAAGGTAAACAAACCATTTTTGTCAATAACACCCAAGAAAGCAAGCTTGGGAATCAAAAGCCTGGCTTCTTACCTTACAAAATAATACAGTGAAAATGAGTAGCTGCAGGCCAAGAAAACAGGAAGACCTAAATTGCAATTTTGGTTCTGCAATTAATATAATAAAGTCTCCAAACAGGCAAACTGCCCTAAAAAGATAACTGTAAAATCATCTAATTTCTAATTTGCTCCTAATGAAAACATGATTTAGTCTAATGCTCAACACATGGTAACGATGAGAATGGTAAACAGCAATAGTAAGTCTTGTGAGATGGAGAAAGGTGACATTTTTAAGAATGAAAGCAAGGACTAGATAAGAACCCTCCACGAATAATACTTCATGTGTTTTTTGCTACGTTTGAAGTTGGAATCAATTATCTGTACCTTGCCTTCGAGGTGCTAATATTCCACAGAAATAAATGAAAAAAGATCAGTATCACTAAATATGCCCGAGAAATCTTAAGAACCCGAAAAGAAGACTCATAAAAGTGGTCAGAAGAGGTGCAGCAGCAAGTCTTCTAGACAAAAAAGCATATGAGAGTTCCCCACATAGGAAACAGGCATCAGGCAAGCCTGAAAAGAGAGGCAATTCAAAAAATGTCATTAGATTTTCCTCCCAGCACTTAATTCTACTGCAGGTAAATAAGCAGTGGAACAGTGTCTCTCACCTGCAGACCACTTTCTCAACATTTGGCACACATGAAATGACCAATTTCAAGTTTAAAAAAACATGTTATTACAATTTTAATTATATAAGTAAGTTTTAGTAAATTTATTAAAAAAATAATTGGGATGTATTAGAACTTGTATTCCAACATACAGCTTGGAGACAGATGGTTTAGATTATAGGTGGTTCTACTTCTAAGAGCTTTATTTTTTCACTCTATTTCTACTGAACTAGAAACTCCTTACTCAAACTTAATAGTTCATCAGGAAAAGCAGCAAGCAACTGGCTGCTGTCAGATAATCCTCAATCTCTGTATGAAACAGAAACTTGAAAATTACGGAGCTTTCTCACTAAAATTTCTATCCAAGGAACATACTATACCTAAGAATTGGTATTTCAATTAGGGAGATTCTGGAGA
Source organism: Trichechus manatus latirostris (assembly GCF_000243295.1). Classification (NCBI taxonomy): domain Eukaryota; kingdom Metazoa; phylum Chordata; class Mammalia; order Sirenia; family Trichechidae; genus Trichechus; species Trichechus manatus. Next base: position 4,938,842 of record NW_004443958.1, read on the forward strand.
TTAGATTCCAATCCTTGATCTCATTAAACTCTGGAAGATATTCCTATTCTATTTTAGTATTTGGATGTGGTTTTTAAATATGCCCAGCGATCTCATCAATTTCTTCCTATAGTAAATTAAAATTATCAAGGCTTAGTAAAGTGTTTAATATTATAATCGCAATATTAAAAACTGCAATATTTTCACTCAGAGGTAATAATGTGAAGCTACTCAGAATACAACATGTTTAACTAAAAAATGCTATTTAGCACATCATTTAAGAAAATTCAAATAGTTTTTACTGGCATTAAGAGTGTCATAAAGAAGGAGGTAAAAATGCAATCTCTTGACACTTCCAAGATTCATGTAAGCATCTTTCTCCTCAAAGGTAGTATGGGAAGGTGGAGTTTTAATCTCACACAACATATTTTTCATTCAGCACACTGTAAAGATGAATACTCAGAGACTGAAAAATTTATTATTTTCACTATTTCCTCCCACACTGAAATAAGAATAGAAAGCATAATACATTATTTCATCAAGTCTAAAACTCCACTGAGTATAAGAAAGGGGAAAAGGCTGCCAATTTTAATTATAAGACACCACGGATTGAAAGATGCATCTCAATTTCATACAGTTCAAGTGCAAAAAAAGGGAGGGGTCATTTTAGAGCCAAGTAAGCTGTTCTTTGTAAATGAAGTAGTATGTTGGTGGGCACTGGAGTAGCAATGTCCTTTTATGCTAAACACAAAATTGTACTCTATCAGTACTAACTCCCAACACACTTTTTCCAGTCTATATCACAGCTCAAAAAATAATCGCTAAATAAAAATTCTCTTCTCCTGAATCACAGATTTTCCATGATGAACAAAAAATCATCCAGCATGTCTCCTCCACACAAGAACAACACATATGCTAAGAATGAATGCTTCTCTGCACATCAGCTGTGAAGGTAAGTATCTAGTAACACGCATATTTAACAGTGCTTCTACAAATTTGTATGTATGTGACTGATATTGGGCAATATTGCTCAACAGTCATTTCATATGGGAACACATAGCTACTCTGCTTTCTCTCCAAACATAATATTTGTCATTAACTATGAAGCTCGTTTTATAAGGTTCTCTGCAATAGCGTGACATGGACTTGTTTGCGCTAAAAGTAGTGCTACTTTGAACGACTTGGTACTTGGGACTCTTGTCCATCTTTAGTGGCAAGATTCATTGCTTCTGGAAATAATTCTTCAGAAAGTATTATTTTCTATTTGTCCTAGAAAAACTACTGATTTACAAAAAAGTCATTGTGGTTTATTTTAAAATCACACAAATGTTTCGATGGCACTATGCCACCGCTTGACAAAGTTTCACAAATAGTTAAAAACTCTGGGGACTAGGGGCAAATGGATTGTGGGGCCAGTAAAACCTAATTTTCAGACATGTGTCATTGTAATTCCTACTCACACTTTTCTTTTTCAATTGCTAGTGTAAATCATCACACGCCTAGTTGGCTCATTCCCAGAATTCACAGATCCACATTCTATTTAGGCCAGCATTTTCTGGACTAGAGCACCACTGACATTTTGGACCAGATAATCCTTTGTTCGGGGGCAGGAGGAAGGACTGTCCCATGCATGTCAGATGCTCAGCAGCATCTCAGGCCTCTACCCACCAGATGCCTGATGCCAGTAGCCACTCCCTATCCTCTCCCCGTTAGGAAAACCAAAAATGTCTCCAGGCATCGCCAAACACTCCTAGAAGAGCAAAATCACATCTTCCATTGATAACACTGATTTAGGCACTACAGTACTGTTCACCAGCCAGTCATGTGTATATATTCTTAGATACATGTTTACATTACTATTATGTAGGCTTGAATGAACCATTTCTGATCCACTTTAGAGAGGTAAGAATACAATATAATAATGAGAGTAAAAAAATACAAATTCAATAAAAATATGTCATTGATGTAAAAATGTTAACAAAACAAACTGAGGTATGCTGACCAACTCACTATCCTTTATAGCATACATCTAACTTTTAAGAACTTAGCAACTATTAAGAATGTAGAAAAGCCTTCTAAAAAAATCATAAGCAATCTTACACTTTCTATATGTAAAACTGATACAAATGTAACTGCTTCAATGCCTTTCTCCTCTGAAAACATCAAAAAGTGTAAGTGTCAGGTGAAGGTAAAATTTAAAAAATGAACTATTTTAAACAGTATTCAACTTATAAAATTCACTACTATCAAAATGTGATATAGGCCAAGAACATGCAAGACTTTCAAGCTAAAACAGTTATACATGCAGTTGAAATCTTGAAGTTAGGTTTTAATTACAGCACTCATGTCTTTTCATAACTTGGACCTCTTGGTACAATACTCAATCAAAAAATTAAAAAAAACCAAGGTAGTGGGAGCATAGAGTACTTAGCCGGGACTGGTAGGAAATGGGACCGGAGAAATATATTGGAACAGATTGTAAATGCACATATATGAAGTTAAAGGGTTTGAACTTTAGCCTAAAATTTGTAGAGAGCCATTTATGTCAGGAAGTGCCATAATCAGAGCCCTGGGAGTTTCATTTTGCTTGTTTTATAAATTGTTTATAAATTGGTCCCTGGGTGGTGCAAACCATTTGTGATAGACAACTAACCGAAAGGTTGGTGGTCTGAACCCACCCACCAGTGCTGAGAAGGAAAGGCCTGATAGGATCTGCTTCCGTAACATTATAGCCAAGAAATTCCTACGGAGCAGTTCTACTCTATAACACCTGGGGTCACCATGAGTCAGAACTGGCAACAGGTTTGGTTTGTTTTTTGTTTGTTTTGTTTTTTTTGGATAATATAGGTACAGAAAAAGTGTATAGCTTATTGAATTTTCAAAGTGAACACACTCATGTTATCAGTACCCAAGTCATGAAATACAACGCTGGCAGCTCCTCCAAAGACCTGCTAGTATCCCTCTCCTGTTATTATCTACCCTCTCCAACAGTAACCATTATCCTGACTTCTAATGCCATTGAGTAGCTTTGTCTGTTTTTGAACTCCATATGAATGAAATAATACAGTATGGAAAAAAAAAAGAAGAAAAAAAAAAAAAAAAACCAGGAGAGGGGAGGAGATGGTAAACCTGAATCAATACAACAGTATCAATACACATGGCAAGCAAAAGTATGTATCACTCAGCCTTCTGGTCTTGGTTTAGAACTCCTTTCCTTCTGGAAGCTTTCCCCAGTTCCTCAAGTCCACGATAAGCGTTCCTACTTTGTGCACCATACTTCTTTCTTAACATTATGTCGCTATACTGTAATTGCCTTGTTTATGTCTACAATTGCCCAACAGACCACTGTGTCCACAGCATGAGCAGACGGCCTGGTAGAAGTGGGTGCTTTAGTAAATCCTTGTTAAAAAAGATTCAAATGAATACTCTGATAGCTCTCCTTATAGTATACAAAAGGAATAACAACATACACAATTTTATCCAGAATGATTAAGAATATCAATGGGGAGAAAAAAAAATTCCTGAAAGCAATCTGGAATCATACAAACACTCTGAATTATTAGAAACCTCAATGAGTATTGTATACAATTGTCTCTGTATTGAGAAGGAAAGAAGGACTCAACATTGCATAGCTGACTTATGTCTTTTTCAGAGGAATGTATTGTGGAAAAATAAAGATAACATTTTAGGTTACATTTAAACAGAGTTTTCCTCTATTGGCTTATTCAACTAAGCAGTCCACAATTCAACATTATCTGCAATTAAATAAATTGGAATTAAAAGAACGTGATTTTCACCTGAAAAAATGTCAACTTAAAAAAAAAAAAAAAAAACCCAATGATGGCTAAGCTGTGGTTTAATTGTAGGGTGACATATATTCTAGTGTGGATGGGTCCAGTTTATACCTGCTGCCCACATGGTTTAGTATTTGCCTGGGACTAAACTGTCCAGTGTGTATGGTAAATTATATGGTCACATTTAAATGGCACTCTCACATACTACTGAGAGCAACAACCCTTAAGGAAAAATGTTAGCACGATTAATGGCTTCCATTTACCAAGCATCTATTACAGTTCAGTCAATAAATCAGACACTTTCTATATGTCATAGGTATTAGTTTTTTCATTTGCCACTTGTCAATATTAGAGGGACCACCAAGACTCAATACTAGAATTTTATACCTACAAAGCCCATGTTCTTTTCAATATGCCATAAAACTTTATGTCATGTGACTCTTTGACTGAACCGCTGGAAATGTAGAATAGAGTTATAATTCAAAATATGGAGAGAAAAAAAAAAAACCTTCATGTGTTTAAATGTTGCAGTTGTTATAAGCTGCCATCAAGTCAGTTCCAACTCATAGTGACCCTGTGTACAACAGAATGAAACACTGCCTAGTCCTGTATGATTCTCACAATCATTGCTATGCTTGAGGCCACTGTTACAGCCATTGTGTTAATCCATCTCATTGAGGGTCTTCCTCTTTTTTCACTCACACTCTACCAAGCATGACGTCCTTTCCCAGGGACTGGTCCCTCCAGATAAAATGTCCAAATAACGTGAGATGAAGTCTCATCATCCTTGATTCTAAGGAGCATTCTCGTTGTACTTCTTCCAGACAGATTTATTCATTCTTTCTGGCAGTCCATGGTATATTTGATATTCTTCACAAACAGGCTGATTCAAAGGCATCAAGTCTTCTTCCGACTTCGTTGTCCAGCTTTCATATGCACATGAGGCAATTAAAAATACAATGACTTGGGTCAGGCGCACCTTAGTCCTCAAAGTAACACCTTTGCTTTTTAACACTTTAAAGAGGTCTTTTACAGCAGATTTGCCCAATGCAATACGTGGTTTGATTTCTTGACTGCTCCCTCCATGGGTGTTGATGGCAGATTCAAGTAAAATAAAATCCTTAAGGACTTGAATATTTTCTCCTGATGTTGCTTATTGGCCCAGCTGTGAGGATTTTTGTTTCCTTTATGTTGAGGGGGGCCCTGGTGGCTCAGTGGTTAAGAACTTAGCTGCTAACCAAAATCATCAGCAGTTCGAATCCACCACTGCTCCTTGGAAACTCTACTGGGCAGTTCTACTCTGTCCTATAGGGTCGCTATAAGTCAGAATCAACTCAACAGCAATGGGTTTGGTTTCTCTTGAAGTGTAATCCATACTGAAGGTTGTAGTCTTTGATCTTCATCATAAGTGCTTCGAGTCCTCCTCACTTTCAGCAAGCAAAGTTTTGTCAGCTACATATCGCAGGTTGTTAATAAGTGTTCCTCCAATCCTGATGCCGTGTTCTTCATGTAGTCCAGCTTCTCAAATTATCTGCTCAGTATACAGACTGAATAGGTATGGTGAAAGGATGCAACTTTGATGCCTACCTTTCCTGATTTTAAACCACACAGTATCCCCTTGTTCTGTGTCACATTTGTGGAAACAGACTATGGAGAAGCTCAGTATCATCAGTCAGAACAAAGCAGGGGGCTGACTGTGGAACAGACCATCAAATGCTCATGTGAAAGTCCCAGTTGAGGCTGAAGAAAATTAAAACAAGTCCACAAGAGCCAAAGAACAACGTTGAGTATATCCCACCTGAATTTAAGACTATTTCAAGAATAAATTTGTCTCACTGAACACTAAGACAAGTTGTGCGAGGACATCATACATGAAGAAAGCAAAGAGTTATTAAAAAGAAAGAAAAGACCAAAAATGCATGTCAGAAGAGACTCTGAAACTTGCTCTTGAATGTAGAGTAGCTAAAGCAAAAGCAAGAAATGATGAAGTAAAAGAGCTGAACAGAAGACTTCAAAGGGTGTCTTGAGAAGACAAAGTAAAGTATAATGCAGTGTGCAAAGACCTGGAGTTAGAAAGCCAAAAGAGAAGAACACACTCAGCATTTCTCAAGCTGATAGAACTAAAGAAAAATTTCAAGCCTCGAGTTGTGATAGCAAAGGATTTTATAAGCAAAAAACTGAACAACAGAGGAAGCATCAAAAGAAGATGGAAGGAATACACAGAGTCATTGTACTAAAAAAAATTGGTCGACGTTTCAGCCATTTCAGTAGGTAGCATATGATCAAGAACGGATGGTACTGAAGGAAGAAGTCTAAGCTGCACTAAAGGCATGTGGTGAAAAACAAGGCTCCAGGAACTGATGGAATACCAGTAGAGATATTTCAACAAACGGATGCAACGCTGGAAGCACTCACTCGTCTACGCCAAGAAATCTGGAAGACAGCTTACCTGGCCAGACAAACTGCAAGAGTTCTATATTTGTGCCCATTCCAAAGAAAGGTGATCCAACAGAATGTGGAAATTATCGAACAATATCATTAATATCACAGGCAAGTAAAATTTTGCTGAGATAATTCAGAAACGGTTGCAGCAGTACATTGATAGGGAACTGCCAGAGATTCAGAATGGATTCAGAACAGGACGTGGAACGAGGGATATCACTGCTGATGTCAGATGGATATTGCTGAAAGCAGAGAACACCAGAAAGATGTTTGCCTGTGTTTATTAACTACACAAAGGCATTTGACTACATGTATTATGTTTTTAAATGGTCATCAAAAATTGTTTATAATGACAAAAAATTAGAAATTATCTAATAAGTCTGATAAGATGTTAAGTAAAACTTTTATTCATTTGAAAACTTATAGTACAGCTTTAACGATGATGATGAAAATCATTCAACAACACAAGGACTATATAATATGATGTGAAAACAGACACAAAATGTTAAAACACTCTAAAATTTAAAAAATGAAAGCATATTTTAAAAGTAAACTGTAGAAGGAAATACATCAAAATAACCATTATTGGGTTAAAGATGATATAATATGGATAATTTTTCCTCTTTTCCAATTTCTCTGAAATACTATTCTATTAATTTTATAATTCAAAAACACATTTAAAAAGGAAAAACTTAGCAAAGGCTAAAAGTTCAAGTAGGGTGCATTCTGTTCTCTAATTCATAACAAAATTCACATGGCCACAAAAGTGATAGTTAAGTTTGAAGATATAGATAAGATAGGGAGAAAAAAAATCAAGAGAGAAATGGAAGAATTTGAGGAGTTCAGTACAGAAGCATTTCAAGAGGTAAACCAGATGTTCCTATGAAACTGCAGTAAAGGATCTAGAAGACAGAAACTTACAGTGTCAAAGGCTACATTCAGATCAAAGAGCATTAACGTTGGGTCCATCTGCCACAGAACTGTCCATTATACTGAAGGGATCAAGCCACACTAAGCTCCGAGCAAAACTCAAATTAAAATCAGTTGAATGCTGTTGAGTAAGAAAGAACTGGAAAGACGAGAAGACTGCTTCCTCAAGCATTTCATTGGGAAAAGGAAGCTTGGCAATTAGATCAAAATGTAGAGGTCAAATGCATAATTTAAGTGAACAGTATCTCATTTGAGGATGTTAAAAAAAGTTACCAACAGTGATTGGAGAATATTCACTTTATTTGCTTTCACTGCCACCATCATGTCTTTCCCACCAAGTATCTCGCTCCTGCTTTACTTTTATAGATTAGACAATGTTACAGACACTCCTTGCAAAGATTCTCAAAACCAGATGAAAAACTCTTTAAGATATTTCTGTCTCCAGAGGCAGCATGGATCAAATGTCCTCACAAAACAGTTTCCAGGCCTACATCGCATCTCAAGAGAGTAGGAGATGTCTACTCTGGCTAAATTATCCAAAATAGGTAGAAAGTAAAAATTACTGCTCGTGTCTGGTCTGTACCTGATACATTTATCTTTCCTTCAAAATTAAAATAGGATTTTATTAAGGATACACAGAGTAGTATGAGTATGAAGCCAACTGAGCAGGAAATGTCTGATTTCTTGGGGGTAAAATTCTTACCTTTCAATTGCCAGCTATTTCTATTCATCAATCTAATCAAGAGAATATATAAAATAAAATGTTGTTATTATGTGGTTTTCTATGGTTATGACCCACGAACCTTTTTTATGGAGACTTCTGCTTAGATGATAATCATCTAACATTGAATTATGACTAGTACATTAAGTCCCTGTCCAGAGAAAATCAATTAAACTTCCATGAATGTTAAAGGTCAAAATATCTCAGAGTACCTACCACCTACTAAACAATAACATTTTACAGATGGCATCATAAAACAAAAAATTTAATAGACATCTGCTCTCTTATCAGAAATAAAAGCAGAGACATATCCCGTACATTAAGCAAAATATCTTCTCGTTGTTGCAATGCCCTATATAATGAATTTACCTCTTACTTCATACCTAACTATTTACTTCAATTTTGAGCTACATTTGTATTTAGCTTTCTCACCTTGGTGGTGGTATGTGTTTATGGAGATGGATGACATAAATAAAAATGAATTAAAAAAAATTGTTGATATCAATACTCATAGAAAAAAACAAGAAAATAATACCAAAGTTGAACAAAAACAAAAATGTAATCTGGCTAACATGAAGGTGCTGTTTTATAAATGCTATGTGGTCACAGCAACACTTATAGAGATTATATAATCTAGACAGGCTACATGTGTTACATTCTTTTTAATTTTAACTATTGGGCTATCCTTATTTTTTTTAAGGCATAAGAATGATTAAATAATAGCCTACACTTACTGTTAGCGTGGTATGAGGCAGGCACTTTACATATATTTATATGTTTAATTTTCTATGATGTTGGCTCTATTATCTCCATTTTACAGATGAGGAAAGTGTAAGAATTGCCTACTACAGTAAGTAGTACAATTTTAAGATGCACAGTTTTGAAAGGAGAAAATAAGACCTGTCACTAATAATTCCCATTCTGGAAAAAGGGCTAATCACAAATCTGTGGCCTCTCGTTTTACTATTAATAAGTAGAGCCTGTCTTTGCTCTGTGTTTAATCTCAAAGAGAAGCTATTATGCTACAACCACTGGAAAGGACCAAGATGAAACTGGGCGGAAAGGATCAAGTTCTCACCAGATGGAAGTCCTGCAGACAGGAGGGTTTTTTTCAAAGTATCTGATTAAAAGTAGAAAGAACAGAGTGACTCTTCTGAAATACAACTAATGAGAATCTATTCCTCCTGAATTCTGCCTAAAGTAAAGATGTAGAACGAATATGAATAAAGCAAAGATTCCAAGAGAGCAGACATAATGATGCTTCTCTTTCTTCAATTAATATAAATTTTAGAATTACCCTGTGGCTGTTCTATCTCTATCCCAATGAAGCAAGATGATGCATTTCTCCATAGCTGTAACTGCTACTTTTACAAAAAACTGCTTATTACTTACATAAAACTGCTACACCATTATTGATGGGAAGGAAAAACACTGAAATTTGGAATATCATGAAATCTTCTCCAGACTCAGAATTATGACCAGTGCTAAAAATTCAAAGATTGAAGGAACAGATAAGAAAATAATTCTTTTGAACTGTAAGTATACTCTTCAGGAAGTATGCATAGCATGAAAACAACATAGCATTTTACAGTGTTTATAAATCAACATCCTGCAGATGTTATGATTAAGAACATCCACAATTCGTTCCATTATAAAATGTTTTAAATTGTCAAATTAACAAGAAACTCATCTGCTTCAAATGCTTTTTTGGATGGAATATGTAAATCATAAATATCTGCTGCACATTCAATAAATACTACTTTACTATTTGTTTCCTAAGAGGTACTTCTTAAAATATATTTCCCCCAAACTTTTTCATACAGAATGCAGATGCAATATCAACCAGAAAGATATTTATAAAATGTAGCTGCAGCATAACTTATTTGATATTAGAGAAAACAATCTTTCAAGGCTATAAAAGATTGTGCTTTTTCCCTCTCACCTATAAACAACCAAAGTATATTTAAAATAAACTTTACATTCTGATTTCTTACAGTATATGATATAAGAAACTAACCAGAAGGTTGCTCCAAAGAGAAATGGAACATCTGGTGAAACATGTAACATGCTTTAGGCTCACATCTGCTGCTTAGATTAGTATCCCATTGTGATAGCTGCAATCTTCATGCTAAGTAGTAAAAGCATAACAGAATAAAAAGGTACCAAGAAGCATATTCTTCAGACACGGTGCTGTCTTTTTCTCAGCAATGTGCTAACAACTAACCGGTCTGAGTACTTGGAGAAATATTTCTGTAAGTACATACTTCAAATCAAAACATGTAGCTAGCTATTCAATAGACTACTTCTACCATGTGACTGCTGATTACATCCCTTCCCCAAGTATATTAACCTAAGCATTAATCAAGACAGTATGTACACTATTTCTTGTCTGTGATTCATCAATCGATTCTGCTTTTATTTTTCAACTCACCAATAAGAGAATTTGGAGTAGAAGAAATAGGAAAGGAAAACTGAGAAAGTCCAGATGACTAGAAGTGATGGCGTTATTGTAACTCAAAAAGGTTGCTTTCATAAGCACTTCTCCGCAGCTTTCTCCTCCACTGACTTTGTAACTTTCAATTTTCTTCCATAAAAAACAAAAACAAAATTCTATGCTTACTGCAGTATAAACTGAATTACATTTGTGACATTTTTAAAAGCCCCTATTGTGCCATGAAAGGTTTCCAAACAAGGAAAGATCTGCACAGCAGGAGAGAAACCCACTTACATTTTCTAACAGCTGTGAAGGATCAGCCCCCTAGAGTAATAGAAATCAACTGCAAACTGAAAAGTGTTTAGAAATAAAATGTTTCCATCACCTCACACTATCAGCTACTTCCATTAGTACCCATGAAAGAGACACTGGATTTTACCCAGCATTTTAATACAATAAACTTAACTGACAGTAGAAAACAGAATACAATTACAGGCTAATTCTACCATCAAACACAGGAAGTCATCAATGAAGAGAATGAATACTTGACGTCCCATTTCTGCCTCTTCACTCCTGGACTAAACAACTAATCACAAAAGTCTTATTTAGAGAACAGTATACAAGTCTTATTTATGAAGTTAGTTTGGGTTCCATATTCTGAATTAAAACCACATTACTTAAAACACAAAAACACTTAGCATCACATGAGGAGTTGATTTTACAAAGTTAAACTCAACAATAAGCCCCATGGAGTGAATTTTGTATACCTGTGATAGATCTGCCAGTACCTTAACTACCTACCTACTAATTAAAAGGACAATACAGTCCACTTATCCTGAAAAATAAAAGATGGGTGATCAAATGGGCTCAAATCATCCATATTATGATAAAAACAGGAGGATGTAAAATCATATTTAGCCATTCCAAAGTCAGTCCCAACTCCAGTTCCGATGAGTTCAGCCAGTGTATTTCCTCTCTACTTACAGGCACTACAGTAGAAGCTAGACAGTCAGCCTCGAATTAAGACACAATCCTTGCCTTCACACAATTACAGTAGGTAAGAAAACCACATAAACAACATCATGTGACAGATTCAACAGTGCATAGGGTGCAGAATTAATGCAAAGGGACTGTGGGAAACGGCATTAATAGGCCCTATGGAGGAGAAGATATCTGTGCTGGTTTTGAAGGATGGCCAAGAGTTTGCCAGGCAGAAAAGGTGACAGCAGTCTCTGACCTGAGGAAACCACTGCGCAAAGGCATGGAAGTGTGAAAGAGTACAGAATTCTTTGGGAACTCTATAAAAAAATCTCATTCTATATAATGTGCACTGGAGAAGGGACAAAAAATAAGGTAGACCAAAGCCATAACTCAAAGGGCCACAGGCCAGGGAGAATTGGGCTTTACTGTACAGGCAAGGTGCACCAGAGAAGGGTTTTAAGTAGCAGAGTGATGCTGTCAGACTTCTGTTTGAAGATATCACTTTGGTAGTGGAGTGAAGGATGGACTAAAGAGGAGGAGACTTGGACAGGGAGACCTATTAAAAGGCTACTGCTATAATTCAGTCAAGAGATGACAATGGAAGCTTAAAGTTAGGTAATGTGGACAGACTCAAAGAGATTGTTAACATGAAAACTGAAATATGCTCAACAATTTTACAAGTTACATTTAACAAAGGATGGTTTACATGTAACTGTGGCATCAGGATAACGTCAAAATTCCAAAACACATTTTAGGTTGGATATGGTAATAAAAGAATACCACTAAACAATTTAATTACTAAGAATTAGCAAAGTTCACACATTCAAGAAAAGGACTAGAAATCCATGTCCTGTCAACTCTATCCTCCAATTCCCAGCAAAAGAGAAGCAAATCACAAACTGGTATCATAAATTTTACAAATCAACAGTGCAACCTGCAAGTTTTCAAAATAAACAATCGCTACAACTGATAATTACTGTATCATCAAAAGACAAACAAATGTAGGAATTCAAGAAAAATCAATTCGACCTTTTCATAAGCTTTATGAAATGTTTTCTACTTGGTTTTAAATTTTTTTTAAAGTCAGGATATATTCAGGAAGGGCCAGGAGATATTTGTTTTATTTGGGGCATTTTTATTGGGTTTTAAAACTACATCATTTCCAAATTGTTTTTCCCATGGTTGCTTTCATTTCTGGGATAATTTTCAAATATACAGAAAAATAACCTAAATACACTGACTTAAAAAACATACGAAACCAAAACAAAAATCTTTTAAATCCCTCTAACCATGAGAGTTGGTAAATTATTTATGCATTCCATGGATCCTTTTAAAGATAGTTACAATAGACACTCAGTCACAAAAGTAATCATTCATTCAAAGAAGGGACCTAAACTGTCCAAGGCACTAATCTAGAATGAATCAGGTGTGACTACTGCCTGTATATACTTAGCATACAAGCTAAGGGTTAGTAAAAATAAGAATATCAGAAATTCACGAGACATATTCTGACCACAGCTTAAATGCAAAGCTATAAAATACAAGGACCATATTAAACTCATAATTTCCCTCACTTTTATCTATATGTGTGATGTGATGAATCGCTTTTATATGGCCTTTCTAGCCATGGTCTTGTAATGCCTATGAAATGACTGGGTGGGACTATGCAAATAAGGTGCTTGTGGCCCGCCAAGGGGAATGGACAGCTTGCTAATAATACAAATAAGGTGCATGGCACACTTGTGGGGGTGGGACCATGCAAATAAGGTGCATGGAATCCTAACGAGGGGAATGGTAAATTTTGCCATCCCACTAGGCTTAAAATGAGCCATCCCAGAGACAGAAAGGGGGGACCTGACTAGCACCAAGAAGAAGAGATGGGAGTGGAGCATGTCCTTTTGACCCAGGGCCCCTGCACTGACTATCTCCTAGACCCAAGAGACAGAGCTGTAACACCAGAGACGGTGAGAAGCTGCAGAAGAGAAGCAGCAGCAGCAGAGACAGCAGAACCAGGAGACTGGCAGGAGATGGCACAGTGGACTTCCTAGACCATGGAGTGAGAAAACTGAGTGCCTTCCGGCACAAGGCTTGCTGGCAGAGTGGGGTGTCTTGGGCACTTGGATGACCCACAGAGCAAGACAGCAAGGCACCTTTGGCCCGAGGCTTACTGGTAGAATGGGGTGCTCCCAGGCGTTTATTGGCAGCGCTAAAGAGCTTTGTAACCCTTGCCTGAGCAGGGCAGAGACTGAGCCATGGGGTCAAGGGCCAGAGAGAGGTCTGCCTGTGGGCATGGCCGAGAAGAGGCTGTCCTGATTGAAGAACTGTATCCTAAATTGTAACCTGTTACTTCCCTAATAAACCCCATAATCACGAGCATTGCCTGTGAGTTCTGTGTAGCCACTGCAATGAATTATTAAACCCAGCAGAGAAGTAGAGAGTGCCACAGGAAGGTGTCAGAACTGGTAAAGACAGCAAAGAAAGGCGGCATGTCTGACCTCCACCTCATAGGAATTAGCCTTGCGCTGTTTATCTTGATTCTTCTCCCTCTTTGTGAAGTTAGAGGAGGTCACACGCCTCTACCATGCTACTTTTACATTATGATATTCATATTACTGGGAAAAACTGAAGAAATATATTTGAATATCATGTGTTATAGATTAAATTATGTCCCCCTAAAATACGTATTGAAATCCTAACTTCTGATCCTCTGTTTGGAAATAGGTATTTCTTTTGTTTAGGTTAATGGGGTCATACAAGAGCTGTGTTGTTGTTCTGTACTGTCAAGTCGATTCTGACTCAGCAATATGACAGAGCAGAACTGCCCCATAGGGTCTCCTAGGCTATAATCTTTATGGGAGTAGATCTCCAGGTCTATTTTCTCATGAAGCCACTGGGTGGGGTCAAATTACCAACCTTTCAGTTAGAAGCCAAGTGCTTAATAGACACAGAGACACACACAACGAAAAGAGGAAGACAAACAATGATGCATCAATCCAGGAGTGCCAAGGACTGCTGGCAGCTACTAGAAGCTGAAAAAGACAAGGAAGGACCTTCCCCTACAGCCACACCCTGAATTCAGACTTCTTGCCTCTTGAACTATAAGGAAGTAAATTTCTGTTCTTTAAAGCCACCCACACATGGTATTTCTGTTACAGCAGCACTAGGTAAATAAGACACCACAGGAAAAGTTCCCAAAACTTTGCAACAAGCAACTGCTGAAAAACCCACCACAAACATACTAGACAGTAGTGCAATACCTTCTTCAAAATATGCTCAAGGAGTTATTCTAAACACAAAATGATGTCTAATATGATGATGTAAGGGTTGTGAACTGGCCAAGTTCATAGGGCAGCTTCATCACACAAAAAAGGTTTTGACAAGTACGGTGCTTTTAAAAATCTACAAATTTCACATAAAAACTGGAAACAACCTAAATGCCCATTGAGGGCAGAACTGGCAAATAAAATGTGACATATTCAGACAATAGAATACAGCAAAGAAAAATGAATGAAATAGGGGATGAACCTCACAAACAAAATGCTGGGTGAAAGACGACAAAGAAAACACACATTGTCATTCCATTTACAAAGTTCAAAAATATTAAATTCTCAGTGCATACATACACAGTTGGTAAATTTATAAAAGAAATATAAGTTTCAAAAAAGGAAAAATATTAGTTACTGTGGGGTGGGGAAAGATGTTATAATCAGGCAGGAACACTCAGGGATATTCTGTGGTGCTAACCATATTCTATTTCTTGACCACAGTAGTGGTAATATGGATATTTGCTTTATAATTATTCATTTAACTGTGCATTTGTTTTATGTACTTCTCCTGTAAGGAGCCCTGCTGGCTGAAAGGTTGATAGTTTAAACCCACCCAGCGGTTCCACAGTAGGAAGTCCTGGCAATCTATTTTTATAAAGATTACAGTCAAGAATCAACCTAGACAGGGAAGTCACAAAAATAAGTCAAAGGTAAAACAATGAAAATAAGGAAACAGTTAATATGTAAAAGATGACAACATTAAAACAAAAAAGAGGGATTGAATAGTGTAGTCACAGAACTTTCATATGGAGAGGAAGTTAAGACAGTACCAAGAAATAAAACATAGGTTTAAACTTAGAAAAATAGAGGAAAATTTTAAGGTAACCACAAAAGAAACTAACAAACCAACACATCAAAATAAAAAAGAAAAACAAAGACTCAGCAAATACAAAATCAACAATGAAAAAGATGAAAAGAAAATACATAAAGAAAAACAACTCAGCACAGAAAATTAAGTGGAACAAAGAAACTGTCAACACCACAAAAAAAATACATCAAAATGACAGCTCTAAACTCATACCTATCAACAATTACACTGAAAGTAAATGGACAAAATGCAGCAATAAAGAGACAGATAGTGGCAGAATGGATTAAAAAAACCACAATCCATCTATACGCTGCCTACAAGTGATACACCTTAGACTCAAAGACACAAACTAAAACTCAAAGGATTGAAAAAAAAAAAGTAAGCAAACAACACTCAAAAAAAAAGGAGTGGCAATATTAATCTCTGACAAAACACACTTTAAAGCAAAATCCACCACAAAGAATAAGGAAGGACACTATATAATAATTAAAGGGTCAATATACCAGGAGGACATAACGATAATAAGTATAAACGCACCCAATGACAGGGCTCCAAAATACATAAAACAAACTCAAATTGCATTGAAAAGAGAAACAGACAGCTCCACAATAGTAGTCGGAGACTTCAACACACCACCTTCTATGAAGGACAGAACATCTACAAAGAAGCTCAGTAATGACACGGAAAATTTAAATGTCATAATCAACCAACTTGATCTCATAGACATATACAGAACACTCCATTTAAAAGCAGACAAGTATACTTTCTTTTCCAATGCACATGGAATATTCTCTGGAACAGATCATATATGAGCCTACAAAGCAAGCTTTAACAGAATCCAAAACATCGAAATATTATAAAGTATCTTTTCTGACCATGAAGTAATAAAAGCAGAAATCAATAACAGTAAAAACAAGGGAAAAAAAATCAAATACATGGAAACTGAACAATACTTTGCTCAAAAACTACTGGTTTATAGAAGAAATCAAGGATGGAATAAAAAAAATTCATAGAATCAAATGAGAATGAAAACACATCCTACCAGAACCTTTGGGACACAGCAAAACCTGTGCTCAGAGGTCAATTTATAGCAATAAATGCACACATCCAAAAAGAAGAAAGGACCAAAATCAAAACATTAACCCTACAACTCAAACAAATAGAAAGAGCAGCAAAAGAAGCCCTTGGGCACCAGAAGAAAGCAAATAATAAAAATTAGAGCAGAAATAAATGAAATAGAGAATAGAAAAACAACTGAAAGAGTCAACAAAACCAAAAGCTGGTTCTTTGAAAGGATCAACAAAATCGATAAACTACTGGCCAAACTAACAAAAGAAAAACAGGAAAGGAAGCACATAACCTGAATAAGAAATGAGATGGGTGGTATTACAACAGACCCAACTGAAATTAAAAGAACCATAACAGGATACTATAAAAAATTGTACTCCAACAAATTTGAAAACCTAGAGGAAACGGACAAATTTCTAGAAACACACTACCAACCTAGACGAACACAAACCAAGGTAGAAAAACTAAATACACCTACTACAAAAGAAGAGACTGAAGTGGTAATTAAAAAAAAAAAAAAAAAAAAAAAAACCTCTCAACTCACAAAACCTCAACAACAAAAAGACCAATAACCCAACCAAAAAATGGGCAAAGAATATGAACAGACACTTCACCAGAGAAGACATTCAGGTGACTAACAGATACATGAGGAAATGCTCACAATTATTAGCTATTAGAGAAATGCAAATCAAAACTATAATGAGATACCATCTCACCCCAACAAGGCTGGCACTAATCCAAAAAACACAAAATAATAAATGTTGGAAAGGTGGTGGAGAGACTGGAACACTTACACACTGCTGGTGGGAATGTAAAATGGTACAACCACTGTGGAAAACGATTTGGTGTTTCCTTAAAAAGTTAGAAATAGAAATCCCATATGATCCAGCAATCCCACCCCTTGGAATATATCCTAGAGAAATATGAGCCATCACACAAACAGATATATGCACACCCATGTTCACTGCAGCACAGTCCACAATAGTAAAAAGATGGAAACAACCTAGGTGCCTATCAACAGATGAATGGATAAACAAATTATGGGACATACACACAATGGAATACTACACAACGATAAAGAACAAGGATGAATCCGTGAAACATCTCACAACAGGGATGAATCTGGAGGGCATCATGCTGAGTGTAATTGGTCAGTCACAAAAGGAAAAATATTGTATGAGACCACTATTATAAGAACTCAAGAAAAGGTTTAAACACAGAACAGAACATTCTTTGATGGTTATGAAGGATAGGGTGGGAGGGAGAGGGCAATTCATTAACTAGATGGTAGACAAGAATCATCTTAGGTGAAGGGAAGGACAACACACAATACATTGGAAGTCGGCACAACTGGACTAAACCAAAAGCTAACAAGCTTCCTGAACACAACCAAACACTCTGAGGGACAGAGTAGCTGGGGCTGGGGTCTGGGGACCATAGTTTAGGGGGACTCAATTGGCATAACAAAGTTTATTAAGAAAATGTTGTGCATCTCACTTTGGTGAGTGGCGTCCTTATAAGATAGTCTCAACCTACCTGGAGCAAAGGAGAATGAAGAACACCAAAGACACAAGCAAAATATTAGCCCAAGAGACAAAAGGGCCACACAAACCAGAGACTCCATCAGCCTGAGCCCAGAAGAACTAGATGGTGCCCGGCTACCACCAATGACGGCCCTGTCAGGGAACACAACAGGGAGTCCCTGACAGAGTGGGAGAAAGTGTGGAATAGAACTCAAATTCATGTAAAAAGACCAGACTTAATGGTCTGACACTGGAGGAACCCCCAAAGCCATGGCCCCTAGACGGTCCGTTAACCCAGAACTAAAACCATTCCCGAAGCCCACTCTTCAAACAAAGATTAGACTGGAGTATAAAACATAAAATAATACTCATGAAGAGTGTACTTCTTAGTTTAAGCAGATACATGAGACCAAACAGGCGGCTCCTGTCCAGAGGCAGGATGAGAAGGCAGGAAGGGACAGGAGCTGGTTGGATGGATTCGGAAAACCCAGGGTGGAAAGAGGGAGTGTGATGTCACATTATAGGGACTGCAACTAGGATCACATAACAATGTGTATAAATTTTTGTATGAGAAATTAATTTGAGCTGGAAACTTTTACCTAAAGCACACACACACACACACACACACACACAAAATTATTTTTAAAAAGATTATAGCCGAGAAAACCCTGTGGGGCAGTTCTACTCTGTCACATGAGGTTGCTAAGAGAAGAAATCAACTCAATGGCACATAACAACAATAGTAACAACACTTCTCCTGTAAGTATATTTTGCAATAAAAAATGTTTTCAAATGGAATATGGGAAACAATTTTTTTAAAGAATGCAAAAAATCTTAAAGTATCTTGATATTTTTATAAAAAACTAATATGTTTATATGTGATCATTCCCATGACTGAATCTGCTGTGAGTAGCCAATCAGTTGAAAGGGATTTTCCTTGAGGGGTGTGGCCTGCATCCACATATAAGCAGATGTTCTAGCTTTTTGCTCTCTCTGGATCCTGCAGCTGCCTCCTGTTCTTCTGACCTCTGGTTCTTGGGACTTGAGCTATCAGCTTATCTGACGAGCTTGGGATTCGTGGATCCTCACAGCCTGTGAGTGGAGCCCTGCTCTCCGACCTGCCAGTCTTAGGTTTGCCAGCCCCTACGGCTACGTGAATTGGGAGAAGCCTCGATCCTAGTCCATGGACTTAGGACGTTCCAGCCTCTACAACTACATGAGCTGTTTCTTTGATATAAATCTCTCTATATATTTACACGCTTTACTGGTTTTACTTCTCTAGAGAACCCAGCCTAAGACAGCTATTGAGAATATACACAGCAAAACATACACCAATTCAACCGTTTCTACGTGTACAATTCACAGACATTGATTATATTCTTCGAGCTGTGCAACCATTCTCACCCTCCTTTTCTGAGTTGTTTCTCCCCCATATCCATGATTGTTTTTATTGTTTTAACAATTCTTGTACCAAAAGAGATTCAAATACTACGATTAGTCATTTAATCCTTACATTGCCTTATATACAAAATGTTGCCACAACTTAAATATACTTCAGTTCACAAATATAAATAATCAATAAACATATGAAAAAATGATAAATTTTACTCTTTAATTAATTAAAGAAGTCTCCCAAAAAGCATACTTTTTTCAGTTGTAAGACTGGCCAAAAAAAAAAAAAAATTTTTTGATAATACCCAGTATTAGCAAGAGCGTGAAAACATTCTCAGACAAAACTGGTGGGGGTACAAACTGGTGTACTTTGTATGCACTTTGGCAAAATCTATGTGTAAAGCCATTTAAGATATACTGTTAAATGAAAAAGAAATAGCATATAAAATATGATTCTATTTTTTTTAATTTTTAAAGATTTTTTTTTTACTTCTCACTTCATACCTGTTGCCATACACTAATTTTTTTTTTAACTATGTCACATATGAGGTGTAACAAATAAAATTTAGTCAAATTAGTCATGACAAAATGAGAATATCATTATAGCACACATATCTTGACAAGTCACATGAGACTTATTCTTGCCACAGCTAACCACTTCTAGATTTGACATTCTGTTCTTTGTATCCAAACATTCTATATTCTGGCTAAGAATAATCACTTTTTAGCACTCTTCAGTTTCTCTACCAGAACCAGCAAGTGTCAATTTTCAGGACTATATTTTCCAGAAGTAAATAAAGTTTTAATCAATTTTCAAATGGCACCATCCACACATGATCATGAATAGAAAACCACACTGCTGTACTGATAAGTAGATGCTGAATGCTGAACTGGGTAGGCTGCTAGGTTAATTCTCTATGATTTACTTATACATTTTACTTCTCACTTCATACCTGTTGCTACACACTGAATTTTTTCACTATGTCACATATTAAGTGTAGCAAACAAAACTAGTCAAATTAGTCATGGTAAAATGAGAATCTCATGTCAAAATAAGAACCACAATGGTGCATTGATAAGTAGATGCTGAATGAATGCTGAACTGGCTAGGCTGCTAATTCCCTAAATGATTTACTTATACATTTTGGAAATAAGAATGATAAATCTGTGAATGCCAAGAGTCTATTGTACTATAGTTTGGATGGAAACTTACAATTTTTTTCCACATAAAATGTGTTTTATCTATTGAAATACTCTTCCCAAAACACAGGCTCAAAATAATGAAGTTTGGCCAACCACTGGAAAGTCATTACACTGAAGACAGACATTGTAACTAAAAGCCAAATTTCTCTCCACACAGTTTGTACCAATTTAAACTTCCATCAGCAATGTATGAGTATCTACCAAATTCAGTGTGCTATCAAACTTCTTAATTTTTACAAATCTGATGAGTAAAAAGTGCTTATTTTGTTGTAATTTTAAATTATATGTCTTTTGTAATGAGTAAGGTTGAACACCTTTCATACATTTAAGTGTTATTTATATATCTTAGTCTATGAACTGTCTGAACCATTTTTGGCCCGCTGCTTCTACTGATGTTTGTTTTCTTTTTTCCTCTATTATGATTTGTAAAACTTACATATATTTAAGAAATTAGTCTGTTATCACCATCGAATTGCAAATATTTTTCCACTTTGTCACGTAGATTTGCTTTTAATTTTATGTGCTTGATTTATTAAGGCATTTATTTTATGCCTCTGGGTTCGTCATATGTAGGCCTTTCCTACTCTGAGACTGAGTATTAAATAACTCATGTTTGCTTTTAGATCTTTCATGATTTGATTTTTTTAATCTGTTTTCTTACATTGAAATCTTTGATCTACAGTAAATTATTCTTGAGACGCAGCTCTATAATCTCTCCCTAAAGGAGTTTTTCAAAAACTAAATTACGTTCAGGTGAGACAGAGATACCTTATGAGTCAGATAATTAGTTTAATTCCTCAAAGAAGGAAGAATGAGATAAAACTGACTTGTGGAGCTGCATTCTAACATATTAACAAAGAATAAAAGAAAAAACATTTCTCTTCATATCTCCCTGTATTCATCCCATGACTGTGGCCACAGCATCACTGAAAATAAAACAACCACAAAAATGCCCTGTCTACTGCAAAGATCCTTAAAAAGTAGGGCAAACCTCTTAAACTCATATACCGAGCTTTGTGCACAAGTACATTTTTTTGGAAGAAAATGTCCACAGCTTTGGGGGAAAATTAGTCACATAAAGAAGGAATTAACCAAATGTATTAAGAATAATGTGGGCCATGGTTTTCACTGTCAGGTAAGGGAATTACAAATATGGAAACACAGAAAACTAGAAGAAACCCTATGGCAGTGAATTGGAGTTGGAGGTATCAGTGTAAATCATGATTTTCAGTATAAATAATAAATAAAGAAGTATAGATGTGTGTGTGTGTATTTAAATACATCCTCTCCTCACTTATTGACATGACCAGGTTCCAAAGACCACGTTGTTATGAAAATCGGTGTTATGTGAAAATGGCAGATGACTACATCAGATCACAAAAATGGAGGATGACTACATCATTATATAACGGCCAAGTTACATCATTTCATAACTGCCAAGTTATATCACTTCATAACCGCCAAATTACATCATTACCTAACTGCCAAACCACTGAGAATCATGGAACAGCCAAGCTGAAACATCACCTTAACCATCAAAGCCAGCATTACTCTCATCTTGCACCTCAGCGTTCATTACTGCCAGACGTACGTCATTAATGCGCGAAATAGTCGGATAGTAGATTTTTACTATTGTAAATGCAAAATGTCAGATGAGATAGTCGCTAAGTGAGGAGAAGGTGTACTTATACATATTCCCTAGTTCTGTCAACTCAAAAAGTGCAGAAACAGTGACACCCCAATAACAATGTGCAAGCTCAGGGGCAATTCTTGGCTTCTAAATACCATTCTTCACTAGAAAGATCTAGATCTCCTTTAAGAAATTACTGATTCCAGGGCTGGGACAGAGAAAGTACAAAATGAGCCTGGAACATCGTGCTATGCCAAAGAGCACAGAAATGCTCAAGTAACTGAGGGGCACAACCAGCTTAAATGGACTCCTACTGACCAAACTGGGGACAAACTCAGTATCAAAATAAATAATAACTTATAATAATGCACTAAATAAACAATCAACAATTACTTTAAAACAAACATGAGAATATAAGGGGGCAGGGAAACTAGATTAATGGAAACAGAAAAACCAGAAAGGAAATAGTGAGAATGTTCACGCATTGTGAAGAATGTAACCAATGTCAGTTAACAACTTGTATAGAAATTGTTGAATGGGAACCTAAACTGCTGTGTAAACCTTCACTGAAAACACAATAAAATATTATTTTTAAAAAATAAATAAACACTGAATAAAACAGCACCACCAGAGCTCCCCAAACACTCTGTAAGGCTCCCTAAAGCCAACAAAAGGTTATCACAAATTTAATAAGAAAATAAGAACTAAAAAAAAAAAACTGGGGAAAGAACCATTTATTTTGTAAAAACTTGCCCAAGATTCTTCTGTATGGCGAGTGCTCAGTACATTTCAAAGAATTATTAGATTTACGGATATAAATACTTAAATTGAAAATGTGTTAAAAATGGGATACTTGCATAGTTTTAAAATATCACACACAGAAAACACTTGGAAATGTTTCTCTCCTAAAATTATTCTGAATTTTCTAGCTCTATAATGCAACTTAAAATTAGAAATAATGATTACAAATTGACAGAAGATAAGTATATTTCATGACTGCATCAAGAATCATATTCCAACACACTACAAATTTCTTTAGAAATAATTTGGTATTTCTGCCTAAAATACAGGGATTAATGACTAGGCTTTCACAACATTTATAATACAGTTGCGTGGTTTCGTGTGTGTGTGTGTGCGTGTGCGTGTGTGTGTGTGTGTGTGTGTGGTTTTTTGCTAGCACGATGGTGAATCTCTATTATATACTCATTTAATCTTTTCAGCATGCTTAATTTTCCAGGAAAAAAAAAATTTGCGAGTGTATGTGGTGCAATGAGCTCCTTTACGTGGTCTTTTGCCTTGGTTCTCTAGAAAAACTTACAGGATTTTTCCCCTAAGCAACTGACAGCCCCTTAGGAGTTGTTAAGGAGTCCTGATGGCACACTGGTTAAGCACTCGGCTGCTAACCAAAAAGTCAGTGGTTCAAATCCACCAACCACTCTGCAGGAGAAAGATGTGGCAGTCTGCTTCCGTAAAGATTTACAGCCTTGAAAACCCTACGGGGCAGTTCTACTCTGTCCTATAGGGTCACTAAGAGTCTGAATCAACTCAATGGCAAGAGGTTTGACGAGCTGTTACCTTTGTCCTAGTTCTTTGAAAAACAACCTAGGGGACCTCTCAAATTGTATTCAACCCCAGAGGATTTGTTATTTTTGCCTGGGGGGAAGAGCCAGTCTCTGTCTGCAAAGAATGTTACTTTCATACAAGACCTGAGTTGACTGACATCTCCTGGGTAATTGAGGATTGGCTGAACTACAGTGTGGTGATGGGGGGCCCCCACCATGCAACTGATGAGGACTAGTATGTATAAAGGGCTGAAACTGAGAGATTTTAGGGGTCTCTTGGTTGACAAGAGCTGGGAGAAGTACATCCTTTGGGCAGGGTGCCCCTGCTGTTTCAAACTTTCCTAGGCACTGATTGAAGGAAAAAAAAAAAAAAAGCTACAGCTGAGAGAGCTGTTGGCTAACAGCCGGGCAGGTTAGGTGAGAGAGCTGAGCTGAGAGAGCTGCCCGCTAAGAGTTGGGCTGGCAGAGAAGCAGAGCTACACGGGAGCAAAGCAGTTTCGAAACTGCTGGCTAATAGCTGGGCCAGTCAGTAGATGACAACAGTGCTGAGCAGAGCTGTACCAGCACACAGAGGCCAAGAGCAGAGAGGCTGACGGCAGAGAGGCCTGACAGCTGATAGCAGTTGAGAGAGCTGCGCAAGCTGCTGTGCTGGCTATGAGCTAGGCCAGTTATCGGTGGAGAGGCTAATGGTGGAAAGTGGACAACGAAGAGCCTGACAGCAGACATCCCAATGGCAGAGAGGTCTGACGGTGGAGAGTAGTTGAGAGAGCTGAGCAGAGCGGAGGTGCTGAGAGCTACTTCACTGGCTATAAGTTGGGCCAGTTAGTGGCAGAGAGCCCAACGGTGAAGAGGCCTGCCTAGCAGAAAAGGCAGCCACCCAGCAGAGAAGCTAAGGTGGGGCACCGGCCTGGCAGAGTAGGCATCCACCCAGCAGAGAAGGAAGCTGTTCAGCAGAGAACCCACACTCCCTAATCACTGGCCAAGAGCAGTGGTGCTGGCCAAGAATAGTCTGAGAGGTGTTCCAGCATAGAGCTTATCTGCTCCACAGCCTTTTTGCTCTGAGAGCTGTCCTGGTAGAAAACTGTTCTGCACTGAAGAAGGGGGGATGTGCTCTCTGCTTCAGAGGCCCTTCCAGACTATGTCTGTGTGCTTCCTGACGCTGATCCTGAGTTGTTCCTGATGACTTTCAAGTTGATCCTGATCCCAAGTTATAGCCTGTTACTTCCCTAATTAACCACATAACTGTGAGTATGGTCTACTAGTTCTGTGTGGCTGTTGCAACAAATTATAAAATCCAGCAGAGAAGTAGAGACTGCCATAGGGGGAGAGGCTGGTGTCAGAAATAATGGAGAAGTGGGAAGGTGGCAATCAGCTTGACCTCTGCCTCACAGGAACCAGCTTTGTGCTGATCCTGATTCTTATCCCTCATGAATTTAGACAATTCATTACACTATATATTATAGAAGAAAATGAAGAGTAAATTTGACTACAAAATATATAAGGCAGAAGAGTCCTGTACTAAAAACTGAATTATAAGCAGAGGAACCAAAAAGTTTCTAAGAAGAAAAATAAGAACAAACAAAACAAACAGTTAAAGTATTGCAGCCAAACAAGAAGGCTAGATTACCAAACCTGCCTATATAATAACATGTTGAATAAAAAGGCAAAGAAGCAGCAGTCTCACTGTGGCCTTTCCAATGGGTTGCAGATCACCTCAACGGAGATACTAAGTCTGAATGAAATCAAAACGGGAAAAAAAGAATGGATTTTTAGGTTCTTAGAGAAGTGTATAAACAAATAATGCAAGCCTGTCTGAAAATACATAGGATACAGAAGGCCTATTGTTGCCCCTACTGCCTCAACTGCTAGTCAGTATAAATCAGTGCTGGTGAATTTGCTGGGCTTTCCTCCTGCAGTTACTACCAATGAACATCTTCCCAAGGACTAGGGACTTCTTTTACTAGTGAGCTGATGAATTAAAATGAAATTGTAGGTATGACCACAGCCTACTCTGCCTCTACTCAAGCCACTGTCCTTATTCTTTTAAAGCCACTACAAAGGAGTGAGACTGTCACTGCATTATGTTATAAACTCATTTTTATCTCCGTTACCAGAAACCTCTGGCTAAGCCTGTCCTCCTCACTAGGATGGTTTATGTTTCTTTCCTCAGGGCCCTAACCTTTATTTGTTCCTATTAAATATACCCTATTGAAAAACATTCCAAATTCCAACTTGCCATGGTTACTTTGAATTGTACAATGTAAATTAGTCCACCCAATAAGGTCTGATCTTGAAACTTGATAAGCATAATCCCAATGATTAAGTTTAAATTATGCTTCAGTCCAAGGAGACCCTATATATTTCATATATCTCCAGGCATAAAATGAACTAATAACTACACCCAGAGTTGTATTTTTGTTAAAAAATAACAATATCTACCACTCATTAAGGGGGGCTTACTATGAGTCAGGCACTACCTTCATGTTTTACACATATTCTTACTTAATCCTCAGAACAGCCCTAAAGGGTAGATAGTATTATTAACACGTTCAAGATCAGATTAGATTCAAACACACAAAGTCCGCTAAACGCCAGAGCCCATGCCCCTATCACTACACCAGATGGCTATTCGGGAGCCATTATTTCACATGCAAGACAATTATAATGGCGGTTATTTTTATCCTGGCTTTAGTAAATTGATCAATCTGATATAAAATATCATTCAAAATGGGTATAAATTGCAATTTTATGCCTAGCCCACAAGTCAGATTAGCTGTTACTCACTGCTGCAAATTACCCCTTTACTAAGTAGACATCACATTTCTCTTATCTATCCCCTCTTCATTCCCACCAATGCTCTAACTGGTCTTCCTGCATTCAACTACTATTTTTCCTTAAACAGACCTGAACAATGTCACAATACTCACAAAAAGCCTTCATAGTGGTCCACTGTTAACGGTACAAAGGCCAAACTCCTGAACAAATGATCACCACTATGTTATAGATAGCAATGGTCTCCATTTTACAGATGAAAAAACTGAAATTAAAAGACTGATAAACTTTTAATATATCCTGCATTTCCTCAGTACCTTTCCTCATGTAACACTCTCCATTTCAAAACCTCTTCCCACCCACCCAACCTCTTTCCTCACTTGGAGAAATCGTAATCGTAATCTATCATGTCAATTCCTACTTCTTTAATGCTGCCAATTTCACTGTTTTAACATTTTGTCTACTGACATGCAAGAAACTGTTAATATCAGTGGCTCATAATAGTAAAGAAGTAGAGGTGGAACTGTTAAGAATGTAAATGCATAAATTTTTAAACATACACACACACACACACACACACACACATTCTACTTGGATGTGGACACCTAAACTGAGTTACAGGTCAGCCATTCTTGACATAAACAGTATCATTTTATGAGTTACAAAAAAGTATTGATTTGATGACATTCATTTCAGCTTCCATCCATTTCACAATTCCATTTCCCAACAATTTTTGGCATCGGTGAAACACTCAACATTTGACTACTCTAAGCATCACAAACTTTTTCCTTAAATCTCACTAAAACAGTTAACTTAAATGAACATACACAGGCTTTGGTTATTGTCTTCTATGGGTGGAGGTCTTTAGGATCAATGGCAAATAAAAATGTAAATTTTTAAAAACAGAGATAATGAGATAGAAGATGGGAGGTAAAAATCCTGTATTTTAGCAGTCTTAAGTAGCCACTGATAATCTGGCATTGAAGGAAGAACTGCGTAACTGCCTAATGAAAAGCAGGTAGACAAGCTCATTCTTCACGGGTTGATGGCAATAGCAGCTGAAACAAAACAGCAAAACCAATTGTCAATCTCCTGAAGCTTACAAGTTGTTAAGGAAAAATTCTCTTCACTTTTTAGCTACTATTTAGCAAAAAAGCAAAACATCAAATGCATGTATGGCTTATAGTTTTTGTTCCTAGAGGCTCAACCAATAGCCTTCAAAAAGAAAAAGAACAAAACAGAGAAAAGACTCATACAATGTGAAGGGAAGCCAGAAAGCCATCCATAAGTAAAACCGGCGTCCAACATGGAAGTTATATTTAGCATGCTTACGGGTTCAGAGAGTCCATTTATAATGCAAAGCTAGGCTAAACATAACACTGGCACTTCTGAACACCTATTTTGAGAACTGGGAAGGGATTTTTCTATCGCTGCTAATTTACTTAGAAATTATATGCTTTCCCAAGTAAGCCCACCCTTCTAAAACAGTCACGCTCTGCATACCGTCCCTTAGGGCAACATCTTACCACATATATGTCCGTGGACCCATAAGGGTATAACAGAGCTCAGAAATCCTGACCGGACAACAGGACTTAGCGGACGTAACTGCACGGAGCAAATTCAAGTTTCCCGCACACAACATGTGTATCTCATGTCTCCTGTATACAAAGCAATTGCACTGCCAGGCGTATAATGGTACAGTACGTACATAACCTACAACACACGTCTTGTTAGTCATAATAAACACCTGTGTTCCTAGCTTACTATGCACTGTACTTTCTATCGTTATTTTAATGTGAACTTTCCCTAACTACAAATAAAAAGTTTACTGTATGACAGTGTATGCTTTGACTTGCAGGCAGAAGCAGTATATACTATAGTGTTTGCACAACGTCCAAATCACGTCATGTCCTATTTCACAGAACTTATCGTGGACCTCAAGTGATGCACAATTGTATAGGGTACTCTCAAAACATTCAGCTAGTTACCTTTAATCATAAAATAAGATTTCTAGTCTAAATTTATTTTCTTAAATTGCTTTACTCTAATCAGTTCTCCCTCAAAGCCAAGAAATACTTTTTCTAAATGTATTGAAATTAAGGAAGAATTTATTCTTTGATTTCCAACAAATTTAAAATACAGGAAACTGAAACACTAATTTTTTTTGTCACATCACTCACTGTTAATACTGCTCCACTGCATATAACATCAAGTTTAAATACTTAAGCTATGTATGCAATTCACAATCTCCCGTTTTCACTTTGATTAATTCAACATTTTATTGAGCATTTACCATGTGTCACTATTCTGGAGAAACAATAAGGAAGTCTCAGGCCCTGAGCTCAATGAGCATCCAATCTACTGGAGAATAATAATTAAAAAATAATTAAAACATAATCTGGTAGTCTTCATAATATTTATTAACTACTGTGGCATAGTAGTTAACTCGGCTGCTAACCAAAAAGTCAGCAGTTTGAACCCACCAGCCAGTCTGCGGAAGAAAGATGTGGCAGTCTGCTTCCATAAAGATTACAGCCTTGGAAACCCTATGGGGCAGTTCTACTCTGCCCTACAGGATTGCTATGAGTCAGAATCAACTCGATGGCAGTAGGTTTGATTTTCTTTTTGGGATATTTTTCATGTCTCTAGAAATTCTCTGATACTGCTCCCACCAGGACACAGAACTTAATTCCCCTCCCCTTGAGTGTGGGCTTAACTTACTTCTAATAAATACAATAGGGAAAAGCAAAAACAGTACCTCTTCAGTGGAGAAACCTGGCAGTTACCCCTAACACAAGTGATCAAGGTTAACATCACCAGCACTATGTCATGTGGATATTCTTCCCCCAAACCCACAACCTTAGCCATATCATCACAAAACACCAGACAAACTCAAATTAATGGGCAATGTACAAAATACCTGACCAGTACTCTTCAAAAGTGTCAAGGTCAAGAAAAATAAGAAGATGATACAGACTGGAAGACATTAAGAAGACATGACAACTAAATGCCACATGGTATCCTGAACTGGATCCTGGAACAGAAAAAGGACACAAGTGGGAAAACTTGGATATTCTGAATAAGTCTATAGTTTAGTTAATGGTATTTACCAATTCTAATTTCTTAGTTTTGACAAATGCATCATGGCTATATAAGATGCTCACATTAGCAGAAGTTGTGTGAAGGTTAAGCAAGAACTTTATCTCTGTAACTCTTTTGTAAATCAAAAATCAAAATAAAAGGTTTAAAAATATAGCCTGAAAAGTACCATCATGGAATAAGCATATGATCTATGAGAGCATGTACCCACGGCCTGGCTCAGAGAAATGTGTGTGGGGTCTGGGGATAACATCTAAGCTGCATCCTTAATTACGAGGAGGAGTTAATAAGCTGGGGTGGGAAGTAGGGTAAGAAAGAACAGGACTATCTACTATTCAGGAACAAGACAGACTTTCTTCTGTGTGGTAAACAACAAGCGGTTCAGTATGGGCTGCATAAGGGTGGGAGAGTAGAGACTAGTATCCAGAGGTGAGGTCAGAGAGAAAAGCAGGAACTACCTGTCCTTCAAGATCCAGCTGAAATCCCCCATCGATCAGTTCAACCTAGTACTGAAGTGACCTCCTCTTCTAAATCACTGCCTATGCCAGTGATTTGGCCATAATTATATACTGCCTTAATAAGTCTGTCATACTATTTTAATCTTCCCCACTTAAATCTCACCTCCACAAGCAGATTGAAATGGCAGAAACCACGTTTCACATAACCTTGGAAACTTCTCTGACTGGTTCCCACATTATATCATGCCTTGGACACTTTCTGGCATAGTAAGAACTTAAAAGGATGAATGCTCACATAATATAAACTAGTCACTGGAATTAATGTAAAGAATGTGCAGCTTTTGTCCAGAAATCAATGCAAAGCCTGGTTTTAATTATCAGAAGTAAACTAATTCATGACATTTAAAAAAAAATAATAATAAAGGTAGAGAAAGACATTTTCATGTTCAAGTATCAGTACCACAAGGACTACCTAAAAACCTTGGAAATACCGTAGGGGCCTTAAGAATCAAGAGGATATAAACTGTTGAGCACAACATTATTTCCTTCTAACATTCTGATAGACTCTGCTCCCTTCCTCCTCCCTACAACGTGGTTAAGAGGGGAGCCTTTGAATCCCAACTGCACACATAACAGACGTGGCGCTTGGACAAATTATTTTATCTGTCTAAGCCTCAGTAAGAGGAGCCCTGGTGGCGCAATTGTTAAGCCCTAGGCTGCTAACCAAAAGGTCGGCAGTTTAAACCCACCAGCCACTCCATGGGAGAAAGATGTGACAGTCTGCTTCTGTAAAGATTTACAGCCTCGGAAACCTTATGGGGAAGTTCTACTCTGCCCTATAAGGTTGCTGTGAGTCAGAATAACTCAACAGCAAGATTTTTTTAAGCCTCTGTAAAATGGGAACATTAATAATACTTATACCTCATAAAATAGCAATAGGAATTAAATGAACACATGCCAATTGTTCAACACAATGCTTAGCACGTAACAACACTCAATGTTGCCGTTGCTGGTTGCCAACTCACGGCAATCTCAGATACAACAGAACAAAGCATTAGACAGTTCTGTACCATCTTCATGATCACTCGTATGCTTGAGTTAATTGTTGCGGCCACTGTGTATTTTTAGTACCCTCCAACCTAGGGGGCTCGTCTTCCACCAATATACTGACAATATTCTACTGTGATCCATAGGGTTTTCACTGACTAATTTTCCGAAGTAGATTGCCAGACCTTTCTTCCTAGTCTGTTTTAGTCTGGAAGCTCTGCTAAAACCTGTCCACCATGGGTGGCCCTGCTGGTATTTGAAGTACTGGTGGCATAGCTTCCAGCATCGTAACAACATGAAAGCCACCATAGTACAACAAACTGACAGGTGGGTGATGGAAGGTTCAATAAATGTTAGCAATTACTACTGTGGTTGTAATGTGACCATTACCAGTGGCTGTAATGTGACCACTACCAGTATAATAATGATGACAATGATGACGTGACAATATTCAAAGATTATTGCCTATCCATTGCTACTTCTAATCAATCCTTTTACTTTTAAAGAATCCTTCCTAGTTAAAAAGATAGAAAAAAAATTCTTATTGTAACACTCTTAATAACAGCTAGTAAATATCTATTTTACTAATAGTAAAATCATGATGCACAGCTGCTGTTTTGTTCCACACATAGAAGAGTAGTTACTCAACAAATATGAAGAGATCCTTGGAGTAAACAATCAAACAAAAGTTTAAGAACAAATGCATAAAAAGGAAATCAAAGGAACATTCCTAAAACTTCAATATTTCCTTTCATACTTTTTTAACTTTAAAAGTTTAAAGGAAGTTGAAAAGTTTCAAAACATCCAAGACAACACAGAAGCTATTTAAACTTATTTTTAAGCAAACTGTTTCAAGTATTTTTTTTCTTCATCTCATAAATAATTTCATAGACTGTATGCCAATGTGTAGCTCTCACATTGGTAATATACTCTAGGACAATGACCAAAGCTGTATTGTAAAAGTCCAAAGAGTTCCCTGTACAAAAGGCACTTCACAGTGGACACCAACTAAGCCAGTAACACTCTGTAACATCATCAATGGTGAAAGTTAACCACTGTAGCAAACATTCCTGATGTTGAAGTGCCAATGAGTACAATGATTGTTCCCTAACATCTAATTCATATTCTGTCAGAGATGGACTCTAATCTACCTAGATGAATTTATATACCTGATAGTATAATCAAGATGGCATATTATACGAATAAAACAAAGTTTTTATTTAATCTTTGTGAAGAATTACATGTTAAGACACAATATATTTATACTGCTACCCAAGTTGTTTAGATATTAAAATATTAGGAATAAACTATATAAAAGGAAAAGTTATTTAAGTTGTTTCTTCAAAAGGAGATACTCTAATTTTTCAACCAAAGTATTCAAGTCCAAATGCTTCCTTAGGTTACAAAGATTTCCAAGATAGTCTGCTAACTCAAAAAGAGATAAGACACTATCTTAGCCAAGTGACCAAAGTTAACATTACCAGTTACGTCAGGTGGCCGTACTACCTGAAAGACTGGGACAAGAGGGCACTGTGCCAAAACCTATAATCCTAGTCTAATCATAAAAAAAAAAAACAGACAAACACAAATTGAGGGGCTTTCTACAAAATACCTAATCAGTACTCCTCGAAACTGTCCAGGTCATGAAAAACAAGAAGAGACTGAGAAAGAGTTACAGACCAGAGGAGACTCAGGAGTATATGCAGTGTGGTATCCAGGACTGGGTCCTGGAAAGGCAAGAGGACATTAATAGAAAAACTGATGAAATCTGGATAAAGTATGGAGTTTAGTTAACAGTAATGTAGCAACGTTGGTTTCTTAGTTAGATGTATGTACCACAGTAATGTAAGATGATAACATTAGAGGAAACTAAAACTGGCTGAGGGGTGCAGGGAAGCTGTATATACTATCTTTGCAACTTCTCAGTAAATCTAAAATTATTCCAAAATAAAAATATATTTTAAAAAAAGAAGAAAAAGAATGACTCCAAAGACTCCAGAAGCACTTGTTTATGAAGGTTATCTAGTAGCAGGATAAACGGTCTTGGAATAAATACCACCACCACCAATAAATCCCATTACCAACCTAGTTTCCATAAATATTTCAAATGCAACAGTAAGAATAAAACTTCCCAGATTAAGTAAGAGATTTATAAAGAACATGAAACTCACCAATTCAATAAGACTACTATAGATAGTTTAAAACCTGTCAGTAGCCTCCTGCTGCTTAATAAATAAAACCTAAACTCCTACAAGGCTCTGAAAGATGTAGCCTCTCCTTTCTCATCCAGCAGGATTTACTCAGACTGGCTAGCCTTCTGAGAGTTCCTAAACAAGGCCAAGCTTGTTCCCTCCTCAGGGCCTTTGCACCTGGTTTTCCTCTTCTGGTGTCAGCTGAGTACACCTCCATACAAGGGGCTCTCGGAACACTGTTTAAAGTGGGGCACCTCCCATTAAAGCACCTGTTTATTTCTTCCCCAGTACTTAGCACAAGCTATAATTATTTTATTTGGTTAACTGTCAAATATCTCTACTTTTTTATCATTGTATCCCTCAATGCGTGGCCGAGTCGCTAAGAGATAGTTGGCACTCAGTAAATATCTGTTGAATGAATCCAACAAGTTGCAGAAAACATCTTTGGGAGAGGGAACAAGTGTCAAAGGAACCCCACCCCATGAATGGAGTCTTCTACTGGAAGATGCTTCTTTACACTAATATAAATTTAATCTACTTCACTCTTATTTTTATTCTGAGTAGATCTCAGGTGCAGCCTTTGGAGCTTTATTATAAAGATTAATCCTTTCTCCATAAGACAAAACTAAAAATATCAGTCCATATCTAAATCACATCGATTACTCCACACAATGTATGTACTTTTAAAATGGCCCAAACAGCTCCTTATCATCCCTGAAGTAAAAAATCTTAAATATTTCATATTTTAGTAAAGTTGGTATAAGTGTAGGAATCCCCCCGCTGGCTACCAACAGCTTACGTTTACCGTACCCATCTGCTCTGTAATACGTACCATTATCACAGAACAGGTGCTTTTCACAAAGTATTCGGGGGGAAAGGGATGATAAATAGGAATTTAATTTTTCTGGAATGTCAGATATTATATTTGGTACAGCTAGTCAAACCCTCAATGTATGTGTGTACCCTTTGACTCAATCTTTTGTCGTTTCTTCCATCTTTCTCTAATATTCATCTTTACATTCTTATTGCTACTACCCACATTCCATTCAGATTCTCACTGTCCTGTTTTCTCTGCCTCCGGCTGAACATATCAGAAACTACTCTTCACAAAATATTGATTTTATCCTATCGTATCTCTACTGGGGAACCTAGACTGACTGAAAACTGCTTCAAGTCTAAGCTTCTTTTTCAAGCTTTCAATGTCTTTCATAATCGGACTCCATTACTATTTCAGACCATTTCGCAAAACTAAGCCTCTGCTCTAACTGACAAATCTTCTCACTATTCTATGCTCATACTATGCTTGTTTCTAAATCTATGTCTCTGGTCCTTCCTTTCCTCAATCAATGAGTTGTTTACCTCTAAAATCTAAAGTACAATCCTACTTTTCAAAAACAAGCATATGTTACAAACTCTTAGTAAGCAAGCTTTCCCATGTTCAACAAATCTTTTCCTATCTTTAATACTTTTCTCCTTTGTCAGGGAAAACAAAAAGGCCATTAACTGTCACTTCTACATATGACCCAAGGGCAAATCAGATATATTAAAAGTAGACTACAATCCTAGGAATATACCTAAAAGAACAGAAAGTAGGAATGCAAACAGAAACCAGTGTTCATTGCAGCACTACTCACAACAGCCACAAAGGTCGAAACAACCTTAATGTCCATCAACAGATGAATGGATAAACAAAATGTGGCATACACATACAATGGAATAATACTCAGCCAATGAAATAAAACATTCTACAACCTGGAAGAACCTTGAAAAGGTTATGCTGAGTGAAGTCAGTCAGTCACAAAAAGACAAATACTGAATGATCCCACTTACACGAAATAGGCAAACGTACAGAAACCAGGGAGTCTCTGGGTGGTGCCAACAGTTAACATACTAGCTAACTGAAAGACTGAAGGTTCAAGTACACCCAGAGCCACCTCAGAAGAAAGGCCTGGAGATCTACTTACAAAAAAATCAGCCACAGAAAATCCTATGGAGTACAGTTCTACTCTGACACAGACAGGGTCGCCATGAGTCAGAATCCACACAACGGCAACTGGCTTTATAGAGACCAAAGCTTACTAGTGGTTACCAAAGGGGAGTCATTGCACAGGGGACACAGAGTTTCTGTTAATGGTGGTGGAATAATCTGGAAAGGGACAGTGGTGATGGCTGTACAACACGATGAATATAATCAATGTCACTGAATTGTAAACATAAAATTTGCTGAATTGGCAAAAGTTTTGTTTTATATATATATATACATATAAAACAAATTTTTATTGTGGTAAATATCCATATATATTTGTTACAATAAAAATTTTTTAAATACTGTAAAACCTTTATATATATATATATATATACACATACACATATATAAAACCCATTGCCATCGAGTCAACTCTGTCTCAAAGCAACGCTACAGGACAGACTAGAACTGTCCCATAGGGTTTCCAAAGAGGGGCTGGGAGATTCGAACCATCGACCTTTTGGTTAGCAGTCCAACGCTTAACCACTGCACCACCGGGGCTCATATATATACATATGACTATTACATTCTTAAGTGCCTTTAACCAGGCTTAAAATGGGATACGGAAACTTCAAGCCAGATTACAACAGCTTTAACAGAATAGTCCAAATGAAAACAGTAAAAATTAATTAGCACATGAATAAATGTACAAAGTATATTACACATAAATTTTCAAAAATGCATTTAATAATGATTATTATTACTATAATGTTAAGTATCTTAAATTGTTAAATCTTCCTCATCCTCCCTTTATGCATTAAAATGAATATTTATTTTTCCAATCCAAAACATTTGTTTAAACACAAAACAGAGATTCCATTAAATACCTGTGAAAGACTATTTCTATATTTTTTAAAAATAGTGAAAGGAAAGTCTGTTGTTTTTGCCAATTGAAAATTTCATTCATCTACATTAGGCTTACTAAAGTTTAAAGATTTCAAGTTCAAAGGCAAAGCGAGACAATTTATCAAACAAGTTAAATTCCATGATTAGTATAATTCATTCATTATGAGTAAAGTATTCAAAATCTTTCCATAAATTCTCAAAGATGTTTGTCAAAACCACTTAATACCAGCTGAAGGGAAACTGATAGCAGCTCTACTGTCTCAAAACATTAAATACATATTTTTAAATGCATTCATTAATATCAAACAATAATTAATTGAACTATACTAAACATCCTTATAGTACCCCACTATCACATGATAAACAAAAGTATAATTACGATCCAAGCAAAAAACTAAAGAGAGGCAAAGTCAGATAAATTTGATATTCAAGTTCTGTTCTTACAAGCTTTTAATTTTATGTTTAACAGGTTTTCTTGTTCTAAGGTTAGCCTAGCTGTTGAACTTGTACCTCCTTAGAATCCCTAGAATTTTAACTTGGCCAGAGTTTTCTTTTTAAAAAATATCTTTGCAGTGAAAAGAAATTATGGTCTAAATCACAAAGATGACAAGAAACCTTAGCAATTTAAATAGACAAGCCTTGAAATAATATTGTGATCAAAGTATCAAGCAGCCTAATAAAACCCAGGTGGCTGAGGCTTATCATATATGGTACTCATTACCACAATTGCACTATTTAATCTACTTCCTGGTGTCAACAAAAACTTTGTTATTAATTCCCCCCAGTTATGGATCTGCTTAAGTTACCACAGTTTTCTGATAAGACAACTCTTTGTCCAAAAAATTTAAAAAGGGGAGCAGTTCTCATTTTAAACGTTTTAAGAACTGGAGCCACGGTTGGTAAAACCACAGAAACCATGGTGGCTTTGTATTATTAGCCATCTACATAAGGTTCTGTTAATTCCTAAGAACCTAAGAAGGTATCAGATGACTCATGGTTAGCACAGTTTTGTAAGCGTTCACGTTTACATCAGAAAGGTAACCATACGCACACAAAAAAAAACTGTTTTGCAAGTTACAAACCTAACACTTAAATAAGAGATTGATCCACTGACAAGGTATACAAGTGACCCTGCCTGTCAATTCCTCTTACCCATATACAATGTCTCCATCATTCATATATTTCTCTGTTGGTTACAACTTGTAAGAGTTCAAAGCAATTTAATCATCCGTAGCTCTTACTGCCCTTTTTAAAAAGTTCTTAAATTTGTTTCACAAGCAACTTGTTTTACAGCATAGTTCATTTACAAAACAACTCCATTTAGGCAAAGTGAAAATACAAGTAGTATTCGATCTACCTCCAACCTTGGTGCCAAATGCAGAAGCAGCAAAAAGATTATAAAAAATAAAAAGAGAAAAAGAAGAAAAGGGGAGTAAGTTCCTGGACTTACTGGTTTGTCTCAACCACAGGTATCAGGACATCCCAAAGATAGACAAATTGTGAGAGCTGTACGTGTTGCATACCTCCATTTTAGAGACAGCTAGCTAGTGCACGGGATACAAAGGAAAATCACCAACTGCTTAGTGTTTCGCGAGTGGCACCCAGTGTTCACACAGACCCCTTACAACTGATCCATTTCCTCTCCATGCTCTCTTCTCTTTCATTCTGCTTGCCCAAATGGCAGTCACAGCAGATTGGAAGCTTTCATTGCACAACATACCGCTTAACCATACTGTGTACTCAGTAAAGAAGGAAGTTCACATGACAGGCTTTATCAATATTGTCTGTGTAAATCATATGCAAGGCAATGTATTCTAGAAAGTCCTCCTGCATCACCAAACACTGATTTCCTAAGTCAAATTAAACAGTTACTCAAACTATTGCTTGTGACTACATTCAGTAGTACTTAATAAGAACGTATT
Organism: Trichechus manatus latirostris; assembly: GCF_000243295.1. Taxonomy (NCBI): domain Eukaryota; kingdom Metazoa; phylum Chordata; class Mammalia; order Sirenia; family Trichechidae; genus Trichechus; species Trichechus manatus. The sequence goes on from NW_004443958.1 coordinate 4,976,997, forward strand.
TTTCTTCCCCCTAACCTACTGAGCTCAATCCATTCCATGAAGCAAAATACTAGAGGCTGTGTTGACTTTCAGCAGTTAAGCAGGTTTATAATATCTGACCTGCCTGTAGTTATTCAACCACCATTAATTTTCTATTGACCTGAAGGTTAGAATTGCTTTTTTAAAACTTAATACCTGGTATACACACATACATAAATTAAGAAACTTTCTGAAATCTAGTGCTAATTTCAACAAGCATTTAAGTCCTGACCTGATAATAAATGATAACACCAAAAAGTAGCCATTTAAGTAAATAAATCGTGACTACAAGTTGCAACTGCAGGCATCTGCGTCCCAGTAATTCTGAAAAAATACTGGGATTACTGACAACCCTCTTAAATTCTGATGGACTAAATATTAGCAGGGATGGATTACCCAATAAGCAAGGTATGCACGAGCTAATTTACTAATCTGTAGTGCAAAATTTCACATGGGATTAGTAAATAAACACAAGTAAACCCATGTGTACCTTGTTTATTGGTTAATCCACCCCCGCCTATTAGATAGGCACGTTGGAGTTTCTAGTTCTGGATTTGCCACTATTTTAACCACAGGCCTCTCCGAGCCTCACTTCCCCATCTACTAAAGGAATTACAAAAGTTCCTGTTGTGATTCACTTTGCCAGTGTGAAAACTGAGGCTGAAGAGAGTCAGGATTACAATTAGTAAAGCCAGAAGTTTACCAGAACTTTAGCCAGAACTCAGTCTAGATAGCCTTCCTTTTAAGCTTTTCAGAAACTTTGCAAGATATATTAAATGATTTTAGAAACCTCCTCTAAAAGCTGTAATAGTATATGTGTACACCCCCTATTTCCATATATGTAGAATTAACTACTAGTGTTTTTATCGGGCTTCCCATAAGAAAAGGAGAGAATGTGGAAAGAAACACAAATCTGTATTTGGACAAAACACTGGAGTCTCAGTGCTCGTCACATTGAATATCTCCTGAAGGAGCAGGGAAATATCCCAGATATGGTTCACAGGGATCTTAATATTCCATGTTATAACACCAAAGAAAAGAGTTATTAACCTTCATACAACCCCTCGCTCTGTTCTAGCACTGAGTCTTTTTCCTGTTTTGTTATACCTGTGTCTTGATAGTGGTAGGAAGAGGAAACATTAAAAAATTAAAAGAAAACAATCCACATTATTTTTTTAAAAAGTCTTAGTAATAGACTTTAAACTACCTGAGTATGTTTAAATACAGATCAAATTACTGGCAGAGAAACTTTTCTCTGAAGTATTAGAGTCACTATCAAATGAAGATTAATCAAAATAAAAATAAAGTATTTCTAATATGAAAATGAAAAACTCAGGTGATCAGATTATAAAAATTTTAGGACGCAAATTATTTTATAAAACAAATATACACAGAGTCATTCTGAATTGCAAACTTGGATATATATTTGTAATCCCAAGTCATTCTCCAACTACACAAAAATATTTTCTAGACACTTTAACCTGGCAGTATGAGTTGTATAATCTTCATTTACACTAATCATCTGATTTCACTAACGTAACATGCTAACAAGTTCCCCAAAGCTTCAAGACAAATACACTGCTCAGAGCAGCTAAGCTCTTTAAATAACGAGCTTTCAAAAAAAAATCTGTAGCAGAGATGTAACTAAGCAACTGCCAGCTGAAGGAGCTCCTACTCAAATATCAGTTTGATGAATGAATAATAAAAGAATGGAAAAAGAAAAACAAAGAAGTTGAAATGAAAGGAGATGAGCCTGGAAGCTACAGAGGCTTGAGGACAACCGGCAGTATGGCACTGCTGCTACTGCCATTGCTGCCTACCAGGGTCAACAGCACACAACAAGGGCAAACAGCCCCAACTTGGGCTCTGCTGCCAACTCTTATTGCCACAGCTGCTGGTTGTGGAGTTAGTAGCCTGCCACCAAAACATGTCTCTAAAAAGTCATCAACTCTCCAATTCTATAAAACAGAAACAAGACAGGCATATTATTCCAGACCACTGGAATAATTTTATGATTCTCTCAACAATCAAGTAGGTATTAAAGGCTGTCTGTATATTAAAAGGTATCTGTAGGTTAGTCAGACGTTAGAGAAAAAAAAGCATGAATGTGTATGAGGGTGAGGGAAGGCAATGCAGTACAGCATTATAAATCTACACCACATAATGTTATTAAGTCAAAATAATTATTTTCTTTGTTTTCTATTGTATTAGAAGGCATCTAAATAAAACGTACTGATTAAAAAAGGCAACAAATGACAATCCTCGTGGGGGAAAAGAGATAAAGGTATGAAAACACCACTCTGAAACTGATGTTAGGTAAGCCATGAAGAGTAATCTCAAACAGATAAAGTTCCCAGAGCTATGAACATTTCATCTACATAGAGATGAATATAAAACAAATGGAACACTTCACTGGAATGACTAAGATATCGCTCTTTCAATATAAAGGGAAGTTCGCAAACTTCTGCATTAGCACCAAAACATCAAATCTAATTATAATAAATCTATCTTGTATAAACCTTACAGATCAGCTAATATATTTAATTGGGGGAGTCAGGCTGGGTAGCACTTCTCCTGGGCAAGACAAGAAGCAAGCCTGAACTGTGCTGGTTAGCACAATTTTTAGAAAAACAGGAACAGCAATGATCTTTGGTTACATACTGTAATTGTGACTTTTTGACGTTTTAATTAGTGCCAAAACAGTTCGTTTTTAATGGTTATTACGTTAAGGTTTAGTAATAAATTCAAATATCTTTACCTAAAGTTGTTGTGGTTCAACAATAAGACAATTTTTATTCAATTAAAATTTAAACCACTGGGAACAGCAATTTAAGGATTATATTTTTAGACTTGGGAAACTTAGGAATTTTAAATACTATTTAAGCACTGTATCCACCTGTAATTTTCAAATCTTAAAGTATTACTTTAAGTCTGCACAAAATTTGAACAGGTTTTACTTGGCTTCTTTCCAAACCATAGCACTTATGCTTTGGGGACCAAGGGAGGGTATAGTGTAAAGCACTTTAATTTCTTTAAGCAGAAAAATCTTTTTACCTTGACCACATTTTCAATAGTATACCCTTCTATGCATAGGAGTTTTTCAGCTAACTTTTTTTTAAAAATCTAAATTTTAAAACATGAGGTAAATGCAAAAATATTTTTCAAGCTTTGAAAATGAAGCTCCTACTCTTGTAGCTAAAAATCTTCAGACCCTCAAACTGAAAGAACAAAAAAGGCATAAAAACTAAGATCGATGCTTCATATCAAGGTTTTACTTCTTATATTCTAATCCTCTTAATAAACCAAAAACTAAACATATTAAGTAAATTCATCTTTTTTAAATTTCAAATCACAAACAACAGCCTTTCTGAGAGATCAAAATAATTTAGGTGAGCAATAATCCAAAGTTCTCTGTCCCAAACAAGCAGCAGTAAATCAATAATGTGAACGGTTTAACATTTTCAAAATACTACCATGAATAACACACAGGACCCAGGGAATTTATATCATAATTCAGCATACAGATAGATTATCTCTTCTTATCTGCCTCAACAATGTTTCATTTAAAATGAAATATTTATTAAAGATTTTATTAAATATATAAAATTTAAT